>NC_073228.2:183736666-184042777 GCF_029281585.2 Gorilla gorilla gorilla
GCATGAGAGCAAGGTGTGGATTTGGGGAGGAAGGCAAAGAACCCAGCTCGGACTGGGTTTACAGTAAACCCAGCTGGGATTACAGGCGTGCGCCACCACGCCCGGCTAATTTTTGTGTTTTTAGTAGAGACAGGGTTTTTACCATATTGGTCTTGAACTCCTGAGCTCAAGGAACCACCCACCCGCAGCCTCCCAAAGTGCTGGGATTACAGGCTGAGCCACTGTGCCCGGCTGTGAGTTTGGAATAATGACTTGCACTCTATTTACTGTTAATTTATATACAGCCTGTACAGAGCAGTGTCTGCTGTATAGGAGGACTTTGGTGAATGAGTACTCTATGAGCCCCTGAGAGCATCTCCTTGTTCAGAGTAAAAATTGGTATTAGAAGTATAGCAATGTGGGTCAAGTGAGGTTGCTCACACCTGTAATCCCAGCACTTTGGGAGGCCAAGGCGGGCAGACTGCTTGAGGTCAGGAGTTCAAGACCAGCCTGACCAACATGGTGAAACCCCGTCTCTACTAAAAATACAAAAATTAGCCAGGCGTGGTGGCGCATGCCTGTAATCCCAGCTGCTCTGGGGGCTGAGGCAGGAGAATCACTCGAACCTGGGAGGCGGAGGTTGCAGTGAGCCGGCATGGTGCCACTGGACTCCAGCCTGGGCGACAGAGTGAGACTCCTCTCAAAAAAAAAAGAAGTATAGCAATGTGGAGTTTTAAAGCCAATGGAACTCTAGATCATCTAACCCAGCCATCTTCAGATTCTAAATGGATTATGTCTTAACATCACACATCCAGTTAGCAATCGCCTGCATTGTTTTCATGTCTACCAAGCAACCTTCTGAGCCTCATTGGTTTCCCAAATTGGTTTTTCTCTAGTGAAGAGAATATACTGACTGCCTGCCAAGCACAAGAATCAATCTATTTAACAATTTTGTTTCTCAGTGAATTCTAACTTTGCTTATCCTGCAGGAAGAGATTGTATTGTTAAATACTTACATAGCTTTGCTTTAAAAAAAGCTCTTTAAAAACTTTCCATAGAAAAAGGTGATGGTTATATGCACATAGAACTATACACATGCATTATACTGATATCAGATTCCTGGGTTTGATATTGTGCTGTAATTATGTAAAATACAGTCATTGGGGGAAACTGGGTGAAGGGTGCACAGGACCTCTCTGTACTATCTTTGCAATTTCCTGTGAATGTATAATTATTTCAAAAACGTTTAAATTTAAAAAGATGATGTGAAAATGTTTAGGCACCAAACTACAAAGTTTTCTGGAAAATACCGGAACTGGAACTTACCTTTTCTATGTCCTCGACAAGTGGATTCAGTGACAGGAATGGAGCTTATAGGGATCTTTAGTTCTTATCATGCTGACTGGTTTGTATTCTAAATCAGTGACTATTCCAAACTAGTAAGACAAATAATGTATTTAAAAGTGGGAATTTTACTAGCAGGAATTTTAGAACGTTTAGACAGTTCTCTGATTTTTTTTCTTTTTCTTTTCTTTTTTTTTTTTTCAATTAACAGTGTCTTTCTCTGTCCCCTAGGCTGGAGTGCAGTGGCACGATCATGGCTCACCGCAATCTCCCTCCTGGGCTCAAGTGTTCCTCTCACCTTAACCTCCCAAATAGCTGGGACTACAGATATGCCCCACTGTGCCTGGCTAATTATTTATTTTTTTTAGAAATGGCGTCTCACTGTGTTGCCCAGGCTGGTCTTGAACTCCTGGGTTCAAGTGATCCTCGTGTCTTATCCTCCCAAAGTGCTGGGATTACAGGCGTGAGCCACCACACCCGACCATTTTTTTTTTCTTTTTCAAAAATATTTTACTGGCCCAGCGCGGTGGCTCACACCTATAATCCCAGCACTTTGGGAGACCAAGGTGGGCAGATCACTTGAGGTCAGGAGTTCAAGACCAGCCTGGCCAACATGGTGAAACCCCGTCTGTACTCAAAATACAAAAATTAGCCAGGCATGGTGGTGCACGCCTGTCATCCCAGCTACCCGGGAGGCTGAGGCAGGAGAATAGCTTGAACCTGCAGAGGTTGCAGTGAGCCGAGATCGTGCCACTGCACTCCAACCGGGGCAACAGAGCAAGACTCTGACTCAAAAAAAAAAAAATTACAAAGATTGTTTGTGGTGCTGGTATGTGGGATTTCCTCACAGCACAGTTCATTTTTCTGGTAATGACACCTGCTGGGTATCTGCGCTTCACCTAGGGGAAGGTGCTCCTATTTGTACGGTTTGAAACTGACTCACTCTGTCCTGCTGCTGGTGTTTGACATGCAGGCTTCTCTTTCGGCATCACTCTCGGAAGTGGGATCAATTCACCAAGTCTGTTCTGACAAAGGGGGTCTGTCGGCAGCAGACCCCAGCATTCAGAAGGGATCCTTCTTGAGACATCAAACCTCAGGAAACCTTGTGTAATTTTCTCAGTTTCAGTGGCAATAAAACAGGAACAATGATGCTCATCCTCTAGGGTTGTTTTGAAGGTTGAGTGAGATCCTGAATTAACTGGGAATAATAGGTTAAGAATGATTAACTGGGAATACATCATAAGTAACTGGAAATGAGGGATCAGCAAGCACATGACTTAAGTCAGGACTTCTTCCTACAGCACTTGGTTCAGATTTGTGCTTTATCAAAGTAACAAGTTGCTACTTGACATGGATTTCCCTTCCTCAAGTCACTGAAAACTTGAGTGTTTCATGAAATGGACCTACTTTACCTGAAGAGAGGGTCAGGGCTCCCGAGTGTCCTGTGGACATACAGGGGCTGGGAGAGAAATGTTGACCATGGGATTGGGTTGGAATTGCCAATAGTTAACAATTATTGCCTTAAAAACTTCTGATGTTGTAAGTCCTACCCTCACGTGGAGTCCCTCTGACTCTGATGAGGAACACAGGTTGGGAGGGCAGGATCTCAACACATGGTTAAAATAATTCAAGTGAGAGAAATGTGTGTTAATGAATGGAGAGAAGTGGGTGGGTTCAAGAAATATTAAGGAGGTAGACTCCACAGGACTTGGGTACCAGTTGTATGCAGGGACTAAGGAGGAGCAGGAGGGAGGCTGGTTTCTGGTTTATGTGACAGGGCGGCTGGTAGTGACAGTCTTATGTGGGAACAGAGGAAACAGGACTGGGGAGAGGCTGGCCTCAGCTTTGGACAGATGTCATCTGAGTCATCACTCAAGTGGACAGGGGCTCAGTAGGTCTTCGGATAGACCAGAAGTAAGAGCTCTGCAGAGGTGGGGCATCAGATGGCACATTTATTCACAGACACTTATCAAGTGCTGGGCACTGTCAAAGGCACTGGGGTCTCTGCTTGGCATTCTAGTGTCGGGTTAGGCCCTGACACTAGATGAGTGCCTCTGGTGAGGGGATCAGCAAGAAAGTACTATGGTGTGGGTGGTAGGTGATGTGGATGATGGAGGAGATAAGCCACCTGAATTAGAAGCTGAGTCATCCCCAGAAAAGTTAGAGGGAAGAGGTGCTCTGGGCAAAGAGAAGAGCAGGTGCAGAGGCCCCAGGCAGCACTGAGCAGGCACATTTGAGAAGCTATAAGCTGTAAGCCAGCCGCATGACCCCAGCATGCTGCACAGCAGGGAGGGCTATGAGGGAAGTTGGAAGGGACAAGGGCTGAGTGGATCAGCGTTTGGTTCCCAGACAGTTGGGTTTATTTGAGTGTGATGTTCAGTCATGGCAATTTGAAGGCATGGGAATGTGTGAAATCTCTCAGGGGGTATGTAGAGTAAAAGGGGGAGAGGACTGTACTATTTGATAGAAGGGCAGGAGAAGGGGAGACTTCTCAAAGGATACTAGAAACAACCAACCATAAAAGCAGAAGAGAATGCAAGAAAAGTGGTAAAGAAAAAGGGAACTTTAAAGATGGAAGCAGGCCGGGCGCAGTGGCTCACACCTGTAATCCCAGCACTTTGGGAGGCCGAGGTGGGCAGATCACAAGGTCAGGAGATCGAGACCATCCTGGCTAACACGGTGAAACCCCGTCTCTACTAAAAATACAAAAACAAAGTTAGCCGGGCGTGGTGGCGGGCGCCTGTTGTCCAGCTACTCGGGAGGCTGAGGCAGGAGAATGGCGTGAACCCGGGAGGTGGAGCTTGCAGTGAGCCGAGATCGCACCACTGCACTCCAGCCTGGGTGACAGAGCTAGTCTCCGTCTCAAAAAAAAAGAAAAGATGGAAGGAGGCCAGGTGCAGTGGCTCACACCTGTAATCCCAGCACTTTAGGAGGCTGAGGCAGGAGGGTCACTTCAGCCCAGGAGTTTGAGACTAGCCTGGACAACATAGTGAGACTCCTGTCTCCACAAAAGCAAAAAAATTAGCCAGTTATGGTGGTTCATGCCTGTGGTCCCAGCTACTCAGGAGGCTGAAGCGGGAGGAACACTTGAGCCCAGGAGTTTGAGGCTGCCATGAGCCTTGATCACCCATTGTACTCCAGCATGGGCGACAGAGTGAGACCCTGTCTCTTAAAAAAAATTAATAAAGGGCTGGGTGAGGTGCCTCACACCTGTAATCCCAGCACTTTGGGAGGCTGAGGTGAGCGGATCACCTGAGGTCAGGAGTTTGAGACCAGCTGGCCAACATGGCGAAACCCCATCTCTACTAAAAATACAAAATTAGCTGGACATGGTGGTGCACGCCTGTAATCCCCGCTGCTCGAGAGACTGAGGCAGGAGAGTCACTTGAACCTGGGAGGCAGAGGTTGCAGTGAGCCGAGATTGCACCATTGCACTCCAGCCTGGGTGACAAGAGTGAAACTCCGTCTCAATAATAATAATAAAGATGAATTATTAAGTGGCAGATGATAAGAGGGAGAGGAAGGGAGTGCAGGGAGAGGGAAAGGAAGGACTGAAAATATGGCCTATGTGTAACAGTGGAAGATCATTGCTGGCCTTGGAGAAAGCAGTTCTCAACTCCTCCCTTCCTTTTCCCCACATCCCATCGATTTCCAGATTGGCCAGGAATGTAATCCATATTGCCATAGATCAAGGTGCTGGCTCTAAGGGGTGGGAACTGGTGGAGTTTGGCTGACAGGAAGATGATAGAAGAGGTAAAAAAGAGGAGGCAGGAGGAAAAGCAAATTTCCTGATGAGTAGGGCTAGAAAGGGGCATTGGCTGCCAGTGCGTAAGGAGCACTGATGAGAGAACCACGCGTGTCTTCAGCAGCTGTGTGTGTCAGCTCAGAGTGGAAGCATGTAGGTGTTGTCATTTTTTGGTGAGTTTGGCCACAAAGCATTCTGGGATTGCAGCGGTGGGTGGTTGAAGCAGGAGGAAGTGGAGATAGGCGAAGGATTATCCTTCCTATAAGGCTAGTGCATGGTGGGTGAGAGACAGGATGCTGCTTAGGAGTCCAAAAGGTGTGGCCAGCTCCAGCTTGATTCAGAGCAGTGGTGGTATCCTGGAGCTCCTCTCCCAGAGCAGAGGATGGCAGGTGGCACCTGGAGAGTGTGGCCTCCCAGCGAGGGAGCTGGCACAGGCTAGGATGGGACTTAGGTCAGCAGGGTGTCTTGGTAGAAGCCTGAGCACACGTGGTTCTCCAGCCGACCACGAGCATCTGATCATATTATCTCCCAGGACTGGGTCCTCCTGGAACCCTGTACACTGCAGAAACTCTTCAGTAGTTACAACAGGAACCTTTGAGCTGAGCACCCAGAAGTACCAGATGTGCTGGAGCAGGCTCCTGTATTTATACGTGGCAGCCAGTCTAGTATTGCTTTATAGCACCTTCTGTGTCTGTTCTTACATAACTTTTAATCTGTTCAGGCTGTTTGCCCATCTCTGTTGTGATTCTTGGAGTTCAGGCTCCAAGGCTCACTCATCCTTGCCCTGCATATCAGACACTCCTGCAAATGCTCAGGGCTTAAAAATCTGCCGGGGCCACCACATTACACACTCCTATCCCCGCCTACATTATTCCAGTTAAATTTTGTGAGTAGTTGACAAAATGCCCTACTGTTTCCTTTGGTTAAAAGCAATAGGTATTACAAAATTCAGTTGTTACATTGGAACTTGTCTGCAGCTGTTTGCATGTGAATATTGAATGAGGGAGTGGTAGCTTTTGTAATTGTTAGGGCAAAGAAAGATTCTGTTTCTAATCTGAGACAACCAGCTGACTCATCAAGTGCCTTGACCCTTTAGATTTCCATCTTTTTGCCCTAGGAAGATGGAAAACTGAGCTCCCAGGTTTACAGATAGCCCAGACCTGGCACTGTGGAACAAAAGAAAATGGTAGAAAAGATGAAAATCAAGGAAATGTTAGCAACTAATTTTTATTTCCTCTGACCATTTAAATGGGTATGAATTTACCTTCCACAAGGAAAAACTTTTCAAATAATGGCTTTTTATAAAGGGTCTATTTTATGTGCGTGGTTCCCTTCCACCCCTAGGTGGCAGGAGAAAGCAGAAGAACCTGCATGAAAGTAAAGCAAATGTCCTGCAGCCGTGGGGCGGTGTTCTGAATCCTAGGATTGTTGCTTACCTCTGCCCTGCAGTTCCATTTGTCAGGCATTCCTGCGATTTTTTTTTTTTTCAGACCGACTTAGTTACCCATATACGGATTTTTAAAAATACTGACTTGGCTAGAATTTATAGAGCACTGTGTAGTCAGCTTTAACAGTTAAGAAATAAGCAAATCTTGATGTGGGGAAAAGAAGAACAGGAACATTAGAATTGGGGATGAGAGGTTGAGAAAATGGTCCTCCCTGGTGTCCAGTGGGTAATCTGCTGTTGAGAACTGATGCCCGTGGAGTTGCCCCAGGCAGGACACCCAGGCCAGGGCACTTCACCTGGGCTCCTGGGGTTGGTGTGGAGAGTCAGGAGGCCTTTCTCTGCAGCCGCAGAAGCTAGCACAGGGGGCTCCCTGTCTCCTCTGAATCCTGTCTAAAGATAATAATGAGGGCTGTTACTTGGAACATTTTCTAATAACATGCTATAGATGCTTAGGGTTTATGGGAAGGGGGGATGGTACTGGGGGTGGGGGATAGAGGACAAAAACGTAATAAAGTAAACACAGGAAAGGAGCAGCAAGTGTTCGGAAGCTGAGCATAGGCACCTCCTCTGGGCAGTGGAGTTGAGTCCTGACTGCAGCACATGCACGTGAGGAAGTAGTAGAAAGAGTCCATCTTCTGTCCCCTTCCCATCCCTTCTGACATGTTCTTATCTTGAAATCGCTGCCCCTGAACTCCCAGGGTACTTACTGTGTGCTGCTCTCAGTCTGTAGCCATGTCTGTGTATGTCCCATGTCCTGAAAGCCCACGAGAGGAGGAGCTGTCTTGTTTGTCTTTATGTTCCCCACAGCACTTGTCTCTGGCACAAGGCAGAATCTTAATAACTTTAGTGGCATGAATCCATCGAGGAGCAAATGGGAAGCAGAGTCACAGTGTCACACCAGACATGATTATGTTCAAGCAAATAGTCCCAATAAGAAGTAGTGAGGGGCCAGCCGGGCGCAGTGGCTCACACCTGTAATCCCAGCACTTTGGGAGACTGAGGTGGGCAAATCACCTGAGGTCTGGAGTTCAAGACCAGTCTGACCAACATGGAGAAACCCCGTCTCTACTTAAAATACAAAATTAGCTGGGCATGGTGGCACATGCCTGTAATCCCAGCTACTCCGGAGGCTGAGGCAGGAGAATGGCTTGAACCCTGGAGGCGGAGGTTGCTGTGAGCCAAGATCACGCCATTGCACTCCAGCCTGGGCAACAAGAGTGAAACTCTGTCTCAAAAAAAAAAAAAAAAGTGAGGGGCCGGGCACAGTGGCTCATGCCTGTAATCCCAGCACTTTGGGAGGCTGAGGCGGGTGAATCACTTGAGGCCAGGAGTTTGTGACCAGCCTGGCCAACATGGTGAAACCCCATCCCTACCAAAAAATACCGGAAGTTAGCCAGGCACAGTGGTGCACATCTGTAATCCCAGCTACTTGGGAGGTTGAGGCATGAGAATGGATTGAACCCAGGAGACGGAGGTTGCAGTGAGCTGAGATTGTGCCACCGCACTCCACCCAGCCTGGCGGCAGAGCAAGGCTCCATCTCAAAACATATATGTGTGTGTGTGTGTACTCTCTGGCCTTTTTTTGTTGGCTCCATTCTTGGGCATACCGCCAGACGAGATGGCTGTGGGCAGCCTCATGCCTGTCTCCTGCAGAAAGAGGACTGCAGAAGCACTTTAGCTAGACATCAGTTCTGACTGGCCAGGTACAGGACCTTCAGGGAAAATGGAGGTGTGTCCCCAGAAATGGGAGTGTACACTACGCAAGCAGAACCCACTGGCGAGCATTGCAGGGACATCAGCCCTTAGCTTGTTACTGTCATAGCAGAGCAAATTCATATGTATCTTAAGTCATTCTTTTCAATGTTTTTCAGCATCTTCATGATACAGTTAAGAGGAATCTTGACAGCGCCACTTCCCCTCAGAATGGCGATCAACAGAATGGCTACGGGGACCTCTTTCCTGGGCATAAGAAGACTCGCCGGGAGGCCCCTCTGGGAGTTGCCATCTCTTCCAATGGACTGCCTCCAGCCTCCCCCCTCGGTCAGTCTGACAAGCCTTCTGGAGCCGACGCCCTGCAGTCCAGTGGGAAGCACTCTCTGGGGCTAGACTCTCTCAACAAAAAGCGTCTGGCTGACTCCAGCCTTCACTTGAATGGAGGCAGTAACCCCAGTGAGTCATTTCCTCTGAGCCTGAATAAAGAACTGAAGCAGGAGCCTGTCGAAGACCTGCCTTGCATGATCACTGGGACTGTCGGCTCCATATCGCAAAGCAACCTCATGCCAGACCTCAACCTTAACGAGCAGGAGTGGAAGGAGCTCATCGAGGAGCTGAACAGGTCGGTGCCCGATGAAGACATGAAGGACCTGTTTAATGAGGACTTTGAGGAGAAGAAGGACCCAGAGTCTTCTGGCTCTGCCACACAAACCCCCTTGGCACAGGACATTAATATTAAGACGGAATTCTCTCCAGCAGCCTTTGAGCAAGAACAGTTAGGCTCTCCACAAGTGAGGGCCGGGTCTGCAGGGCAGACCTTTCTGGGGCCTTCCTCTGCCCCTGTGAGTACAGATTCCCCCAGCCTAGGGGGCTCCCAAACCTTATTCCACACCTCTGGTCAGCCCAGGGTGGACAATCCCAGTCCAAACCTGATGCCGGCATCAGCCCAGGCCCAGAACGCACAAAGAGCCCTTGCAAGTGTGGTATTGCCCAGTCAGGGCCCAGGAGGGGCCTCAGAGCTGTCCTCTGCCCACCAGCTCCAGCAGATCGCTGCCAAGCAGAAGCGCGAGCAAATGCTCCAGAACCCACAGCAGGCCACCCCGGCACCAGCCCCGGGCCAGATGTCCACATGGCAGCAGACGGGGCCCTCCCACAGTTCCTTAGATGTCCCTTACCCCATGGAGAAGCCTGCCAGCCCTTCCAGCTACAAGCAAGACTTCACTAACTCCAAACTGCTCATGATGCCTAGTGTGAATAAGAGTTCCCCTCGGCCCGGAGGCCCCTACCTCCAGCCCAGCCATGTGAACCTGCTGAGTCACCAGCCACCGAGTAACTTGAATCAGAACTCCGTGAATAACCAGGGGTCTGTGCTGGACTACGGCAATACAAAACCCCTTTCTCATTACAAAGCAGACTGTGGGCAAGGCAGCCCGGGGTCTGGCCAGAGCAAGCCAGCCCTGATGGCTTATCTTCCCCAGCAGCTGTCCCATATAAGTCACGAGCAGAACTCCTTGTTTCTGATGAAGCCAAAGCCAGGAAATATGCCTTTCCGATCACTGGTTCCACCTGGCCAGGTAAGTATGAGCCTTTGCTTTCTGTTCCTCTGCTGCAGACACTTCAGTGAGGTTACTCACTACTTTGGATGTTAATTGGATCCGAGGTAGTTGTGGGAAGAGGGAGGAGGGAATAGCTGCTGTCATCCTTTGCTCCTCTTGGGAGTGGAAATTTATAAAATAAACCAGGGTTGATTGTTAATAAAAAAATAGGGTAAAGTTCCCTAGCATAGCTTGATTTTTAACTGCACAAAGGTTTGGGGAATCACCTGCATTTAGTCCAGTGTCTCTTTCATGCCGTAGGATTTAAATTAAGTAATTTGCGACTGTGTTTTGCAGATAAACATTACATTTAACGTGCTTCTTAGAGGCTTGGCTTTTTTTTTTTTTTTAACTACCTTTCAGATCTCCATGTACAAAATTCCCTAATTTTTGGTAAGCTTATAACATTGGAGGCACGTGCTGCTTCCCAGCACAGCTCAGCTCTGTGCTTACTTCATCATGGTTCTAAAGCCTGGTAGCATCAAATGGAAAATGGCCCTTCGGGTTGTTTCCTGTTTTCCGCTAGTGCAGATAAGCCTGCAGTGAACGTGAATTTGTAATACATGCTAAAATTTTGCAAATTAAAAAGCCCAGTGCCGGTGATATCATGAGGAAATAGACACACTCCTGTATTGATGAGAGTGTGTAAATGAGCTCACTGCTTTTGGGAAGTCGTTTGACATTATGTATTTTTCGCATGCTGTAAAATGTTCATATGCATTGACACACTATATACCCGACAAGTTGATCTAAAGAAATAATCCAAAATAAAAGAAAAAGTTATATCCAAGATATTCATTGTGTGGTTATTTCTAATAGCCAAAAACTGTAAGCTGTTTAAGCATCTCCCAGTGCTGATAATTCCACTTACTTCAGCCAGTAAGATGTCTCACGCCGTTCAGCACCCCCTGAAGAGAGGCTCAGCTGCACACAGTGAGGGTGCTTGCCATCTGGGTAGCACTTTGCACCTTACGAAGCACTCTCGGTAGTTCTTAAGCTTCTGGTGATTAGAGTGAAGAAATTATACTAGAATCTTAGAATGAATAACTAGAAAGGAGCTCAACAATTTGAACTGGTTTAAATAATGATTGCTTTTTGCCTGTCTTATGCTAAGTTCCCCTTTTCTTCTAAGTGTCAGTAATGACGGGATAATATTGTGGTGGCCTTTGACATGACTCTCACTTGTGGTCTATATATTGACAGAGAATATCTGTTAAAGTTCTCATTGATTCTCAGTATTTTTTGAGGATGGGTATTTGACAAAAGCTAAGCAGTCTCTTCCAGTAAAATGCTTGCGCAGATGTACAGTTTCGGGTCGTTCAGGGATAGCCCGAAATCCAAGGTTTATGCACATGGGACAGAGTGGTCTCCATTGACCAAAGCCCCCTTCAAAGTGTTCTTCCCCTAGGCCGGGCACGGTGGCTCACGCCTGTAATCCCAGCACTTTGAGAGGCCGAGGTGGGTGGAGCACCTGAGGTCAGGAGTTCGAGACCAGCCTGACCAACATGGAGAAACCCCATCTCTACTAAAAATACAAAATTAGCCAGGTGTTGGTGGCACATGCCTCTAATCCCAGCTACTCAGGAGGCTGAGGCAGGGGAATCGCTTGAACTCGGGAGGCAGAGGTTGCGGTGAGCCGAGATTGTGCCATTGCACTCCAGCCTGGGCAACAAGAGTGAAACTCCGTCTGAAAAAAACCAAAAAGTATTCTTTCCCTATTGGCCCCCTCTGCACTCAGATGTCCTGATAAGTGAGCATTTCTAAGCCACGATTGCTTACTGGAACTATCGTGTGCAAATATGAAGGCTTACATACGCTTAATGTAAAACCATACCTTTGTCACTGGTGAATCACTGGAAGTAAAACTAACACCTGTGGAGTAATTGTTTGTTGCTAGGCGCCTGTATGCTCAGATGTCATCACTTTTGGTCTGTGCTCCAGCCCTGTGGGATGGTTGTTATTCGAGGTCAGAAGGGAAGCAGAGACTTGGCTTCAAGAGAGTGAACCTTCAATTCACTGGATGGAGCTTATTTGGTCTGATCAGAGCTTAGAGACTTCACAGTCCCCTATCTGTGTTGACAGGAGCAGAACCCTTCCAGTGTCCCTGTGCAAGCCCAGGCTACCAGTGTTGGGACCCAGCTGCCTGCCGTGTCCGTGGCCAGCTCCCACAACAGCTCCCCCTATCTCAGCAGCCAGCAACAGGCCGCTGTAATGAAGCAGCATCAGTTGCTTTTGGACCAACAGAAACAAAGGGAGCAGCAGCAAAAGCATTTACAGCAACAGCAGTTCCTTCAGAGGCAACAGCACCTTCTCGCAGAACAGGTAAAAAGAAAAGTGGAAGGAAACCACCGCTTCCCACCTTTGCCTGCACCCTGAGTCACTGCTGCAGTCACACCTTCTGCTTGTGCGTGTGGATTTGCGCAGACTTGCGTGCCTGTTGTTAGAGTGCTTTGCCTTTTAAAAACATCTTTCCAGGAATGTGGCATTTCTCAGACAGGGGTAGTCTTGTCAGAAGCTGCTTCGTGTCACTTAGTGGAGAGTACTCAAGGCAGACTCGGGGGCTAAAACTGTTTGTGGAAGGGACATTTTCCTATGTTTCAGGTCAGCAGCTTCCAAGCCACTGAGCTCACGTGTCTGTCAGTCCACTATGGAGTCAGCTTTGCTGCCACTACAGAGCCTGTTATAAGCCAGAACGTGAAGAGGGAAGTGAAGTCATCCCTGAGGGAAACACAGTTCACTCGCTTGGTTACCAAGTGTAGTGTGCAGGCACTAAGGGTTACAAGTGAGAGTTCTTTTTTTTTTTTTTGGAGACAGAGTCTTGCTGTCACCCAGGCTGGACTGCAGTGGTGTGATCTTGGCTCACTGCAGCCTCCACCTCATGGGTTCATGCAATTCTCCTGCCTCAGCCTCCCGAGTAGCTGGGACTACAGGCAAGAACCACCATGCCTGGCTAATTTTTGTGTTTTTAGTGGAGATGGGGTTTCACCACGTTGGCCAGGCTGGTCTTGAGCTCCTGACCTCAAGTGATCCACTCATCTCGGCCTCCCAAAGTGCTGAGATTACAGGCGTGAGCCACCACGCCTGGCCTTAAATTACATCTTTAAGACATAAGAACTGGCTCCAGACAGTGAGGTTCATTGAGGACAATCCCTGCCTCAGTTCTGCCTTTAAGAAAAGCAGCTTTATTGTGATGTAACTCACACAGCATACACTTCACCCACGTAAGTGAACAATTTAGTCATTTTTCGTATATCACAGAGTTGTGCAACCATTACCACAATCCATTTTAGAACATTTTCATTACCCTAAAACAAATCCCATACCCATGAGCAGCCATTCTCCCATCCACCCAGCCTCTCCAGCTCCTGATCTACTTTCTGTCTCTATAATTGTCTGCTCTGGGCTGGGCGCGGTGGCTCACTCCTATAATCCCAGCACTTTGGGAGGCCAAGGCAGGCGGATCACGAGGTCAGGAAATCAAGACCATCCTGGCTAACACGGTGAAACCCCGTCTCTACTAAAAATACAAAAAATTAGCCAAGTGTGGTGACGGGCGCCTGTAGTCCCAGCTACTCGGGAGGCTGAGGCAGGAGAATGGCGTGAACCCGGGAGGGGAGCTTGCAGTGAGCAGAGATTGCGCCACTGCACTCCAGCCTGGGTGACAGAGAGAGACTCCATCTCAAAAAAAAAAAAAAAAATTTGTCTGTTCTGGACATTTTATATTTATGTTATGTCATTTTCAATCATGTGTTAGGTAACAGCAATTGATTCCTCTTGATAATAATATTCCATTGTATGGACATGTTACATTTTATTCATTCATCTGTTCATGAACATTTGGGTTTCTTGTTTGGGCTGTTAATGAGTATTGCTGCTATGAACATTCATGTACAAGTTTTCATATAGACATCTGTTTTCATTTTTCTTGGGTAGATAACTGGGAGTGGAATTGCTGGATCACATGGTAATTTTTATGTTTAACCTTTGGAGGAACTGTCAGACTGTTTCCCACAGGCTGTCTCATTTTACATTCCCACCAGCGGTGTATGAGGGTGCTGATTTCTCTACATCCTCACCAACCACTTGTTATCACCTGACTTTGATTCTGGCCATCCTAGTGGGATCTCATTGTAGCTGTGATTTGCATTTTCCTAACCAGCTCTCCATTTTTTAAAAACAGGTATACCTACCTTTTAAAAAAGTCATTGCTCCCTAGATCTGTTTCATACTATTTAAAAACCCCAAAATGAAATCAGCACTATTTCCACAGGAGCCCATTTGTGAGTAACAAACTTGGATAAGTTACTTTTCTCTGACCTCCCTCACTCCATTTGTTTTGGATTTTGTTATATGTTAGTTTTGTTTTGTTGTTCTTGGCATTTTCTAGGAGAAGCAACAGTTTCAGCGCCATCTGACCCGCCCACCACCCCAGTACCAAGACCCGACACAAGGCAGCTTCCCACAGCAGGTTGGACAGTTCACAGGTAGGGGGTGTCTGTGTGAGGAGCAGGGACAGGGGAGGCCGCTACCTGGTGCTGGTTGAATCCCTGCTGTCTGCCCAGCTCTATGCCTTGACTTCATCAAGCTGCATGCTTTGTCATCATATACACCTCAGTTTGCCTAAGGGGCCTGGTTTTCTAGTTACTCCACGGCATCAGGAGAAGAGGGCACAGAGGCAAACCACTAGAACTACCTTTGCTGGGTCCCTGGCTGTACAGTTTTCTGAAGCAAAATCATTTCTAGTTGGAGGACATCTTATCAGCAGGAAATAGCTTCTGTAATTCTCAAGAAAGTTCTTTGCTTCTGCTTTTATGTGTCTTCAAAAAATGACTCCTATCTTCCAGATAAGGACTTAATGCACTTGCGTGGCCTTTGGCTTCTTTCTCTCTTCCTGTCTGCTCACTTGAATATCACAGATGGCAGCATCACTAGTGGACAGTTGGCCAGAAAAGGGCAGGAAGCACACTTGAGTCTAGCTGTCGCCTCTGAGATGTGCCAGGGAACTTCATAGGCCATCCCTCCAGAAATGCACAAAGATTTCAGGGAATGGATACAGGAAGCTCTGGTCTGCCCGCCTTCCTAGCTCCTCTCAGAATGTCTTAGAAACCTCTGTTTTTCCTTATTTGGGACCTTGCTATAAAGGGTCCCAGAGAGACTGACCACAGCTGTGTGTCCTGGAGGAGACAGGTACGGTTTTATGTATGTGCTACCTGGGGTCAACGTGGGGTTGAAATCTGCAGGCATTTCAGAAGCATGGGTCTGACCCATGTTTTCTGCCTTCAGACCCATCTGACATTTTGTGGATTATTGATGGGAATGAAATAGCCGGTTTCAGCTCTCCTCTTTTCCTCAACCCAATTCCATTGTTGTTGTTTTGAGACAGAGTCTTGGTCTGTCGCCCAGGCTGCAGTGCAGTGGCACGATCTTGGCTCACTACAACCTCCACCTCCTAGGTTCAAGCGATTCTCCTGCCTCAGCCTCCCAAGCAGCTGGGATTACAGGCACCTGCCCACCACGCCCGGCTCATTTTTGTATTTTTAGTAGAGATGGGGTTTCACCATGTTAGCCAGGCTGATCTCACATACCTGACCTCGTGATCTGCCCGCCTTGGCCTCCCAAAGTGCTAGGATTACAGGTGTGAGCTACTGTGCCCGGCCCCAATTTTTGTTATATAGTTGCTAGTAGAGAGGAAGAAGAACAAAGCACTGAGTTACGGCCAGTCCCTGAACAATGACTCTCCTACCCACAAAACCTAATTCAGTTAATGGTGTTGCCATATGTCCATTGCTTAAGCCAGGAGGCCTAGACAGCAGTTCCCTGAGCATAGGGGTGCTTTCTCTTCCATCCTCTGCTGTCTCTCCAGCACAGCACCTGCCACAGAGTGGGTACTCAGTGAAGATCTGGTAATTTCCTGTGACTCCTCCCTCTTTTGGCCATCTTGTCATTTCATAGTATAAATGGTGTGCCATAAGATGGTATATTGTCTGGTGAGATGTTGTCACACAGTCCTGCGCCTCCACCCCCCATTCCCACATGGTCTGCCCTCCCTCATCTCCGTGACTGAACAGCCTCTCCCCAGCATGGTCTCAGCCACACTCTCAGTCCAGCCACTCTTGGGCTTTACAACCCTGTTCTTTGTTTGTTTGTTTGAGACAGAGTCTTGCTCTTTCGCCCAGGCTGGAGTGCAGTGGCATGATCTCGGCTCACCGCAGCCTCCGCCTCCCGGATTCAAGCAATTCTGCCTCAGCCTCCCGAGTAGCTGGGGGCGCGCGCCGCCATGCCTGGCTAATTTTTGTATTTTTAGTAGAGACAGGGTTTCACTATGTTGGCCAGGATGGTCTTGATCTCCTGACCTCGTGATTCGCCCGCCTCGGTCTCCCAAAGTGCTGGGATTACAGGCGTGAACCACCGCGCCTGGCCACAACCCCGTTCTTCACACGCCATCCACAGCTCTTCCCTATCTGGCCAGAACTAGCTCTTCCATTTTATCTCTAACCAGCTGGCCACTGTCTCCATATCCTGGCCACGGCCAGCCTCTGAAAGTTCCCCACACAGATGCCTTTTTCTGACTCTGCCTTTGCACACACTTGCCTGGAATGCTCTTTTTCCCCAAACTGTTAAATTGCTAAACTTCTGTGCTTTTAAACCTAGTGGATTCATCACCGTCTCTCTCAAGCCTTGCCCAAGGCTTCCCAGATGCCAGGGCTTCCGGCCTGCACCCAGCAGCCTGCTGGCCAGGTGCGCCCCATCGCACCCTATCGTGCCATGTGCTAACTTTGCCTCCCAGAGGCGGGTCTTGTGTTGGGTCCACCTCAGAGTCCCCGGTGCCCACCACAGGGTCCCCACAGAGCAGAAATTTGTTGGGTGCTTGAAAGTTAGATGAAGCAGGTCACTGGTTTTCTCTCTCCTGGGGCTTTGCCCTTCCTCTGTGCCTTTCTGAACTCCATCATTGTTTCAGAGACCAGGCCTCCATTCCACCTGTGGGAGGCTTTCTGCCCCATGGCCCCCGGGGCCCTCTTCCCAGTGTGCCGTGAACATGAGACTTCTGGTGCTGCGGCTTGGGTCTCAGAGGGACCCAGTGGTGGTCGACTCCTGACTGCCAGACTCTTCTCTGTCTTGTAGGGTCCTCTGCTGCCGTGCCCGGCATGAACACCTTGGGTCCATCCAACTCCAGCTGTCCTCGAGTGTTCCCTCAGGCTGGGAATCTGATGCCAATGGGCCCTGGACATGCTTCAGTTTCCTCTCTCCCCACAAACTCAGGCCAACAGGACCGGGGTGTGGCTCAGTTTCCTGGCTCCCAAAACATGCCTCAGAGCAGCCTCTATGGCATGGCTTCTGGCATAACCCAGATAGTTGCCCAGCCCCCGCCACAGGCCACCAATGGACATGCCCACATTCCACGGCAGACCAACGTGGGCCAGAACACCTCCGTCTCAGCTGCCTATGGGCAGAACTCTCTGGGAAGCTCTGGCCTCTCCCAGCAGCACAATAAGGGGACCCTGAACCCTGGTTTAACAAAGCCACCGGTCCCAAGGGTGTCACCAGCCATGGGAGGCCAGAATTCCTCCTGGCAGCATCAGGGAATGCCGAACCTCAGTGGCCAGACCCCAGGGAACAGCAACGTGAGTCCCTTCACTGCAGCCTCCAGTTTCCACATGCAGCAGCAGGCCCACCTGAAAATGTCTAGCCCGCAATTCTCCCAGGCAATGCCCAACAGGCCCATGGCTCCCATGAGCTCAGCAGCTGCCGTGGGGTCCTTGCTACCCCCAGTGAGTGCACAGCAGAGGACCAGCGCCCCTGCCCCAGCACCACCCCCAACAGCCCCTCAGCAGGGCTTGCCTGGCCTGAGCCCAGCAGGGCCTGAGCTGGGGGCCTTCAGCCAGAGCCCTGCCTCACAGATGGGCGGTCGGGCGGGGCTGCACTGCACCCAGGCCTACCCTGTGCGGACCGCGGGCCAGGAGCTGCCTTTTGCCTACAGCGGGCAGCCAGGTGGCAGTGGGCTCTCTAGTGTGGCTGGACACACCGATCTGATCGACTCCCTGCTGAAGAACAGGACTTCAGAGGAGTGGATGAATGATTTGGACGACCTGTTAGGGTCTCAGTAATGGAAGGATTTGTAGTGTTTTTAATGTTCATTCATCCTATATTTTTATTCTCAGATTCAAAGAAAGAGCAACTACTTTGGACCAAAAGCCCATGGCCTGGGAAGCTGGGCAGGTAGAGCCCAAGCTCCAGGTGAGGCCTGGCCCTGGGCAGGGTCGGTGGCTGCGCCCCTCAGGCCAGCAGTTGAGGTCCATCGGGCTGGCCCCAGCCCATCTGCTGGCATCAGTACCTGGTGTTGGGACAGCAGGATAGGGTTCTAAAGGTGGTTTTCTATCCAAATGACCAAAAAACCAACAGTAACAACAGTGAAACCCCACAATATCAGGCTTATAAAAATCTGTGCCATCATGGTGATTTTATCCAAGATTTCTCCACTTACCCCAGGGTTGGGGACAAGTTTTTGTTGAAACTTTATATAGCAGAATTATTTGCAATTTGTAGCATAGAAAAGATTTTTAAATTTTTTTACAAAAGGTTTTTAAACAGATTAGGATAGGTGATGGTTTAAATCAATTAAGTGGAAACCTGGGGTTTCCTTTTGATTAAGAGCCTTTTTTGTTTCTGCTCTTTGTCAGCTTTCAGGGGAGAAGGAGGCCACTGGAAAATTATTTCCCTAAGTGCAGGCTGTTGACTGCGTATGCCAAAAAGGGACAGGAGGCATGGGATAGCAGGTCTGGTGACACAGCTAGGGTCTTCCTAGCAGCTCCTCCTCCTCCCTCCCAGGGCCCCCAGGAATCCCTTCCTCCCATGTCCTGGCAGCAGGACCCCAGGCTACATATGGAAGATAGAGATGTGGGGGTCCTGTGTCCTGGAGTATTATGTCTCCCTACCTTCTGCAGTTTTCTCTGAACGTGTATGTTGCCCATGGTGGGAGCGTGGTCACTGTGCAGTTGTGCACAGATGTCTTTCCTTTACCGTTGGCCTTTCTGTCTGCCTCTCCTTCCTTTCTGCAGCCCAAATGGAAAACAATTATTTACTCCATTGGAGGGAAAGCAAGATTCTTAGAATTCCTAAGGGAACTTTAGCATAAAGGTTTTGGGGAAGGAGGCCGCAGGCCGGCCCGGAGGAAGCAGTTCCACTTGGTTTGTCAACTTCTGCCACTCCCATGTCAGATGACTTGCACTTTTTAAAGAGATTGCTTTATAACACTAAGACATCCTTTCTAAAGATTCAAGTGGACTTGACTAAGCTGAGGGTCCACAAAAGAGAATATGACGTGTGAGCTGTTTTTAGAAAACGAAGATGGAGAGAGCACTTCCCCGTAACAAAAGCAAAGTGGTAAGCACAGGGTGAGACCCTTTTACACAGAATGGTGGAGAGAAAAGAGAATGCTGAAAAGTGGCTCAGATGCAGAGTGTTCTATGGAGAAACTGCAGCCCCATTTCTGTTTCCCTGGAGTCTCCCAATGGATCATTCAGGAGTGTCCTATGTGAGAATTGAGCCAAGGAAAATACTCATGCAACCAGCCTGAGTCGCGGTGAGGGGACGAGAGGTTGTACACACATTGGTCGTTATTTTGCACCAGCAGTGCCTTTCTCACTGGGGGTACTTGGACCCTCAGATCTTCTTTTCTAATAGCCATTTGCCACCCCAGGTGGTATGTCGGCCATTTCTCCTTAAAACACCTTCCCTACCTTTCCCATGTACTCAGTTTAGCTCTCAAAGAAGGGGTGAATCATAAAGCCAGTGAAAATTCCACCCTCTGAGGGAGTTCCCCAGTCTGAAGGGGAAGAGGGTGACCTCAGCGGCTTTTCTCCCAAAAATCGGCTGAAGGCTGGTTGTGGATCCTTGTTCCTCTCCTGACCCCATCTGGCTGCTGCCCCGTCTCCCACCCCTGTCCCCGGGGCTCGCTGGCCCTGCACTCTGCCTTAGTCCTGGGGCCGGCGACACAGTGGGCTCCTCACTTGCTGCAGTGTCATAGCAATAAAATGTGATTCTTGGGGTCCCCCCAGGGAGCTGCCCATGGCTTTATTTATGAACCTGGTTTTCGGGAGTCAGGGGAGGAGATGACTTTGCTTCTGTGCACAGCCCCGTCTTCCAGGAGCCACGACTCAGAAGAAAAGGGTGCTCAGACTTTTGTTATACACATTTGCTTTGTGTAAATAAATGTTTACAATTTTATATGAAAGATGGAATAAGCGCTAGAGCTTCCAACTGTATATTTTTTACTTTTATAGATTTTAAAACTATGATCCTTTATATGTGTGTTTTGGGGGAGCTATGATAAGTTCTATGGCAAACGGTTGGTATTGTTAACTTTTTATTGTCATCAAAAGTGCATAAAAGTCCTATTAATCCCCATATTCTTCTACTGCCCTTAACTCTGGTATACACCAAAAAGAAATCTTTACTTTCCTTGTTTTATCATTATAAAAATAAAGTATTTTGCTAGTATGGAAACAACCTTTGTATTTGACGTCACCTGGGGTCTGCTGGCAGAAGTTTGGGAATTGGTTTTGTTGTGTAATTTAGCTGCTTGCTTTTCTTGGTTTTTAAATTTTTTCTTTTTAAAGAAATGCTTGTCGAGTCGTAGATTTAGCTGCTTTCTTATTGCACATTGTTGAGTGGGAGCTGGTTTGGTTGAAGCCTCAGAGGAGCTTCTGTTATCTGCTGATAGATACTAAATTAGAGCTAGCATCACCCTGAGAAAGCAGACTGGCCCCAGGACTCATGGGCGTCCATGCAGCTGATGGAGGGGAGCTGGACCGGACGACTGTGCTGTCTTAGCTCTAGCATCACCCTGAGAAAGCAGCCTGTCTCCGGGACTCACGGGCATCCATGCGGCTGATGGAGGGAGCTGGGCCGGACGAGTGTGCTGTCGTAGCTGCTGCGTGCTTCTCGTGCTTCATGTAGAACCCTTAGGTTTGCCCCCGAAGTCTGTCTGCTCCATGTACTATTTAGTTTCTTTTCAGCATAGAGCTTGGTTTTCCCTTTTTTTAATTGTAAGAATGATGTGCTCTGGCATGTCACACTGTGAAAGGGGACCAGATGATGGAGCCTGGACTGAAAGGGTGAATGGGGCCCCTCACCTCAGAACTCTCCCTGCTTTGCTTTGCTGGGAGCAGGGAGCAGGGCAGCCTGGGAGAGGCTGGAGTTCCTCAAAGGGCAGAGAAGAATGGCCTTCAGGGGACCACAGCGAGGAAGCATGCCATGATAGACTCAAAAAGCTAGATTATGCTAATAAAAAGGGGAAGACATCTGTGACACACAGGAAACTGTTTGTGGCCTTGCCATAGAAGGCGCAGTAAAGGAGGAAAACTCCGGAGACTCCCTGTGAATTCCTGGCTAAGAATGCACGTCATGTGCAGTGATCTAAAAACACAAACGAGAACAGAAGTGAGTGGCTCTGCCTGTGAGATGGACGGTGCTGAGCGGCGCCCAGCGCTGGCTGCAGGATGGGAGGCCGGCTGCTGTGTGATTGCTTGTGGGAAGAAATTTTGTAGAAGTTATCAAGCTCCTTAAAATGTTCGTGCTGTGTCTGCCTGGACTGTTGCAATTCTGAGAAGCGATCCTCGAAAATGATTCTGGGTATAGAAAAAGGTACAGCACAGTGGTGTTCTTAGTATGGCTGTTTACAGTCGCAGAAAATGAGATGCTAAACTGCTGCCCTAGGGGATTGGTTAAGCAAACTGGTGCTTCCACTCCATGAGATAGGATGCAGCCATTTGAAATATTTATGAAGGTTTTGGACAGTCATTTGGAATAATGGTTTTGTTGGGGCTCTTAACTTGCAAGCCAATAGAAAAGAAATCTGGCTAATATAATCCTATAAATTATTTCCCTACAGCCCATTTTTAAGGTTCCCAGTAACTTTCAGAATCAAAGGAGACGTCGGACGGCCAGGCCTCAGTAGTGGCAAGGCCCAGGCAGTTCCAGATCCCTGCAGCCTGCCACTACCCCGAGTCTCTCCAGGTCACCAGCCAGGCTTGGGGGTGATGGAGGAGGACTCGCTAAGGGACAGTTCACTTGGCAAATGTTTAGGGAGCACCTGCTGTGGCCAGGCATTGCCCTAGAGGCAGGGAATATGGCAGAAATTGCGGCAGTACAGGAAGGTAAGGTCCCTGCACTGCAGAGCTCACAGTCTCATGGGAAGGAGTTCTTACACAGGTGAGGTAAGTGTTAGGGAGAAACTAAAGCCAGGTAATGAGAGAGGGCAGTGGGGCTGCAGAGGCTGGGGTGAGCCACCGACTACTGTAGACACGGTAGCGACGTAGGTCTCTTAAGCAAGTGACACACAACATAGGCCTAATCACAGCACTTTGGGAGGCCAAGGTGGGAGGATCGCTGAGACCAGCCTGGGCAACATAGAGAGACCCTGTCTCTGTAAAAAAAAAAAAAAAAAAAAAAATTAGGCATGGTAGCACACACCTGTGGTCCCAGCTACTCAGGAGAATGAGGTGGGAGGATCACTTCAACCCAGGAGGTTGAGGCTGCAGTGAGGCAAGTTCATGCCACTGCACTGCAGCCTGGGCAGCAGAAACCCTGTCTCAAAAAAAAGTGCTGTTAACAGGAAGAGGGAGGAATGCTGAGGAGCAAGTTAACAGATGCCTGCACATGTTAAATTTAAAAGCAGGCCGGGCACAGTGGCTCATGCTTGTAATCCCAGCACTTTGGGAAGGATCTGTCTGCCTGGGCAGACAGATCACCTGAGGTCAAGAGTTCGAGACCAGCCTGGCCAACATGGCAAAACCCTGTCTCTACTAAAAATACAAAAATTAGCTGGGCCTGGTGGCACGTGCCGGTAGTCCCAGCTACTTGGGGGACTGAGGCAGGAGAATGGCTTGAACCTAAGAGGCAGAGATTGCAGTGCCAGGATCGTGCCACTGCATTCCAGCCTGGGCGACAAAGCTAAACTCTGTCTCAAAACAACAACAACAACAAAAAAAACCCCACAAATTTAAAAGCAAGCAATATGCCACTGCATTTAGTAGGATGGTGGCTCTTGCCATCCTCCAGGTGCCTGTGAGCTGCAGCGAGCCTGCAGTGCAGGCCTGTGCTGTTCTGAAACCTCTGCCAGCCTGGACAAGACTTGCCCGCCTCCCCAGTCCAGCCCCAGAAGATGCCCAAGGTAAGTCAAGGACAAGCTCCAGGGTCTCTTGCTTGCCCCTGGAGTTGGATGGCACACCATGGTTGGTGGCATCAGTAATGCTCCCTGCAGGCCAGCCAGCTGATGCCTGGAGCTGGCAATGTGGCTCTAAAGCTGTTGAAAGATGCAAGATGTTAGCTACCTGCGAACTTGGTCCAAAGCTAGTGGCTGAACTTCAGTGTTCCAGGCACTGCCCTGGCCAGCACAGGAAATGGTGAGTGGTGACAAATGTCTTGACTGGACTTTTCTTCCCCTTTTGCGTTCAAGCAGTTAATGTCCTGGCCACTCTTCAGATTGGCTTTACTTATGCTTCATGGATAATTTGCTCTTCGCACGCTTACAGTAAGCTGAGCTGCAGAGTTTAGCTAGTGCATGAAAACCATTTCATGGACGTTGGGAAAGATAACTTCAGACTCCCACCCAAAGCAGAAACCAGCGCCACAAGGGGAGAATTCAGGGATCCACCACCCTGTCAGTCTTCTGGGAAGGGTAACGTACATTAGGAAGAACTGGATGCCATCTGGTGCAAAAACAAACAAATGCAGCCAGCTGTCTGCTGGAGGCAGGGCTGCAGAACGGACTTACTCTGAGGATTTCCACACTGCAGGCGACCTTAAGCAAGCCCTGACCGCATGGGCTGTGGTGAGAAGCAGCAGGCCGTGTTAGATTGCTATGTGGGATCAATGTGGAGGCCTCCACTTTTCTTTGTGCCTGGAAAGCAGAACTTTTCAAGACTGAGGACGAAAAACTGGAATTTTGCATCCTTATTAAGATCTAACTACATTTTATGTAGCAGAGACAACTGCTTGCTCACTACTTCTGGATTTATTACTACTGATAACATTTCTCATGAATTTTAAAGTTTTAGGCTGGTTCTATACTTGTAATAACAGATTATTTTATGTAACGCAAGACAGAGTCCAACCACATGCAGAATCTTCAGGAGCTATAGATACTGCCATCCGACCTATCCAGAGCTAGAGGCCTAAGGAGGTCCTAGTCCCCAAGTAATAAAAAATTTAAATCTTGGCAGGGTGCGGTGGCTCACGCCTATAATCCCAGCACTTTGGAAGGCCAAGGCGGGAGTATCGCTTGAGTCCAGTAGTTTGAGACCAGCCTGGGCAACATGGTGAGACCCCATCTCTACAAAAAATTAGCCGAGCGTGGTGACACACTGCTGTAGTCCAGCTACTAGGGAGGCTGAGGTGGGAGGCTCGCTTGAGACTGGGAGGGCGAGGCGGCAGTAAGCTATGATGGTACCACTGTGTTCCAGCCTGGGTGACAGAGTGAGACACTGCCTGAAAAATGAGAAAAATTAAATCTTGCTGGGCATGGTGGCATTTGCTTGTAGTCTCAGCTACACAGGAGACTGAAGAGAGATGATCACTTGAGGCCAGGAGTTTGGGGCTGCAGTGAGCTATGATTTTTACCTGTGAGTAGCCACTGCACTCCAGCCTAGGCAACATAGCAAGACTGTCTTATTTCTTTGAGATGGTCTCACTATGAATTGCTCAGGCTGGAATGCCGTAGCATGATCATAGTTCACTGGAGCCTGCACCTCCTGGGCTCAAGCACTCCTCCCACATCAGCCTCCCAAGTAGCTGGGGCTACAGCACCATGCCAAGCTAATTTTTTAAAAAAAATTTTGTAGAGACAGGGTCTTAGTGTGTTGCCCAGGCTGGTCTCAAACTCCTGGGCTCACACGAGCCTCCTGCCTCAGCCTCCCAAAGTGTTAGGATTACAGGCATGAGCCACCACACCCAGCCAACCCTGTCCCTTAAAACATAAAAAGATAAATCTGTGGCTTCTTTTTGATTCTTGCTTGTGCAGTAACAGGCATGTTCCTTAAACTTTGCAGCTGTCTGTCATTCCTTGCATTTAACCTACTCTATCCAATTGATCCTGGATTCCCCTCCCCTGGGTCCACTTCTTAGTAAACCTATGGCATTATAGGAACACTAGAGCAGGAGAACAGGGCGAGTCTAAGCCTGAGTGTGCCACTGCTAACCATGTATGGGACCTCTCTGTGGCTGTCCCAAAGCGGGGAGATTGGACCAGACTGAGCGGACAGTTACAGAGGCTGTGATACACTCCAGATACCTGTCAGGACTGAGACCCATTTCCAGGAGTGTTGGACACTCATTGTTCAGAGCTGCTGCCAGCTCATAGCTGACTCTTCCTGGGAATTTGTGTTCAGTGGAGGGGAGCTGCCCAAGGTTATGCCCTCTTCCAGGGGCAGCCCATGTCTGGAGACTTGTCGATATGGGAGTATGGAGACCCCAACACCCTTGCCTCAATTTGGGACATCTCCAAAGAGCCATCCTGGCTCCACTGCACCAGTGCTGTCAGCTGAGGCCTCTGCTGCGTCTGCATCTCAGTTCCACCTCTCGCCTGCCCAATCCAGTAGCCCTTGCTCCCTTATGAGTGGTGCTGATGCCCTTTGAAATCTGCCTTTGGGGCACCTGGCTCGAGAGAGTTGGTGTGGGGAGTGGTCCCAGGAAGCCGACTGTAAGCTGGCTCGCTGCTGACTGCTGGCCATGATGACCCCATCACCTGTGGCAAGTGGGACAGCTGTAAAGAGCAACTGTTAAACGTTTGCTGTGGTGACACCAGGGCAGGACACTGGGGAAGCGAATAGAGTACCCTAGGCCTTTGGGAAGTGTAAGTGGAGGAGTGACTGTGACCTTGAGAGAGATGTTGCTGGGGTTATAGGTGATACCTCAGAGAAAGGTAATGAAAAGCTGATCATGATTAATCACTAGAAAAGGCACAACGTGAGATCCATTAGAGGCCTCCTTGGCAGCCAGGCAAGAGGGTGGACACAGCTGAAGGGATCAGGCACGGGGTTGTTACTAAGGCATCAGAGCTCCAAGAAGGTAGAACTTTCAACCTAGCCAAGTCTGCCATACCAAGGTCATTGTCCTAGTTAGGAATGTGGGACCCTTACACTGGGATGGGGACATCTGGATCGATACTCTGGAACTCTAGAAAACCTGGACACCCCAGCCCCGCCGCCCTCCCCCACACCCTGAAACCTCTAAGCCCACTCCTCCCTGTTAAGGGCCGGTGCTTTGCTCTTGTTTGAAGGTCATGCCCAGGCCTCTGCCACCTCCCCTTAGGATCTGTGCTCACCACCCCTCCTGGCCCCTGGACCAAGAAGGTCAGCAGGAGGGTGCTGGGCCTGCCAGAGAAGAAGATGAGCTGCCTGGGGGGAGCAGGGGTGTGCCTGAGACAGGGGCATGGCCATATGGGGCTCTGCTATGACCTAGGACTCAGCACCCTTGCAGAGCCCCCAGGAAGCAGTGCCCTTAGGCTGCCAGCTTGGCTCTCTGAAACTTCCCAGGAAGCCATGGCCCACAAGGAAGAGAATAGCAACTCAGGGGCAACCGTGGCAGCTCTGCAAGAAGGGACCGAACGCCCAGAGAAGCGGGTGTGGGAGAGTGGAAATGCAGCTGACCCCTGAACAACGCAGGTCTCAACTGCCTGGGGCCACTTACATGTGGGTTTTTTCAATAAATATATTGGAAATTTTTTTTGAAATTAGTGACAATTTGAAAAAACTCACAACTGAACCGTGTTGCCTTAGAGATATTGAACAAATTAAGAAAAAGCTAGGTATGTCATGGACGCATAAAATATTTGTAGGTACTAGTCTATTTTATCATTTACTACCATAAAGTATACACAAATCTATTACAGAAAGAAGTTAGTCTAGGTGCAGTGGCTCACACGTGTAATCTTAACACTTTGGGAGGCTGAGGTGGGAGAATCACTTGAAGCCAGGAGTTTCAGACCAGCCTGGGAAACAGTGAGACCTTCGTCTCTACAATTAGCTGGATATGGTGGCACATGCCTGTAGTCCTAGCTACTTGGGAGGCTGAGATAGGAGAATTGCTTGAGCCCAGGAGTTTGAGGCTGCAGTGAACCAAGGTCACACCACTGTACTCCTGCCTGGGCAACATAGCAAGACCCTGTCTCCAAAAAAAAGGTTTTTTACTGGGCGCAGTGGCTTACGCCTGTAATCCCAGCACTTTGGGAGGCCGAGGCGGGTGGATCACCTGAGGCCAGGAGTTTGAGACCAGCCTGGCCAACCTAGTGAAACCCCGTCTCTACTAAAAATTTGAAAACTAGCTGGGTGTGGTGGTGGGCACCTGTAATCCCAGCTATTGGGGTGGCTGAGGCAGGAGAATCACTTGAACCTGGGAGGCAGAGGTTGCAGTGAGCCGAGATCGCGCCATTGCACTCCAATGTGGGGGACAGAGCAAGACTCCATCTCAAAAAAGAAAATAAAAAAAAGTTTTTTTGGTCAAAACTTACACATGCAAACACTACATGGCACATTTGTAGTTAAGAGAAATGTAAAGGTGCAGTATAAATATAGCCGCAGCCTGAAGGACAAGGCCGAATGACTGCAGGTCCTGAAGCCCAGCTTGCAGCAGGTCAGCAGCTACAGCTGCCTCCATGGCTAGTTACGAATTTTTTTCAGGGCAAATGATGGGAGGGTTGGCACATGAGTGAGGGAGGAAAAATATGGAAACAAATACTATGAAGACAACAAGCAATTTTTGGCTACCGCTGATGGGTCACATATACTGAAATGAATGACAAAAACATTCTGGGATGTGGCTGGAAGCATGGTGCCTCCCAAATGGCATCCTCTGCTTCACTCAGACTCATGATCCTCCAACAACAAAACCACCTCCTGCTCGCACATTCTTTGGACAAACCATAAATTCAGCGTGAGTGGCACCCCAGAACAATATGTGCCATTTTCTACCACTAGAAAGAAGACAGGAGCGGGTCCCATCTTCAAAACCTGACAAGCAAAGACAATGAAAAACAGTTTAAACATGCAAAATACGGGGCTTTTCATGGCATTGCACTTTGCTTACCATTAACTAGATTAAAATTGTTTGACAAAAAACTTATAACTGCATACAATTAACTATAGCACATACTGTACTGCTCTGCTGATCTCACAGCCATCTCCTGTAGTTACTGCAGTGGCCTTGAGAGTGGCGATGATCTGCTTAAAGCGCCATGCGTCTCATCAGCTCCAAGGGAGCAGTTTGTCCCTCCAGTAAATTGTAGATCACAGTAAAAAGGGATCTCTTGGCTGGGCGCAGTAGCTCATGCTTGTAATCCCAGCACTTGGGGTGGCCGAGGTCAGGAGATCAAGACCAGCCTAGCCAA
Source organism: Gorilla gorilla gorilla (assembly GCF_029281585.2). NCBI lineage: Eukaryota > Metazoa > Chordata > Mammalia > Primates > Hominidae > Gorilla > Gorilla gorilla. The sequence goes on from NC_073228.2 coordinate 183,764,872, forward strand.
TATGGTGAAACGTTTTCCTGCTGACCTTTTAATTGTCTCTATTAAAAATATACAAATTAGCCAGGCGTGGTGGCGCACACCTGTAATCCCAGCTACTCGGGAGGCTGAGGCAAGAGAATCACTTGAACCTGGCAGGCAGAGGTTGCAGCGAGTCGAGATCGTGCCACTGCACTCCCGCCTGGGCAACAGAGCAAGACTTCATTTAAAAAAAAAAAAAAAAGGAATCTCTGTCAGTTCTTGTGTTTTTTCATCATGTTTGGTGCAGTACTGTAAATCTTCAGTAACACCATGGGACCCATACAAAGTGCCATTAGTGATGCTGCAAGTGCCCCCAAGAAGCAGAGAAAAGTCAGGACAATAAGAACAGTTTAAGTTGCTTGATAGGTATTATAGATTGAGGTCTGCAGCCATGGGTGCCACCCTCCCAGCTGATTCATCTTGTAAATGGATGACATAAACGCACGGCATTGATATAGTACAGTACTATAAATGTATTTTATGATATTCTGAACATTTTCTTTTCTCTAGCTTACTTTATTGTAAGAACACAATGTATAACAACACACTTGCCATACAAAACAGGTGTTCGTGGACTCTTTATGTTCTCTCTAAGGCTTTCCGTCAACAGTAGGCTATTGGTAGTTAAGTTTTGGAGGGGCCAAAAGATGTAGTGGATTTTCAGCTGTGCAGGGGTCAGCGCCTCTAACCTCCACAGTGTTTAAGGGTCGGCTGTACTCTGTTTGTGATGGCCCTGACACCTACCAGCCAAATATGTTCTGCAGGAAGGCTGCGCTCAGTGGCTCACACCTGTAATCCCAGCACTTTGGGAGGCCGAGGTGGGTGGATCACCTGAGGTCAGGAGATCAAGACCAGCCTGGACAACATGGTGAAACCCTGTCTCTAGTAAAAATACAAAAAATTAGCAGAGAGTGGTGGTGGGCACCTGTAATCCCAGCTACTCAGGAGGCTGAGGCAGGAGAATCGCTTGAACCTGGGAAGCAGAGGTTGCAGTGAGCCGAGATTGTGCCATTATACTCCAGGAGCAAGAATGAAACTCCATCTCAAAAAAAAAAAAAATGGAGGAGGAGGAGGAAGAAAAGAAGAGGAAGGAGAAGGAGGAGGAGGAGGAAGAAGAAGAGGAGGAGGAGGAGAGGAGAAGAAAGAAGGAAGAAGCAAGAAGAATCATCCTGGCCTAGGCCCAGCTCCCAGTGGGACCACTGGGTCCACAGCTCCACCCAGCCATTTCCTTGGCCTTGATATCTAATCAAAGAGGACTCACTTCATAGTTGACAGAAGCCTCACACGGGGTATTGGCCTGGGAAGCCACAGTGGGGAAGGCCCAGAGAAGAAATGACAAGGAGCCTTGCTTCCCAGTGGGTCAGACACAGGGTGGCGTCTGCCTCATAGGTGCCTTTTTTTTTTTGAGATGGAATTTCGCTCTTGTCGCCCAGGCTGGAGTAGAGTGGCACGATCTCGGCTCACTGCAACCTCCGCCTCCTGGGTTTAAGCGATTCTGTTGCCCTACCCTCCCAAGCTGGGATTACAGGCTCCCGCCACCACGCCCAGCTAATTTTTGTATTTTTAGTAGAGACGAGGTTTCATCATGTTGACCAGGCTGGTCTCAATCTCCCGACCTCAGGTGATCCGCCCACCTCAGCCTCCCAAAGTGCTGGGATTACAGGAGTGAGCCACCACGCCTGGCCATAGATGCCCATTTGATTTTCCAGTCTGGGCCCAACGAAACGCAAATGGTCCCTAGCAGCTGACAGCAGTCTGCTGCAAACACAGCAAGGTTGAGTCCCAGTTGCAGCTGCAGTGACCACCAGCCAGCCTCTGTCATGGCCCCCGAGTGCTGGGCCCAGCAAGGTGGGCTCGAGAGCAGTAAGCAGCAGTGGCAGGGGTGGGGCCCAGCGGGATCCCAGCATCGTGGCTCTGGTTTCCCCAGACCAACCCGAATCTGCCACCCAAGTGCCCATCTCCAGCCTGCCAGTGACAGAGACCAGTGCCGGATCTGCCACCCAAGTGCCCGTCTCCAGCCTGCCAGTGACAGAGACCAGCGTTGGTCTCCTCAAGGGACTGAGTGAGGAAACCAGTCACCACCCGGTGCAAACTGAGTCCCTTCCACACGGGAAGGGGCCACGAGCAATTCATGTTTTCTTTTTTTTTTGTTTGTTTTTGAGACAGAGTCTCGCTCGGTCGCCCAGGCTGGAGTGCAGTGGCGCAATCCTGGCTCACGGCAACCTCTGCCTCCGGATTTTGTGAACCAAGCAGGAGGTTGCTTGCCCTGCATCCTGGCAAGAGTCAGCAATTCTCCTGCCTCAGCCTCCCGAGTAGCTGGGATTACAGGTGCCCACTACCATGCCTAGCTAATTTTTGTAATTTTTAGTAGAGATGGGGTTTCACCATGTTGGCCAGGCTGGTCTCCAACTCTGTCTCAGGTGAGCCACCCGCCTTGGCCTCCCAAAGTGCTGGGATTACAGGCATGAGCCACGGCTCCCGGCCATGTTTTCTATTTTTAGCTTTTCATTTTGAAATATTTTCAACCTTACAAAAAAGTTGTGAAAATACTCAAAGACCTCAAAAACATTTTGCTAAGTTGTGCCAGACACAAAAGACCACATATTGTATAGTTGCATTTACATGAAATATCCAGACAAAGCAAATCTGCTAAATGCATGCCCCAAAAGTTCATGTGTTGGACTTAGTCCCCAATGCAACAGTGTTGGGAGGTGGGGCCTAGTAAGAGGTGATTGGGTCATGAGGGCAGAACCCTCATGAATGAATGTTTTTTTTGTTGTTTTTTTAATTTGAGAAGGAGTCTCACCCTGTCGCCCAGGCTGGAGTGCAATGGCGCAATCTCTGCTCACTGCAACCTCCATCTCCCGGGTTCAAGCGATTCTCCTGCCTCAGCCTCCCAAGTAGCTGGGATTACAGTAGATTGCAGACCTGAATATAGGAGACTATCTTGATGACCTCAGAGTTGGAAAGAATTTATTAGACAAAATACAAGAAGAGCTAACCATAAGGTAAAACACTGATTCATTTGTTACAGTCAATTTAAGAGCTTCTGTGCATCAGGAGACACCATCAGGAGCCGGGAAACACAAGCCATTGGTGAAAGAGAGCCTCTCCCTTGGGGCAGGTTTTGGCTACTGTCAGGGAGCATGCTGGAGCCACAGCAGTGGGTGACATAGGAGTTTGTTTGTGCTAACCTGTGCACTGGGACACCGTGGGTGCTGGAGCATCCTTCTACTGCAGGAAGGATGGCCTTGGGCCTGCCACACTGTTGGACTTCTTGGGCCCAACAGAACCAGCTCCTGTGGCAGACTGCCCTGGCCATGCAGTCACTTGGTGCCCCAATGTCCCAAGGTCCAGTTTTCGTTTGTTTTGTTTTTGGAACAATGTCCATTCCCTGCTGGGGAAGGCACAGCCTTGATCTGGGACCATAAGGTTATGCACTATGACTCTCTCACGAGGCTTCTGCTAGAAACACCACCTGGCCCTGTCTCTACCACAGCTATTTCTAGCACCAGGGGGTGTGCTCGATTTTCTGAACCAAGCAGGAGGTTGCTTGCCCTGCATCCTGGCAGGAGTCAAAGCAGCAGTCCCGAGTGTGAACTGTGTTGCATCCAAAGCCTCCAGAGGCCCGCCAAGGCCTGTGTGCCTTTCTTAGTGGCAAGAGATCAAAAGTGCTATAACTTGAATTTTTGCCTGGGCTGGAGTGCAGTGGCGCGGTCTTAGCTCACTGCAACCTCCACCTTCCGGGTTCAAGTGATTCTGTCTCAGCCTCCTGAGTAGCTGGGATTACAGGTGCATGCCACCATGCCCAGCTAATTTCTGTATTTTTAGTAGAGACGGAGTTTCGCCATGTTGGGCAGGCTGGTCTCAAACTCCTGACCTCAGGTGAGGACAGGCCCACCTGGGAAACTCCTGTTTTTAAAACCATCAAATGGACCGGGCTTGGTGGCTCACGCCTATAATCCCAGCACTTTGGGAGGCCAAGGCGGGTGGATCACTGAGGTCAGGAGTTGGAGACCAGCCTGCCCAACATGGGCAGGCTGTATTTTTTGTAAAAATACAAAAAATTAGCCAGACGTGGTGGCGGACACCTGTAATCCCAGTTACTCGGGAGGCTGAGGCAGGAGAATCGCTTGAACCTGGGAGGCGGAGGTTGCAGTGAGCTGAGATCACACCACTGCACTCCAGCCTGGGCAACAAGAGTGAAACTCCATCTCAAAAAACAAAACCAAAAAATAAAATAAAAAAATTAAAAAAAAGGGAGTGTCCCTGCACAAGCTCCTCTCTCTTTGCCTGCTGCCATCCACGTAAGATGTGACTTGCTTCTCCTTGCCTTCTGCCATGATTGTGAGGCCTCCCCAAAGTCCAATAAACCTCTTTCTTTTGTTAAATTGCCCCATCTTGGGTATATCTTTATCAGCAGCGTGAAAACGGACTAATACACTGGGCATGGTGGTGCACGCCTGTAATTCCAGCTACACAGGAGGCTGAGGCAGGAGAATTGCTTGAACCCAGGAGGCGGAGGTTGCAGTGAGCTGAGATCGCGCCACTGCACTCCAGCCTGGGCAACAGAGTAAGACCCTATCTCAAAAAGAAAAGAAAGGCTGCGTGCAGTGGCTCACGCCTGTAATCCCAGCACTTTGGGAGGCCAAGGCGGGTGGATCACAAGGTCAGAAGATCGAGACCATCCTGGTTAACACGGTGAAACCCCGTCTCTACTAAAAATACAAAAAAATTAGCCAGGCGTGGTGGCGGGCGCCTGTAGTCCCAGCTACTCGGGAGGCTGAGGCAGGAGAATTGCATGAACTGGGGAGGCAGAGCTTGCAGTGAGCTGAGATGGCGCCACTGCACTCCAGCCTGGGCAACAGAGTGAGACTCTGTCTCAAAAAAAAAAAAAAAAGAAAAGAAAAAAGAAAGAAAAAAAGAAAAGAAGAAGAACAGAGAAGCGGAGAGAAGCCAGGCCAGCTGCCCCAGTAAAGACTCAGGCTCTCACGATCCCAGGCCACTTCCAGACTGAATCAGTTCTCAGCTGTGCAGCAGGTGATCTCTGCCCTACAGGGATCTGCACCCATTTACTCAGGAAACTGTCTTCTTACTATCCAGTTTTGAGAGTTTTTATATATTCTGAATTCAAAGTATTTTTTTAATCATATATATGATTCACAAATGTTTTCTCTAAGTCTATGGTTTAATTTTTCTATTTTTTTATTTTTGAGACAGAGTCTAGCTCTGTCGCCCAGGCTGGAGTGCAGTGGCGTGATCTCGGCTCACTGCAAGCTCCGCCTCCCTGGTTCACGTCATTCTCCTGCCTCAGCCTCCAGAGTAGCTGGGACTACAGGCGTCCACCGCCACCCCCGGCTAATTTTTTGTATTTTTTAGTAGAGACGGCGTTTCACCGTGTTAGCCAGGATGGTCTCGATCTCCTGACCTCATGATCCACCCACCTCGTGCTGGGAGTACGGCCCTCTCTGTGCTTTTTTTTTTTTTCTTTTTCTTTTCTTTTCTTTTCTTTTTTTTTTTTGAGACTGAGTTTCACTCTTGTTGCCCAGGCTGGAGTGCAATGGCACGATCTTGGCTCACTGCAACCTCTGTCTCCTGGGTTCAAGCAATTCTCCTGCCTCAGCCTCCCGAGTAGCTGGGATTACAGGCATGCGCCACCATGCCCGGCTAATTTTGTATTTTTAGTAGAGACAGGGTTTCTCCATGTTGGTCAGGCTGGTCTTGAACTCCCGACCTCAGGTGGTCCACAACCTCAGCCTCCCAAAGTGCTGGGATTACAGGCATTAGCCACCATGCCCAGCCTGGCACAACTTAGCATAAAGTTTTTGAGGTCTTTGTACTATTCCAGTAGGACAGTTGGTGAAACTTGAATAAGATCTGTAAAATACTTGATTAGTAACTTGTATCAATGGAAATCTCTTGGTTTATATAACTGAATTTTGGTTATGCAAGTTTTTTTTTTTTTTTTGAGACAGAGTCTCGCTCCGTCGCTCAGGTGTGATCTCGGCTCACTGCATCCTCTGCCTCCTGGGTTCAAGCAATTCTCCTCTCTCAGCCTCCCGAGTGGCTGGGATTATAGGTGCCTGCTACAACGCCTGACTAATTTTTGTATTTTTAGTAGAGATGGGGTTTCGCCATGTTGGCCAGGCTGACCTCGAACTCCTAACTTCAGGTAATCCGCCCACCTTAGCCTCCCAAAGTGTTGGGATTACAGGCATGAGCCACCGTGCCTGGCCGAGACTGTAGATTTTTGCAACTTTTTTGTAAGTCTAAAATAATTTCAGCCAAGCATGGTGGCTCATGCCTGTAATCCCAGCACTTTGGGAGGCTGAGGCAGAGGATCACTTCAGCCCAGGAGTTTGAGACCAGCCTGCAACATAGCAAGACTCCATCTCTGGAAAAAAAAAAAAAATTAGAGCCTGTGGTCCTAGCTACTTGAGAGGCTGAGGTGGGAGGATTGCTTGAGCCCGGGAGTTTGAGGATGCAGTGAGGCATGTTGAGCCACTGCACTCCAGCCTGGGCAACAGAGCACGATCCTGTCTCAAATATAAAATAATTTCTAAATAAACTTTGTTGTTCAAGCTCAGGGTCTGAGTTGTGCACTGCCTATGATCCACTCCACAGAAGTTCTGATTTCTTCTCTGTGCAATGGTTCTGCCGGCCTTTCTGCCGCCCAGAGGTCCTGGTGAGTGGGCATCAGAGACTCCTTAGGGCTCTGTGGAGGCTCAGGGAGGAGCTTTCTCTTCCCTCCTGATGCTGGTGCCTCCAGAGCTAGACAGGAAGATGGAAGCTGGGTGGCCCGAGCAGGGGTGGGGGCTTGGCTGGCCCTCCTGTCAGCTTGAGCTGGCTTGAGCCCAGGCAGGGCCCTGACAGCCTGGGCAGGCTCAGAGGGAGGGAGGTGGGAACCAAGAGACCCGGGGAGGGCTCCCGGGGCCAAGACCCAGGTCCCTGCCCTGCACATCTGCCAAGGGACTTCCTCAGAAGCTGCTGATGTTAGGCTTTGGCTTCCTGCTGTGGCCTGAGGGGATGAACTCCGACGGGAGGACATTCAGGCCTTGGAGGAAATGAGAGCTTGGCTGACAGAGGGCCTGGACTCACGAAGACACTTGGACACCCACAAGCACAGAGACATGGGTGTGTGACAACTGACCAAGGGGCATGCAGGTATGTATGCGTGGTGCACACAGACACCCTGGGCACAGCCCACTGGCACCAGCGTCAACCCCTGCGTGGTGGGCTGCATCCCACCCTTCAGGCAGGCCCTGTGGGGCAGGTTTCAGGGAGGAAGGAGGCTGAGTGGGCAGAGTCCGAGGACGTGGCCACCATCGCTCCCTGGCACTACATCTGTGTCCGGGATCTAGGAGGCAGTCCTCCATCACTGAGCCCCAAGATGACTGTCACAGCTTGGTCTAAAGCAGGGGCCGGGCCTGAGCCCTGGCCCCTGCCCTGGAGGAGCTCACAGAGCCCCCAGCTGGGGCATATCTGGTTGCTGGGGGCAGGGGCGATACCCAGAGGAGGAAGAAGGGATTCTGAGAGAGCCCAACAGGCTCCGAGCCTCAGGCTGGAGCTGAGCTTGGGGCAGCAAGGAAGGACCAGGTGCGAGGGCAGAGCCATGCGGCCCGACCCCTGCAGCACGGCCTGTGGCCTCCCCCAGCTCCTGCCCGTGCTTCTGGGTCAGTCTGGACTTTGCCACTTCTGACCAAAAGCCACCGCAAACCCACTCAAGCCAAAAGAGGAAGTGACCGTTAGGCACAACTGGGAAGGCCGGCGGCCAGGGACACTCCAGGCAGGGCGAGGGGGGCGGCCGGGGGCGCTCCAGGCGGGGCGAGGGGGGCGGCCAGGGGCGCTCCAGGCGGGGCGAGGGGGACACCCAGAACTCCAGACAGGAGTCCTCGGGTGCCACCTTTCCTCTCCACCTGGCCCTGCGTGGGCTCTGTCCTCAGGGTGGCCCGCCGTAGTCCCCCTCCCCACTCTGAGTTTCCTGTCCCAAAGTTCTAAGGAAGTTTCCAGAACTACATCTCACCATCTTGAGTCAGCCTTGGCTCAGTGTCCATCTCACAGGCCTGGAAGGGGCAGGAGTCAGCACTGTCCAGACCACAGGGCCTGAGTGTGGGGAGGGCAGCCGTCTAGGAAGGTGGTGGAGGGTTGTTACCTTGAGGCAAGAGGGCTGCAGGGCAGAAAGACACGGCAGGTGACTGTTGTGGGAGGCCCCAGAGAGGCCTGGGAGAGGGATGGCCCACAAGGGCTGACCCTCCCACCACCCAGGGGGCCTTGGACAGGTTTCCTCCTGGCAGGGTGGCCCTTGTGCATGGAACCCCTACGACAACTAAGGCTGGCAGGCATGAGGTTTCCTGAAGGAGAAAGAGCTTGTGGGGCCCAGTGTGGCTGGGGGGGCGCTGGGACTCCATTCTGAAGCCAAAGGCACTGGGAAGGGCTTCCGCAGAGGAGGGTTTGGCAGGGGTTGCCAGGAACAGCCTGGATGGGGGCAGGGAACAGATAAGGTGGGTGGAGGAGTCAGCCGGGAGCCTGGGGCTGGCTCCGGCATGATGTGGGGGTCTGCAAGGCCCTGGAGAAAGTGGGGTGGTGCAGCAGGGGGCACACCCACAGCTGGAGCTGACCCAGATGGACAGCTTGGGCTCTGCCACACGGGACTAGGCAAGGAAGGGGCACGAACAAGCAGGAAGTGGTGAGGCGGTCTCCAGCTAGCTGCTCTCCCCTCCCCAGACTTTGGTTTCCTCCCTGCCGGCCTGGCCTGGCTCCCTGGCTCTGTGTGGTATGGTCACACCCCCGTGCACCCCCTCCACTGAGATGGGGCGGGGAGAGCACCGAGGCTGCTCTTCCTCTCCTGGGCTGACCTCTGAGCAGCAGACGGGGCTAAGCGTTCCCCAGCTCGCCTCCACACACAGCCCGTGCCACCACGCCGACAGTACCATGAAGGACGAGGTAGCTCTACTGGCTGCCGTCACCCTCCTGGGAGTCCTGCTGCAAGGTGGGCTGGTTCCTATCTAGGAAGAGGGTGGGCCTTAGATCCCTACAGCTTGCCCTCTGCCCCCTAGGCCCAGGTGGAGGGCAGAGGTGGGGACTCCAGCCCAGGCCCAAGCTGGAAGAGGGTGGGGACTTTCAGGGACCTGGGGGGCACCCGGCTGTGAGAGCTGTAGGACTTGGGGGTGGCAAGGGTGCCAGGACAAATGGTAGGATAGCCATGGGCTTGGTGAAGCTGATCTCTGCTCTTTCCAGCTGTCCCCTCTCTGGGCGTCCCAGCAAGCAGCCCCCATTCCCTGGCTCTGCTTCAAAGGCACCTCCATATTGGGACCACGTGGAGCAGGGTAGAGGTGGGACTCCTTCATCCAGCCCCCATTCCCTGGCTCTGCTTCAAAGGCACCTCCATATTGGGACCACGTGGAGCAGGGTAGAGGTGGGACTCCTTCCTCCAGCCCCCTAAAAAGAGCCTGCTTAATGCCTTTCTCAGACTGGCCCTAAAGGACACATTCCTTGGCCAGATATCCTTGCCACCTAAGAGACACCACTACTCCAGTGTGTGGGCTAGGATAAGGCACAGCCTGGGGAGGGGGCTCTGAAGGGGCTGAACAGACAGGCCAGCCTGACCTCCAGCTGCACCTGCACTGAGCTGGATGGCCACCCTGTGACACCCATCTGCAGAGGGCCCAGCACCAAAGGTGCCAGGGCTGCAGGACTCGGGGAGATGGTCCGACGGCAGGTCTGGGGAGGGAGCGCACAGCCAGCACTGTCTGTGTGTGGTCTGGCCTGGCCTCACCTGACCAAGGGAAGGGCTCCTGCCCACAGAGAAACTTTAGGGCCAGCCCACCCTCTGCAACTACCCCAGCCCTGGGGTCCTGGGGTTAGGCTGGGAGAGTCCCAGCTGCAACCTCCTGGGAGCAGGAGAGAAGGTGTCTGTCAGATTTAGGCCTGGGACCGGAATGCAGGAACAGAGAAACCGAGGTTTGGAGACACAGGGACGCAGGCTTTAGTGATCCCGGCCTGAGGCAGGGTCAGAGGGCCCTGCTGGTGGGCGCTGGTAGGTGGGTGACCAGGGACTGTTAGCTACAGGGAGTGTGCTTCCTTGCACCTGGGAGGATGCAGCCAGCTCTGCCCTCAGACTCCCGAGGCACTTCCTGGCCAGGGACCTGAAAGCTGAATTTGCCTGTGTTTTGCGAGTGAAATGATTCAGAAACAAGGACTCAAGTGGTCTCTCTCGCGGAGGTGTCCCTGTGCCTGAATCACTCACCCTCCCCCATACACTCACAGGTTGGGACAGGGCCTCTCTGCGCCCCAGGCTTCAGCCCTGCCCTCCTCGCTGAATGTCAGGGACACAGGGCAGGCCAGGGATGGGTGAGACGAGAGGTCTCCTCGGGCGGGGAGGGGGCGGGGTTCCGCCTTAGGGAGGAGAGGACACGGCCAAGTGAAGGGCCAGATTGCAGGATCCCTCCCACTCCCATCTCTGGGGCTTCGGGTGTCCAGACCTGACTCCTGCTCCCCCTCCTCCCCCAGCCTACTTCTCCCTGCAGGTGATCTCGGCGCGCAGGGCCTTCCGCGTGTCGCCGCCGCTCACCACCGGCCCACCCGAGTTCGAGCGCGTCTACCGAGCCCAGTGAGGCGCGGCGGGAGGGCGCGGGGCGGGGAGCGAGCCCCAGGCGGGTCCGGGTCGCAGGACCATCCCGGCCGGCGCGCTCATCCCACCCGCCCACCGCAGGGTGAACTGCAGCGAGTACTTCCCGCTGTTCCTCGCCACGCTCTGGGTCGCCGGCATCTTCTTTCATGAAGGTCGGGGTGTGGGGCAGGGGCGCACGCGCTGGACCCCCGGGGCCCGCGCAGGGCGCTCACCAGGCCCGTGCGTACCTCTCGCAGGGGCGGCGGCCCTGTGCGGCCTGGTCTACCTGTTCGCGCGCCTCCGCTACTTCCAGGGCTACGCGCGCTCCGCGCAGCTCAGGTGAGGGCCGGGCGGGGAGCGGGGCGAGGCGGGGGACAGATCGCGGGTGGGCGGGGCTCCTGGGGAGCGGGACCGAAGCTGGGGGCGGGCGACGGGCCGGAGCCCAGCGCCTTTGGGGGTTCGGTGGGCGAGCCCTGGCGGCGGCCAGAGGAAGTCCCCGTGGGGCCGGAGTTGCGGCGGGGAAGAAGCGGGCCTCCTCGCGCCACCTCCCCGCTGGCCGCCGCCCGCAGGCTGGCACCCCTGTACGCGAGCGCGCGCGCCCTCTGGCTGCTGGTGGCGCTGGCTGCGCTCGGCCTGCTCGCCCACTTCCTCCCGGCCGCGCTGCGCGCCGCGCTCCTCGGACGGCTCCGGACGCTGCTGCCGTGGGCCTGAGACCAAGGCCCCCGGGCCGACGGAGCCGGGAAAGAAGAGCCGGAGCCTCCAGCTGCCCCGGGGAGGGGCGCTCGCTTCCGCGTCCTAGTCTCTATCATTAAAGTTCTAGTGACCGAGACCCGGGCTGCGTTCTCTGGGTCCGCGGGGGTGGCGCACCGCGGGCAACGGAGCCTGGAGGGGCCCAGCCCAAGCCCGGGCAGCCCGGCGGGCTTCCTAGTGGCTGCGTGAGAGTGGCTGCGAAGGAACGGGTCCTCCCCCTGGGGCGGGACTGGATCCGGTCTTCACCTCCTACCCCACTCCCTACTCAGCCTCGGGGTCACAAGGCCGCCCAGTCCTGCCGGGGTTCACCCTCCTAGCGCTCAGCGGTCTCCTCACCGGTCCCCCTCCTCAGGGGCCTTCCCTCTCCTGACTCTCAGCCGCCCCAGTCCCTCGTCCCCTGGCCTTCAGAGCTGACACTAGATAGAGCCTGTGGCTCTCTCCCCAGGTGAGGGCAGGGGTTTTTTTGGTCAGCACTGGATCCCCCTCGTTAACTGTAGGTGTTCAAGGCAGCCCTCCCAGGTCCGCAGAGCTGCGGGCACCATGGGAACGAAGTGAGTCAGTGACCGGCGGTCTCAAGGAAATGTCCAGAAGCCTTGGGGATCCAGGGGAGGCCCACAGAAACAAAGAAGTGAGTCTTAGCCAAGTATGCAGGAGAAACGGAGAAAGGAGAGCTTTCCAAGCAGGGGCAACGGTGTGTGCAAAGGCCCTGAGGTGAGCGGGAGACCCTAATGTGCCAGAGGAGTGTCGGGGACCCAGGATGAGGACCAAGCTGAGACACACGGAGGGGAACAAGGAGGCTGGGAAATGCCTTCAGCTTGAGGAGCTAAGGGAAGGCCTCATCGCAGGCCTTGGACATGGGGGAGACATTCGGGGGACCTGCTATAGGCATTATGATCCCAGATTCTGAGCTGGTTTCACCAGTGACAGACTTTGTGGCCTGATCCTAGGAGCGGGGGTGAGCTGGCGCCGAGGTGGCACTGCAGCTGCACAGCCAGGTGCTGGACCCCGCGCCTGCAGGCCAGGCTGGCTCCTTGACTTAGCAGGGAAAGGTCGCTGCTGATGCTGGCTGGGGAGGCCCAGTGCCAGGCTTAGTTGGCATGTTGGGGCACAGACCAAATGAAGCCAACCGCAGGGGCAGAGGGAGATGCCCAGGGCGCTCACATTTGAGGCACACACTTCATTAACCCTTTATTACAAGTCACGCTCTTATAGAAGTATATGTGGACTTACGTGAAAAAATCAAATGTATCCAAGAATAAAAAACACAGCACATAAAGTAGTATATGCATTCCAGTGTTCGCGCCAGAGACGGTGGGCGCCCAAGAAAAAGCTCTTCTAAAACGGCCTGACTGGGGCAGGCCGGGTGCGAACGGTTCCGGGCCTCAGGCACAGTGTGGGGGCCGCCTGCCTCCTCCGCGGCCCGGCGGGCGGGGGCAGCACCAGCTCCTAGGGCCTCCGGGCCAGCGGCGGACCCCAGGCCGGCCCAAGCCCGACGCCAGGCAGAACCCTTCAGGTGGGGCCGTATCTGGCCCTCCGGGGACGGCAGTGACGACACCCCCAGAAACGTGGGCTTCAGGGCTGGCCACAGGGTACCCTCAGAAGCCCGCAGCTTAGTCGGCCTTTTTCAGGAAGATCTGGAAGAGCCGGACCCAGGGTCAGCAGGGCCTCTGAGCTCCGCCAGGGTCTCCTTGGCTGCTCCCCGTGCCTGGCCTGGCCCTGCCCAGCCTCACCTCACTCAGAATCACCCACACAGGGGAGTCCGTCTGGATCGACAGGCGTAGTGCTTCCAGAGGGCCGAAGGCTGGGTCCACCTCTCCCTCTGCCACTCCCTTATAGAAGGAGCCTGGGGGAGGGCAGCGCTGAGAGGGTGTCCCCGAACCCCAGCCCACGCTCTCCCCCAAACCCTACCCACCGATCTGGAGGTAGCCGTCGGGGCTCCGAGGGTACCGGAGGGTGGCGGTGCGGCCCTCCTGCAGGGCCTCCTTGTCTGACTGAGGGTTCTGGGGGCAGAATCAAGGGCTGAAGCAGGTGGCCACAGGAGGCCCGGCTTCAGTGCACACCACACCTACGGAACTTACGTCGAAGGGCAGCACCTCCACAGATGTGTTGAAGAGCTTGTCCTCCGGGTGCTCGATGTTCCCACTGCGGAAGAAGAACCTGCAGCCAGGCAGGCCTGTGAGCTGCTGCAGGCGCAGCGTTCCAGCACAGCACCCAGGGCCCAGCAGAGAAAGGCCAGGCCTGCGCCAGGGGGTCCCCCCAGGCAGCTGTCAGGCTGTGCAAAGAGACCAGGGCCTTCCTCTGGGAGGATGGTGACAGGAAACATCCCTGAGCTCCTAGGGGCTGCCTGACTTAGTCCTCACAAGGTAGCTACCATTACGAGGCCCACTTCAGATGAGGAAACTGAAGAATGTGAGGATAATTTGCTGGTGAAGCCTACACCCTGGTGGCCACCCAGCCCCGCCCCCATCGCAGACCCACGGTGCTGGCACTGACCGCTCCAGTCTTAGAGGTTGGAAGAAGCGGAAGCGGATGAAGTCCCCCGCGGCAGGGGTGAAGGCCCAGAAGAAGTCCTCGCGCAGGTAGGCTTTCTCCAGGGTGAAGTGCTGGTATGTCTTCAGGCTCGTGCTCACCTCTGCTGGCGGGTTCACATGCTCCTTCCGCAGCGCCTGCTTTCCAAAGTCTTTGTCCTGCAGCAGAGGAGGGACAGCAGTGATGGCGTGGGCCCCGACCTTGATCCCGGCCTAGGGAGAGCGTGCAGTGCAGCCCACCTTCAGTTTCTGGATCTTGCCAGCCAGCGAGGAGTGAGTGCCCACGTGCTGGAAGAGGGACGGTTTGAAGCGGATCCGCAGGTTGGCCTTCTGCCGGTCACAGTGCTTCTGTGGAGGGTGGGCAACACCCCAGGGCTCGGCTTAGCCCTCCTTCCTCAACACAGCCTCTCCTGGGGGCTACCAGGGCCCTCCCACAGCTGACAGTGCTCTATGTGATCAGATACAAGGACAGGGACACAGTTTGGGGTGGAGGCTGCCTGCCCCTTGGCCCTGCCCCTGCCAGTCCCGCCAGCTCTTGCTCACCGCATCCTTCTCGGGGTTGCAGACTTTCACCCACAGAATATGGTCCAGGAGCCAGTCGATGGGCTTGTCCCGGTAGAACATGAGGATGAACTCTACAATCAGGCTCAGGTCCAGCGACTTGAACATCTTACCTGGTGGGGAGGGGCCTGAGTGGGCAGTGCTGCTCTGCCTACTTCCTTTCTCCCTGCAGTGGCCCCCGAGAGTCCCACAGCAAACCCAGGGGCAGGCTTCAGGCAGGTGTGGGCATAACGGGGCAGGGGGGCAGACAGGTGATGAGGGCAGACATGTCTGATGCACAGGCAATGGGAACAGGCCAGGTGGGGCTGTAGCACGCACACCAGGCAGGGCCCAACCTGGGCAAAGGCTCACAGTGGACACAGTGTGGGACTGGGAGAGAGGATGGCAGAGGCAGGTGGGACTGAAAGGCACTGTCAGGTAAGGGGAGGGGCACACCAATGAAGCCCAGCTGGGAGAACTCCAGGATCATCCAGTCCTCTGAAGGCTGCTGCAGTGCAAAGTTCTTCATGGTGCTCAGGTAGTTGGGCTTGGCCACGATGTCATCCTCCAGCTGCGGGGTGAGCAGAGAGGGGCTGGGGCTCAGGAAGGGCACCCAGATGGACCAGACCCATCGCAGGGCAGGGCGCCGCAGGGCAGGGCAGGGCAGGGCAACGCAAGGCTTGGGGCTGACCTGCACGTAGTAGATGCCTTTGGACTGCGCGTACATCATGAGGAAGCAGTAATCGAGGTTCTGTTTGGTCCTCCACCTGTGGGCCGGGGTGGGGCCTCAGGAGTTCAGACCCCTCCACCTCCATTGTGGCTCCGAAGAGAAGCCGCTGGGTGGGCAGCTTCTGTCCCCCCACCCCCATGCACGGGTCCTCCCATGGAGAATTCAGGGCACTGCAGGGAAACACCCTGGACTCAAACACCAGTAGATGGGTTCTCAGCACAGGTGGGCGGGTTGCTGAGGGTATGGGGGAGTAACTAGTACCTGACTCTCTCCTTGGGGTCCCCAAAAGACTCTCGGAGGCGGGAGAAGTCAGGGTAGAAGTGGGGGGAGGGTGAGATGACCTCCAGGAGCCCAGAATGGATCTCCGTGGGGAACCTGGGGGACGGGAAGGCCCAGTCCGTATGCAGCCTCCAGGGGCTGAGAGGGGCCGAGCCCACCAGACTGTGGCCCTTTCTTGAGGCTCACCCAGTGCCAGCCCCCCACCACCCCCTACACCCAGCCAACTGAGGTAGCAGAGCTCCAGAGGGGCTGGGCCACTTCTGCACACCCACCCCTCCCCCACCAGGTCCCTGCCTCCCCACGAGATAGGAAAGGCACTATCTCATGGGGAGGCAGGAACCTGCCAGCACAACACCCCGCACAGAGCTCTCCCGCCACCAGCTCTCTGGGGTCGCCAGTACTCACAAGGCCTTGATGTTCTCTGTCACTGCCGAAGTGTACTGTGAGTCAGTCTGTGGGGAGACCAAGCACCCTCCCTTAGCCCTGCTGCTGCCCCAAAAGGCCTGGAAGGGCTTGGAGAAGGGGCACAGGCTTCAGATGCCCCCCACGTGGAGGGAGTGAGTGTGCTGTGCTGAGGGCGGAGTAAGGGGGCCCCCAGAGACAGCCCTTTCCCTTTGGGACTCGCATGGCCAAGGACTGGGGGGTGGGGGGGGGGCGGTGGGTAGGGGTAGAGAGTGCCAGAAAGCCCTTTCTTTTCAACTTTCTATCTCGGAGCATTTGCGGATGAAACTAGCAACTGAACTTCCGACAGCTTTCTCCTCGGAATGGTTCCTGCTGTCAGTTCTGCACCGCGGGGGCTCCTCTGAATGTCCCCCAACCCCGCGTCCCGGCTCACTCGCCTCGGCGATCAGCACCACGATGACCGAGTCCTCCTTCTCCTGCGGGCTCAGCTCGGAGATGAGCGAGTGCAGAGTGTCAGTCAGGTACGAGTGCACCTCGCGCCGCACGCTCGGGATGCCCATCACCACCGACACTATGGGGGACGGAGGCCCGACGCTGGAAAGGGCGCGGGGGCCACCCGTCCCCCCACCCCGTGCTCCTCCCTGTCTGCGCCCATACCTCCGGTGCGGCCCTGGCCCACGCGCACCGCGGGCTGCAGACTGCTCTCCTTGGCCAGCAGGTGTGGCAGGTGATGGAAGACGGTGGGCAGGTGCAGCACGTGCCGGTGTGAGCCGTTCCACGGCTTCAATCGGGGGTCCTCTGGGTGGGTCGGGAAGGATCGGGACTGAGACCAGGGAACCTACAACCAGCCCGCCCCCGCCTTTTCCCCCTCCCGCCCCAGACCTCACCTGTTAGGCGGCCCCAGGTGCGATTGCCGTCTCCGTCTCGCAGCGCCTGCCTTTCTGACACAGCCCTCTTGATCTCATCCAGCACCAGGTTGAGCTCCTTGGAGCGCTTGAGGCTCTCCTGCTCAGCTGCGTGCAACCGATCGCGCAGCGCCAGGAACTCCCGCTGGTAAACGTCCACAACGTCGCCTGCAGGTGGTAGGCAAGCCGTCACGAGGGGGCAGTCTAGAGCCACCCTACGGGCCCCTCCAGTGTGCCAGCGCACACATCTGGGTGTCTACCTCTGCAATAGCTCATTTACATCTGTTCTTGTGCCTGCCACACGTGACATAGCTGGGGTCACTCTAAAATTACACTGACACTAATGCTCGTGGGGAGAAAAGCAGGGGAATTAGCCCTCTTCCAGTACTCTCCCCTACCGGGGGTTATTTTATCCTCTGAGGAGGCATCTGAAGTGGGAATACGATTTCCAGACCTAGGTAGGTGGATCCTAAGCAAGGGCTGGAACAGCCTCAGACCGAATCCGCTCCGTCCGTTGGCCTCCAAAGCCCACTCTAGCTTTTTGCAGCACACGCTCCTTCCAGGGGGTGGGCTACCCAAGGTCCTGGTGCTAGTTCTTCACTGTCCTTGTAGCGGTCGCTGGTTGCTCACCCTGCACTGGATTCTTAGCCTCACAATGGCCCCGGGGGGTGGCTGCTGCAGTTCCAGGAGCCCACCTCACTTCATTGCTCAGGTGAGCAAATGAGGTTGAGAAACCGGCCCTAGGGCTGCTCAAGGACAGTCAACAGCAGCGAGGGGACTAGCTCTGAACGCCCTGGTGCCTGTGTCTCTGGAGACCTGTGCTGAGCCTGGGGCACCCTGAGGGGTCCGCATGCCACCCCAGGGGACCCCTGTCAGAACCTACAGCTGGGCCCAGGCATGAGGGCTGTAGGTGGATGGGGCAGCACACAGGCGGGGCTGCCCGACAGTAGAGAGGCACCACCAGTCTGGCAGGGACCAGTGAGCAAGAATGAGATCAACAACCTCCTGGTGGCTCGGTGCCCACAGTCCACGCAGCAGGATGCTCCAGGCCTCTGCCAGGCGAGTCTCTGAAAACCTATGTGGCCTACAAGGCCTTCTGTTTCCAAGTCTCCAAGTTTAAGAAGCCTGACCGAACTCCCTCTACACTCAGGCAGCTCTTCCATTCCTTGATCCTTGGTGGCTTCACAGACCCCAGAGTTGCGTGGGATGGCCTCACCCCACCAGCAGCCCTGTGCATGATCAAGGTCATGATCAGGCAAAGTTCAGTCACCTCAGGGCACACCCCTTTCCGAAACGGGCAGGAGGTCGAAGTGCCAAGTGACCAGGGAAGAGGAAGGGGTGGACCTGGGCAAGAGAGAAAGGTTTAAGGAGCAGGGAGCCAGGTAGATCTTCCCTGAGGCATCTCTTACCCAAGAAGCCAGCCCCCACCCTCCACACCCTGCCTCTCTGGAGCTAAAGGCTGAGACAAAGCAGATCCTCTGGATAGCCCCTGGCGGGAGGGAAGGGGGCGTCAGATTACCGGCTCTGCCAGGCTCCACGCTGGGCTCAGGGGCTGGGTTACCCTGGAAACCTAACCCCTTGAATGCAGAGCTGGCTACCCCCAGGGCTCACCCATTGCTGGGTGACACCAGGTGTAGGCAGCGGTCGCCCACAGGGATGGGACTGGAGGTGCAGAGGCCTACAGAGCCATCAGGAATGGGTTCAGAGCCACCTGCACCTGCAGGTGCGCCTCCCTCCTGCCTAGATGCCAGTCCCCGCTTGCCTACTTACAGCCACTGCCCACCCCCACCCCCGAGCCCCACCCTGGCTTTCTCTGTCCCACACGACTGCCTCAGATGGACAGGCTGGGTGGGCAGTGGTGGGTGATGCTGCCTGAATCACCCTGGCAACAGCCTGCGCCTTACCCTGGCTTCCTTCCTAGGGGCCTCCCCTCTCCCCCGGGTCCTGTTTACCAGGAGATAAAGGGCCCCACGGGCTCCCGCCCACACCAACCCTGCTGTCATTTCCCTACGCACTGCAGGCCCTGGCCCTGGGCAGCCTCCCCCGCCTGCCAGCTCCTCCACCCGCCTTGCCCTCAGCTTCTCTGACTGTGGGTCCAACTCTGTGACTGCCTCCCCATGGGCCAGGCCCTATGCCAGGGCTCTGCCAAGCCATGCTGGCACCCTATAACCTTCGGGAGCTGGGGAGGCAGCTCAGGTGAGGAGAGGGACCAGCCTGGGAGTCCCTGCCACACCTTCTTGCCTCAGGACCACGTTGTTAAGAGCAGCAGCAATGAGGCCTGGAGGCTGTGTCACCCTCCCCTGGAGGCGAGTCATTAGGACACCCTGGGGCCCACAAACCACAGTTCCCCTTGCTTCCCTCTTGGTTGGGGAAAGATTAAAGAGCCAAGCTGGGGCACAACCTTTGTGCCCTGTACTCAGGGAAAAGGGACAGGCTCAGAGGAGCATAGGCAGATATGAGGCCCGTTAACGGTCTGCTGTCACCATGCATGTGTGTGGCAGGTGTCTGCCTCCTCTCCAGACCCTGCAACCTCCTAGGAGTCAAGGAGGGTGTCCATCATTGCTGAAGTCCAGGCCTGGGGAGGCGGACAGCCTGAAGGCTGGGAGCGCTGCATGGCTGAGACCCTGGGCTGCCCCCAAGGGTCTGCCTCCCTGGGCAGATCCTCAGCAGGTGCTTGACCGAGGGCCACAGTTTGAGCGCTGGCAGAGCTGCTTCACAGGCTAGATAGGAAATTGGGCCCCAAACCCTTCTCCAGGGTCCATTTTGCGTTGGTCTAAGAGGCCGTCCTGGGCTTGACCTTGGGTTGCCAGGATGATGCCCACACCTGCTGTCCTTCCTCTCTGGTTCCCTGCCCACCTCCTTCCTTCCCTGCAGATTCCACTTCCTGGGTCCTTCCCTCAAGTTCCTGGACCCCCGCTGGCTGCAAAGTGGAGGCCAGGTTCCAATCTGGCCTCAGACTGGCTACGTCTGGTTTCACCAGGGGTTTAAGACAGATTTTCTACATGTGACAACGAGTCACATGGGTCACATCTGGGTTCACATAAGAGCCCAGATTCCCAGCTTCTCTTGAGGCCTCCAAAGACCTGGTCCTACTGGGTCACCACAGAAACAGTGACAGCCCCTCGACAAGGCAGGCCTAAGTCACCCCATACTCATACCTCACAGGATCCTTAGGCTTCCATCCCCTAGGGGCTGGGCTCTTGAATCTAAGTGCTCCCCTTCTTTGCTCTCCTGTTCCCCAGGCCCTCAGAGAGCCAGCCTCCTGGATGCCCCCCAGACACAGTGGGTGCCATGGAGCCAGTGCCTCTCCCTCACTCTGCTGTCCTGGAGCCTGGCTCCCTGTGGTAAGCCAGGCTTGCAGAGGTGGCTCCTGACATCAATCCGCGGGTATGTGGCTGCTGTGGGAGGCACACACTGGCTCAGGACAAAGGGCAAGGGCTCACGGCTCTACCCACGACTCGAAGAGCATGCCCCAGCCCTTCAGATATGGCCCCACCTAGGCCTTCATGCCAGTGTGCTTTTATAGTCACCCGGCCAAGGACCCAGAATGTCCTTCCCCAGGTGACACACCCTACCTACAGAGAATTCTGCCCCAGCCATGCCTGCCCTTGATAATATACCCCGCCAGCACGGCCTCTGCCCAGCCATCCCTCCCGTGTCAGGCAGGCTCCCCGCAGAGTCCCTGGGTGATGCCTCTCTGGCCCTGGAGCCCCAAGGCCAGCCCAGGCCTCTGCCCTGACAGAACAAGTGCGGCAGGCGGGCGTGCTGGCAGAGCTCGGCGTGGGTAGATGGAGCTCGGAGGGTCCGGAAGGGTCCAGGTCCCCTCGCCCTCCTCCGCAGCCTCTCTGGGATGGCGCTCCGGGACAGGGAAACAGGGAAGCAGGTGGCGGGGAGGCCGAGGGGCAGCTGGACTCAGCCCGCTTAGGCCTCCAGCAGGCAGGCAGGCAGGAGGCCACTCTCCCGGAACCTCCAGGCCGGGGGAAGAGCGCCTCCGAGGGCTCAGGCCCTACTCGGCCCCACCATCGCCAAGACCGGCCAGCGGGGCGGCGGGGGGGGATCGGTCCGCACCCTCCGCCTGCAAGAGCGCTGGGCGGACGCGGAGGGCCCCCGGGAAGCTCGGGGTGCGGGGGACGGGCTGGGGCCGCACGGGAGCGCAGGGCAGCAGGGGCCGGGCTGGCTCAGGACGCCTCCCTCCCTCCCTCCCCCCTCCCACAGGCCGGATGCTGCCGAGGCGTTCGGGCGCCGAAGGGAGTCCCAGGACCGGGTGTCACGCCGGGGTCGCCCAGGCCGGCGCGGGGCAGCAGGCAGCAGGGTGGGGGGGTGCCTGACCGCCTAGCGGTGCCCCCGCGCCTGTGTCCCTCACGCCGCCCCAGCTCCTGCCCAGGTGGCTGTGGCTGGCGTTCCGGGACCTCTGTGACCTTGGGTCTCCGCCCCTCTCCGAGAACCCCACGGGTCCCCAGCTCAGCGTCGGGACAGCTGCGCCCGCGGAGTCCGGTCCGGAGCACCCACGGGCGCGGCCGGCGCTGGGCGGGCAGGCGCAGCCCGGGCCGGAGGAGAATGCGGCGGCTCCAGCAGCAAACAAGTGGGGGAGGGTGGGAGGGGCGTCCTCCGCGCCGCCCGGGCGGGGAAGGGGCGCCTGCGTCGGCTTCCGGCCGCCTTCCGCGGCCACCGCCGGGCCCGCTCCCGCCGCCGACGCCCAGGTGCGCCAGGTGCGGGCCGGGCGGGGGTCGCGCTCACCTTTCTGGCCGCTGAGTGCCGCGTACCAGGACAGCGAGAGGAAGGCGCACAGGCAGAAGAGCAGCAGCGTCAGGAAGGTGCCATTGCGAAGCCTCATCTCCTCGGGTGCGCGGCGGGCGCCCGCGGGGCCGAGGCTGCATGGCCCGGGGGACCGGGGCCGGGGCGCAGGGCTCGGAAGGCGGCGGCGGCAGGGGCCCCGGCCCCGGGGCGGGGAGGGGCGGGGGGCCCGGGGCCGGGCGGGGACCGGGCCAGGGAGCGCGCCGGCCGCCCCTCAGGGCGCAAGCTTTGTGCCCTGTACTCAGGGAAAAGGAACAGGCTCAGAAGGGCAGAGGCAGATATCAGGCTCACTGCAGATATCAGGGGCGCGGGACACTGGCGGCCTCGCCTCCGCGGCAGGGCCGGGCCGGGCCGGGCTGGGCTGGGCTGGGTGGCGAGAGCCGCGGCCCGGCCTGGATCTGGGGCCTGGATCTGGGGCCGCCGCGGAGTCGACGGCGCAGGGCGGGGCGGCCCGGATTTAAAGGGACCGCAGCACCGCCGTCGCCGGCGCCGCGAGGGGGCGGGGTGGAGGCCGGCGGCCGGGATCCCGACCGGTTCCCGCAGCCCCTCGTGGGCTCGTGCGAGTCGGCCTCAGGTAAGGCTGGAGTGGGAGTGCAGGTCGACCGCAGCCGGGGCGGGGGGCGGGCGGCGGGCGGTGGGGGCGGCGCTCCGGGACCCCGGTACCCTTCTCAGCAACATCTCCTCCGCGCGCGGACCCCGACCCCACTCGCACGTTCTCGGGGCTCTTTCCCGGGCGTGAGGGGCTCTGGGTGGCGCGGGGGACTGGGCGGTTGAAGCCGGGAGCGACCGCTGCCTTCGCTGCCGCCCAGGGCGCTTCCCCGCTCAGGAGCTTCCTCTGGGCCTCTGGACGGAGGCGCGCAGGGGCCCGGGAGGCGGGAACAATGGGCCTTTCTAGGCGGTATCAGGGCGGATGCTCGTGGATGCAGAGCAGTGACCAGCCCAGAACCGTACCGGCTTCCCGGGGGCCCGAGCGCACCGCTAACGGGAGCAACGGGCCCTGCCGCCGGTGGTGTAGGGGCCACCTCGCCCCGCCCAGCCCAGCCCGATATTGATGGGGGCCCACGCCTTCATTGTTTTTTTTGTTTGTTTTTTTTTTTTTTGAGACGGAGTCTCGCTCTGTTGCCCAGGCTGCAGTGCAGTGGTGCGATCTCGGCTCACTGCAACCTCCGCCTCCCGGGTTCAAGTGATTCTCCTGCCCCAGCCTCCCGAGTAGCTGGGACTACAGGCGGCCGCCACCACACCTGGCTAATTTTTGTATTTTCAGTAGACACAAGATTTCACCGTATTGGCCAGGCTGGTCTCGAACTCCTGACCTTGTGATCCGCCCGCCTCGGCCTCACAAAGTGCTGGGATTACAGGCGTGAGCCACCACGCACGGCCCATTCGCGTTCTAATTTCAGGCGTTCCTCAATCCTCTGTGGAACCAGGAAGGGCGCAAATTATAAAGGGACTGGCCCAGCGCCGCCTCTGGGCAGGCTTTGGGCAGCGCCTGGCCCGCTGCCGGCTTGGACCTCCCAGTCCTAGGGGCCCGGTTCCCGGTGGAGGCTGCAGGGATCTCTGCCCCGCCCGCCCGGGGGAGGCCCGAGGGGCTGGACTCAGACTGAGATTGAATGCGGCTTTGTCTTCCTAGTTCAGCCCCAGCCCACACCTGGGGCTGAGTGGAATCGGGAGCTTCGAGGGGTCTGGACAGAGAGATTGATGCCAAGAAGGGGGTGGCCGAGCCAGAGGTTGAAGTGGGCTGGATCCTGAGGCCCCCTGTTAAAGGACAGGGCTCCCCACTCAGTGCTCCTGGAACTTTCCGAACTAGAGACTGGGGCTTATAGGAGCCTTCTAGAGGAAACTGTCGTGTTTTCACAGGTGTCTTCTATTTGTGGCAAAGGATAATGGCTTTTCACTTAGAAAAGGGCCTTAGAAATTGTTAATGAGTTACTTAATGTTAAAACTTAGTCACCCAGAGGCCGGGCGCGGTGGCTCATGCCTGTAATCCCAGCACTTTGGGAGGCCGAGGCAGGCGAATCACGAGGTCAGGAGATCGAGACCATCCTGGCTAACACGGTGAAACCCCGTCTCTACTAAAAAATACAAAAAATTAGCCGGGTGTGGTGGCGGCTGCCTGTAGTCCCAGCTACTCGGGAGGCTGAGGCAGGAGAATGGCGTGAACCTGGGAGGCGGAGCTTGCAGTGAGCCGAGATCGCACCACTGCACTCCAGCCTGGGCGACAGAGCGAGACTCCGTCTCAAAAAAAAAAAAAAAAAAAAAAAAAGAGGTCCAGGAGAAACTCCCACACCTGCCTAAGCACTGGAAGAACTGGGTAGAGCCACAGAAGCTCCGCAGGGGGGAGGAGCATGCAGGGGGAGGGGCTATGCAGGGGGAGGAGCTTGGTCTCTTGTTCCGGGGTGGAACTTGGGATTCTATCTCGGAGGCGAGAAACCAGCTAGCGGGACTCTCTCTCGCTTTACTGAGAGTCCCTGTTTCCCTTTTTTTCCTTCTTGCCCAATAAATTCCATTTTTCTCACCCTTCAAAGTGTCTGCGAGATTAATCTCTCATGGCCGCTGCACAAGAACCTGGCTTTTAGCTGAACTAAGGAGAAAGTCCTACAACAGTTTGGCGTGCAACATGGGGCTTGAGAAAGGGTGAGTGAGATGCAAACCAAGAAATTTCTTTCCTCTCTAAGCCTATTTATCTTCGGACTTCTGAGGGAGAGGGGAGGGGAAACCGTGACCCCACCCCCTTGGTCTCCATGGCCTTTTCCTTACTTCTGGACGGATGGGCGAACGGCGGTTCTCTGTCACCCAGGCTGGAGTGCGGTGGCTCCATCTCGGCTCACTGCAAGCTCTGCTTTGCGGGTTCACACCATTCTCCTGCCTCAGCCTCCCGAGTAGCTGGGACTACAGGCACCCACCACCGCGCTTGGCTGATTTTTTGTATTTTTAGTAGAGACGGGGTTTCACCGTGTTAGCCAGGATGGTCTCGATCTCCTGACCTCGTGATCCTCCCGCCTTGGCCTCCCAAAGTGCTGGGATTACAGGCGTGAGCCACCGCGCCCGCCCCTCCATGAAGAAAGTTTTTCTAAATGAAAAATGTTTAGGACGCTTAGGAGAGAAAGAACAGATTAAGGAATGATCTCCACCGCACAGACCTCAAGGCTGTTATGCATGCAGGGCACAGTTCCAGTGCAGATGTCCGCAGGGACGGCATGAGGGCCCCCACTGGGTGCCTCGGGCTCCTTCCAGGGCAGCAGTTGAAGCGGGTCGTACTGCAGGCCTGCAGAAAGGCTGGGGTTCCTCTCCTTTTCGGGTTCCTTCCTGATGGAATCCTCGGTTTTCAGCGGTTCCTTCCTGATGGAATCCTAGGTTTTCAGCAGCTTCCGGAGGCCGCCTGGACTGCAGAAGGCGCCCTGGGCGTGTGTACTTCCACCTCCGCAGGCGCTGGCATCTCCAGGCTGCTTCAGGCCGCTTTGGACCTCACCATCGGTAGCATCTGCGTCTTCTTGAGGTGACCGGAGCCCATCTATGGTTTCAGCCATTGACTTCTGGACATGGAAGTGTCGAGGCCATTTTTGGCCCCTCTCATATCCGGGAAGGGCTCCATGCCCAGTAGAGGCGCAGTGCAGCAGCCAGCTCGCAGCAGCGCTCCCGTAGAGCTGATGGCATTGGCAGGAGTGGCGGCTCGGCACAGGGAAGTTCTCCAGTGCCCAGGCCCAGGCTTGCTCTCGGTTTAGGTCCCATGGCACGTGGGGCTCTGGACCTGCCTGCCTCCAAGACAGCTCTTCCAAGGTTGATGGTTGGAACTCCACAGCCTCAGCCTCCCAAAGCTTGACCAGGCCCAGCCATAGCTAGTCTAGGAAAAGAGCAAATGGCCGTGTTTTTATATTTTGACGTTTGCATTTCAATATTAATTTTTTTGGCAATGTAATGCATTCAAAACATGGTTCCCCCCCCCCCCCCCCCAAAAAAAAGAAAAAGAAAAAAGCATGTTTCTAACCAGGGGTCCTTCATCTTCTGCAGATGCCAAGGGTGTCCCTGGCACAGTAAAAGTTTGGAAGCCCTGTCCTAAAGCCTCACCTCACCTGGCAGCTGGGTGTTTCATTCATAGCAAATGTTCTGTATATTCACCATGTACCAAACACACATGTCACTAATGATACAGACACATGTGCACTGACATTGACCTCCTCACTGTCTTACTATAGTCCCATCCACAGCCACCTTATCAGAGTCCATGGGACTCTGACAACTTGTAATGGGAAAATTAACTGTGCCTGTAAGGGTGGACGGCCTGGGTAGCGGGAGGTGGTTCGTGAGTACCAGGAAAGCTGGCCCTGGGGCAGACCTGGGCAGGGCAGAGCACAGCTTGCAGGACCTAGTACACAGTGTTGGGAATTGAATTTGGGTTTTGACCTTTGAAGCTGTGCATAAAGTCTAAAACAAGAAGAGGAATGGAGGCTGGGGTTGTATTTGTATTTTAAAATGAGCATTTGCCATACAAAGCCAGGAGCTTCAGACCAGCCTGGTTAACACAGCGAGACCCTCCTCTCTGTGAGAAATTAAAAACAAACAATAATAAAAGCCAGGCATGTTGGCATGTGCCTGTAGTCCTGGCTGCTCAGGGGGTGAGGTGGGAGGATCACTTGACTCCTGGGTTACAGTGAGCTCTGAATGCCACTGCACGTCAGCCTGGGCCACAGAGTGAGACCTTTTCTCAAAATAAAATAAAATAAAATATAACCTTTTGGGCAGGCATGGAAAGGGGCTGGAGAGAATAAGAGGAAACAGAGGTAAGCCCCCTCCCTGGGAGCACAAGGGACTCATCACCAGACATGGCACCACAGGCAAACAGACACTGTCACAAAACTAGCATATTATCTTTCCTAGAAGTCCTTTGTTTTCCCCAAGTGCCCTTTCCCCCAACCTTTTGTTGGTTTACGAGCTCTCAATTCTAACCTCCTAGTACACGAATAAAAATGTCTATCGGGGTAGTGGTGTGAGCCTGTAGTCCCAGGTACTTGAGAGGCAGAGGTGGGAGGATCCTCTGACCATAAGAGTTCCTGACCAGCCTGGGCAATACTGACTCCATCTCAAACAAAAAACAAAAAGCTATACAACTCCGTTTCTCTTGCTAATTTGTCTTTTGTCGGTTTAATTTGCAGGCCCCAGATGCTGAATCTAAGAGGGCAGAGGAAAAGCTTTTCCTCCCTGACATAACCATCCAGGAGAAAGTCTGGAATGGAGGGTCAGAGGGGTAGGGAATGGAGTTAGGAGAAGTAGATAGATTCAGGACAGTCTTTGGAGAATGTACATCACTGAGGTCAAGATGTCCTAGGGAATGGCCCTTCTGGGTTCACAATTCTGCTTCCGTCCGTTAACAGCAACTTAGTCCCTTCTGTGCCTGTGGGGATAATCAGTCAGGATAGACTGGATTATGCTGCTCTAACAACTCCAAATTTCTCTGATCTAATAAAAGTATACTCAAAGCTGTATACCCTTCAAGGGTCCCCTGGGGTCTCTGCTCATTGTAGTTCCTGCCCTGGCTACAGGCATAACCATGTGGAAATCAAAGGCTTTCTTGGCAAAGAGAAAGAGAGCTCTAGAAGCTTTGGCACTGGCAAATAAATAAATGCTTGGCGTATAGGTGATATATGGCTCTTCTGGCTCAGGTCCTTGGCCAGAATTAATCACATGGTCTCACCTCAAGGGAACAGTGAGTTAAATGCCACACCGCTAATCCCAGCACTGTAGGAGGCCGAGGTGGGAGGATCGCTTGAGCCCAAGAAGATCATGGGTGCCGTGATCATACCACGGCACTCCAGACTGGGGACCAAAGTGAGACCTTGTCTCTAAAAATTAAAATATTTAGAATGTTTCCTGGCATAAAAGATGTGCTACATGTGTATTATTACTGTTGCTATTGCCAGAAAGTACAATCAACAGGAACTGCTGGTGGCTTGAGGGGGAGCACATGGTCATAGCTGACTCCCAGGTTTCTGGCTTGTATTGTGACTGTTTCTGGCCTGTATTGTGACCATCACTGCCATCAGGAACCCTAGAGCAGGTCGGGTGTGGTGGCTCACGCCTGTAATCCCAGTACTTTGGGAGGCTGAGGTGGGTGGATCACTTGAGGCCAAGAGTTCAAGACCAGCCTGGCCAACATGGTGAAACCCCGTCTCTACTAAAAATACAAAAATTAGCTGGATATGGTGGTGGGCGCCTGTAATCCCAGCTACTTGGGAGGCTGAGGCACAAGAATTGCTTGAATCCGAGAGGTGGAGGTTGCAGTGAGCAGAGATCAAGCCACTGTACTCCAGCCTGGGCAACAGAGCAAGACTCTGTCTCGAAAAAAAAAAAAAGAAAAGAAAACCTGGAGCAGGCATGGGGTATACGGCATGGGTCACTACTCTTGGATACAATTGACAAAAACCACAATCAACTGGCTTAAGCCGTTTTATAATCCAGCATTAGGCCAGCCTGGATCCAGGGGTCAGATACTGAGATCAAGCTTTGATCTGCTCAGGATTCCCCCCTCCCCAAGGCTCCTGCTTCCAGATGACCCCAGTGTGCATTTCGTTCGCCAGCGTGGGTCACATGTCCATCCCTGACCAGGGTGCTACAGTGCTCTGGTTGGCCAAGCTTGGGCCGTGAGTTTACCTCACCCTACCTGTACGCAGAAGTACGTGGTGGCCTAACACAGGTGGGGGACCCTGCTTCAATACCAGCCTTTATCCACAGATGACCCCACGCCTTCTGCTCCAGAGCATCAGGGTTATAACACATGGGAAACACGGGGCACACATACACTCCCACGCAACATCCACACACCCCACAAAACTACCTGAGCCCACATAGTCAGGGCAGGGAGAGGCACAGAACAAAGTGGGTGCACAGGGACTCGCAGGGAGGTCGAAGAGCTGAGTCTGGTCGGGAGGCTGAGGGGGAAGAGTGGGCACTGGGCTGCGAGTGTGCAGAGCCGGAGGTGGGGGACTGCGGTAAGTACCCGTCCTGGGGTGCGGGCCCTGCTGGGAAGCATTGGGAGCAAGAAGGGTTAGATCCTCAAAGTCAGATAATTCTTCCAGAAGGTTTTCTTTGTTTTGTTTTGTTTTGTTGAGACACCAAGATTGGAGTGCAGTGGCGCCATGTCAGCTCACTGCAACCTCCACCTCCGAGGCTCAAGCAATTCTCTTGCCTCAGCCTCCCCGACTAGCTGGGACTACAGGCACCTGCCACCACGCCCAACTAATTTTTTTAATTTTTAGTACAGATGGGGTTTCACTCTGTTGGCCAGGCTGGTCTCGAACTCCTGACCTCGTGATCCGCCCACCTCGGCCTCCCAGTGCTGGGATTACAGGCGTGAGCCACCGCGCCTGGCCTCTTCCAGAAGGTTTTCGATGGCAGCAGGTGGAGGGGAGCGAGAGGGCCATCGCTCCTGCTGCGAGGGCAGCCCCCTCCACGGGATCCCACACTCCTGACCCGTTCAGTATAGACGGGGTACTCCCGATGCGGCCTGTCACCGCTCTGTCTGGCGCTGGCGCTCCTAGAGAAGGCCATGCCGACCTCTCCACCACCTCGCTCCAGATTCCCCTTCTTGAGCTGCTTTTCCCACAGTCCCCCCAGGTGCCACTGAGAGCCTCCCGTCTTCGATGGGCTTGGGGCGCCTGGACCCTTCCGGGGTCACTTTGCCGTCTTCCTCCAGCCCCCTCCCTACTCCTTGTCGCCGCCCCCCCCCGTCTTTTCAGGACCTTGCGCACTCAGGCTGGCCCTATGCTTTGGGGTACCCCAGCAGTGCCCCCGGGTCTCCGGCCACACGGTGACGGAGGAAGGGAGAGGCTGGCGAGGGGGCGGGGCCTTAGGTCCCAGCGCGACCCACCTCTCAGCCCCTCCCGCCGGCTGCAGCTGCGCGGGACGAGGCAGGGACCTCGAGAACACCGGGGACTTGCGGGCCGGTGGCCCCGGGCAGGCCACTTCCGACGCGGGTGCGAGGCGTCGCGCCTGGGGCAGGGGAAGCACCCGCGGGCGTGCACGGTTGGGCCGGAGCCGCGCCAGGGGCTGGGACACGCCTGGGGTCAGCGCTGGCATCGCCGCTCGGGTGGGGTGGGCCGGGTTCGGGTCCAGTCTCCTCCCCACGGGCGGCGGGCGGCGGGCGGCGCGCGCCCCGTCTTCCAGTGACCCCCACATCCCTTGCGCCCCTAGCTGGAACTTCGGCAGGTTCTGCCCCGGGCCGCGCGCGCTTTCTGGGGACCAGGGCTGTGGTTCCTGCTCCGCGTTGTGCCTTTAGACACCGCTGGGCGTTCGTCCTCCATCCCTCCCCGCCTTTTCCCCACTCCGCGGTTGGCGAGGGCCGCCCCCAAGTGGCCATGTCCCCCGGCATGGACGACCCCTCAGTGCCCCTGAGGGCCCAGGGTCTCACCCCCGTCCCGAGGCAGGCCATATTTGAATTTATTTGGAGAAATTCGCCCAGCCCAGGGGACCTCTTTCTGCAGCTCTGGCCTTCCAATAGGAGAGGGTCCCTGGGGCTCTCAGGCCTGACAACTTGGCATCACTGAATTCTCTCACCATGTCTGTCCATGACTTGAACTCCTTTTCTTTTAGATCTTTGCAAACCCCTTGTGGGCGTGCCCCTCCCATGACCCCAGTGCTTCTTGCCTGGGCTTTGGGCTTGTCTGAAAGGGCTAAAAGGGGGTGATGTCTGGCCGGGCGGGTGGCTCACGCCTGCAGTCCCAGCACTTTGGGAGGCCAAGGTGGGCGGATCACCTGAAGTCAGGAGTTCAAGACCATCCTGGCCAACATAGTGAAACCCATCTCTACTAAAAATACAAAAATTAGCAAGGCTTGGTGGCAGGCACCTGTAGTCCCAGCTACTTGGGAGGCTGAGGCAGGAGCAGGAGAATTGCTTGAACCTGGGAGGCAGAGGTTGCAGTGAGCTGAGATCGTGCCACTGCACTTCAGCCTGGGTGACAGAGAGAGACTGTCTCAAAAAAAAAAAAAAAAAAGGGATGTCCAGTGCCTGGGGATTTTCCCTAGGGAGTGGTCAAGGAAGGCCCCACTGAGGAGGAGACATTTAGGGTGGGAAGTTGCCATGTAGGGCAGGAGTGGAAAGGGTTTTGGACCAGAGGGAGAGCCAGGGAAAAGTCACCAGGTAGAATGAGCTGGCATGATTAGGAAGACGGCAAGGGAGGGCTGTGGCCCTCCCATGTGAGTGGAAGGGAGTGGCTGCAGCGCAGAAGGCCTGGAGGCCCCCGCACAGACCAGGACCTCTGTAGAGGAGGAACTCATCTCCTGTGTCCCCTGTGATAGTCAATCTCCCTAAAGATGGCCCAGAGCGGTGCGGCCTGAATCCCTCAGTGGCCTTGCCTCTGGCTGCCCCGGCACCCACGCGGACACTTGACTCCACGCCCCAAAGAAAAGAAGCGAACCTGGGAACACCACTGCCAAGGCATAGGATTATTTGGGAGGGGGGAAGGGGGAACTGAGGAGGTGGTTACAACATGCTGGGCAGCAACAGACAGAACCAGACCACCCCTGTGGCTGCCCCGGCTGGTCTCCTGGGACCACTGGGCGCTTGGCTCAGGCCTCTCCTGCCCTCCCCACTCTTCCACCTCAGCCCCCCTGCAGTCTCTGTCCTGCCCTGACCCCCCAGCTTACAGCCCCAAAAGCAGCTGAACAACTCGCACACCCACGGGGCATCGCCTGGGAGGGCAGCCCAAATCCTTCCACTTCAGCCCCATTTGAAAGATGAGGAAATGAGAGGCTGGTCCATAGTGGGTCTCGCGGCTCAGGTGCCGAGCCTTCCCTGGGCATGCACGCCGGGCCCTGGAGGGTGGGAAGGGGCCAGTGGACGCGGGGAGCCTGCGGGGTGGGACTGCATCGGGAAAGGGGAAGGAGTCAGAGGCGAGAAGGGGGAGAGTGTCTGTTTGGCTCCAGCCGCTGCACGCTCTTCCTGCTCAGGGGACTCACGGTGACCCCGGAGCCACTCCCCAGCCCAGCCTCCAGGTAAGAGGTCACTGAGATGGGTGGCAGCAGGGGCCGGGGATCCCCCTATTACGACAGCGGTCATGGGACGCTGACTCACTGCCGGCCAGACCACCTGACCTCCGCGGCGGGAGGAGAGGGCCCTGCCAGGGGGTTCCCGCCGCGCCTTGTTTACCTCCGGGAGGCCTCGGCCTCGCGTGGGGGCAGGGCGGCCGCTGGGGCCGCAAGGCGTGCGGGGAAGGGCCAGAGCCGGGGTCTCCACCCCAGCTTCCCAAAGACTCCCCCTTCTGTGCTTCCTTCTCCCCTCCTCCCCCCCCCCAGTCTCTTCACATGCCCCTAGCCCCCGCGGAAACTTCCCGCGATCCCAAACGGGCCAAATGGCGAGAAGGCAAAGGAGCTCCTTCTTGGGGGTGAGTGGGGCGCCTTGAGCGCTTCCTCAAAGCTATGTTCCCAGAGCCACAGGCCTTCCTTGTGTCCCTCACCCTGCTCAGACCGGGCCATAGCCGGGGGCTGGGGCAGGAAAGCCGGCCCTCGGCGGGGGCCACGTGGCTCTCAGGCTCCTGGGCTGCTGAGTCACGCTTGGCCAGCACCTGTCGGTAGGCCACAGCCTCTGCCAGCACGCACCTCTGTGTCCCCTGCCCCTGTCTGCAAGGCAGTGGCTCCAGCAGGCCCTGGGGCATTTTCCACTCTCCACCGCCGGATGCAGGGAGAGGCCTGAACCCTCTCCACAGGGCTGCTCTGGGCAGGGTGGAAGCCTTGCCCACTTCGGAGCCCTCCGGGAAGGATCATTCACACCTGTGGACCAGCCCCTGCTGTGCGCACACCCACACATCACCTTCGCACCTGACTGGCCCCATCCAGCCACTCTTCCCTCCCTCTGGGTTTCCTCCCCTGGGAGGTTTCTCCAGCTCCTGCAAGCCCTGGGCTGAAATGGCATGAGTTGGACCCAGCAGGTTCTGACCTCCTACTCACAGGACCTTGCCTGGGAGGCTCCAGAGGGTGACCACTCGTCCTGTCCGTCTCCTTGCCCCAGTTCTGGCGGACAGGTTACTCTGGTGGCATAAAGCAGTGTCTCTTCCTTCCTAGCTGAGGAGGCTGTTGGCTGACCCCCTTGGCTGCCCACAAGGCCAACGGGCCTGAGCCCCCACAGGGCCATGGGCATTACCTGCTGAATTGAGGAGCCCATAAGGAGTCACTTGGACCACAGTGAACACTTGGCGACCACTGACACTCAGGAGACCTTAGCTGGTCCTCCAGCACCTCTCAACTCCACTCCTACTAAACTGGGAACTTCTCTGGTGCTCAGGCCAGAGTCGGGGTCCGTCACCGAGTATGCTATGCGCTGCCCATCACCGAGGATGCCATGCGCTGTAAGAGGGCTGCCACCGCGGCAGGCTGACCATGGCAGGGTCGGAACAGCAACCTGAGAGCCAGCTTGTTCTGGCCAGCAGTGCCCCCTGGGCGGCCTAGCAGCCTCCTGATATGGGGGCTGTATCCCCCTCTCCCTGCACTGGGTACCCCCAACTGAGGATATTGCTGAGTCATGGCCAGGCCCAAGCCTGGGAGGGGCGAGGGGCTGGACCCCCGCCAGAACCCTGATCCCAGGTGCAGAGGCTGGAGCCCAGGCCTGTATGAGTGCCAGGGCCGGTTTCTTGGGGTCCTTGGTGCACCGGGGCAATGAAGAGAGGGGTCAGCAATGAGGGGGCCGGGAGACCTGGAGCGAGGGGTAGCGGGGAAGGGGAGAGTAGTGAAGGGGCCTCTGCAGGGCGGCTCTCGCGCCGCGACGACGGTGGCGGGGGCGGGGAGGGCGCGAGAGACTCCGCCCCTCTCGAGGCGGGGCGGGGCCTCCGCGTTCGCTACAAAAGCCGCGCGTCGGCTGCGACCGGGACGGCCCGTTTTCCGCCAGCTCGCCGCTCGCTATGGCGTCGCTCACCGTGAAGGCCTACCTTCTGGGCAAGGAGGACGCGGCGCGCGAGATTCGTCGCTTCAGCTTCTGCTTCAGCCCCGAGCCTGAGGCGGAAGCCGAGGCTGCGGCGGGTCCGGGACCCTGCGAGCGGCTGCTGAGCCGGGTGGCCGCCCTGTTCCCCGCGCTGCGGCCCGGAGGCTTCCAGGCGCACTACCGCGGTGAGCGGGCCGGGGAGCGGCGGGGGCGGTGACGCAGGCCGGACACGGCCTCCTGCCGTGGGGTGGCTGCCCCCTCTCTTCTCGGCGACGCCTGGCGGGCCGTGAGGGGGTCTGCGCTGGCTGCTCCCTGGATGGCGGTGGCCTGCATGGGTCCCCAGTTCGGCCATGGGAGCCGGCCTGGTGACTGGCGTGGTGACCAAGGCCGGGACCCGCTGCTCAGCGTTGGCCCCCCGGGGCGGTGGAGCCCTGCCGGCCGGGGGCTCGAGCCTGGGGGCGTCAGACGTCCTCCCCCCGCCCCCCGCGCTGTTGGGGATTTTGGCAAGGACGCGCCGGGGCGAACGCTCTGGCTCTCCGCGGGAACTGGGTGGTCAGGTGGGCACTCGGGTTACACTGACACCTTGCTGCGCCAGGTGGTGGGTTCAGATAATGCCCTGGAGGAGCCGGGCGAGCGCCGGCGGAGGGGAGGGAGTGACGCGGGTAAACAAGCGCGGGGGTGCGGGGGACTCGCGAGCGCCGCGACAGCGCCTGGGAGAAGGGCACTGATTGCCGGCGGAACGCTCCAAGCCAGGTCGGGTACAGATGTTTTCCCATTGGCAAGTGGACGAGAACGTTCTTCAGAAGTGTTGGTGTGGGCACAGAAGCCCAGGAACTGTTTCCTGCTGCGCTGGTGTGACCAGTGGCTGCTGGGGGTGGGGTTAGGGAGGTGGTTGTGGCCAGGAGGGCGGGAGGTGGCCAAGGCTGGCCCCTGGGAGGGTGCAGTGCTAGGACCTCCCTCTGGAGTGCTGCCAGCCTACCAGGCCCTCTCCTATTCTTAAAAAAAAAAAAAAATTGTGATGTTATTGAGCTGTCACTGAAATAAGGGTTCACCCATTTAGTGTACAAGTCAGTGGTTTTCACTATTTTCATAGGTTTGTGGACCATATTCAATGTGGGAGCTTTTCATCGCCTTATAAACGCCATACATACCTTTTATCACCCCCTTATCCACATGCCCCCAGCAACCTCCTTTCTGTATCTATTCATCTTGCAATCCTGGACATTTCATGTAAATAGAATCAGACAATGTAGTCTTGCAAGTGGTTTCTTTCACTTAGCGTAATGTGTTCCGTGTTGTGGCACATATCAGAACTAGTTTTTTTTGGAGGAATAATATTCTGTTGTGTGGACAGGCCATGTTTTGTTTACCTGTTCATTAGTTGACAGACGTTTGGGTTGTTTGCATCTTTGGGTGCCTCACCTGTGCCCTCGGTGGATGGCGTGGTTTGGTCTGCACAGCTGTGCTTTAAAGCCATTTGAGCTCACATGTATCTGTCACAAATGGAGACTACATACAAATACATGTCTTTCAGCTTTGTTAGGGAAGGAAGCAGGCAGATGCCCTTGTCTTCTCCTTTACTCCCAAGCCACTAGAAGTCTAAGGCCTTTGTGGGGCTGGGACCCTCAGGAGCAGGTCACAGGCAGGGATCTCGCACAGTTGAAGATGGACATGGGCCTGGTCGGATGGGGAATGAGGTGGCACGTTTCTGAAAAGGCAGCTGGCCCAAGGCTAAATAAGTGCAGCAGCCAAAGCTGCTGCCCCTGTGCACAGGCCCTCTGCCCCCTGCATGTGGCTGTGGTCCAGGGCCCAGGTCGGAGCACTCACCTTCCAGGAGGTGCCAGAGCAAGGGGGCAGTCTTGCCTCTCACTCCTGCCCTCCGTGGCTCTAGTAGGTGTGTTTGTTTATAGCCCTGTGAGTGTCCCTTTCATACTGGCCTCAGCCCATTCCAGCAGCTTATGTCCAGCTGAGAACCCTTGGGTGCTCACGTGCTGTCTTTTAAACAATCTAGATGAGGACGGGGACTTGGTTGCCTTTTCCAGTGACGAGGAATTGACAATGGCCATGTCCTACGTGAAGGATGACATCTTCCGAATCTACATTAAAGGTAAGGGGCTGCTCTGGGGGCTGCCTGAAGCCAGCTCAGCTTGTACTCAGTTCCCTGCTGAGTAAAAAACAGGGCTCGATGTTCCACCAATGAAGGGGTCAGGAATTTGAGGGCTGTTTAAGACAGAGACATAGGCCAGGTGTGGTGGCTCACGCCTGTAATTCCAGCACTTTGGGAGGCCGAGGCGGGCAGGTCACCTGAGGTCAGGAGTTTAAGACCAGCCTGGCCAACATGGTGAAACCTTGTCGCTACTAAAAATACAAAAATTAGCCGGGTGTGGTGGTACATGCTTCTAGTCCCAGCTACTCAGGAGGCTGAGACGAGAATCGCCTAAACCTGGAAAGCGGAGGTTGCCATGAGCCGAAATCACATGACTGTACTCCAGCCTAGGCGACAAAAAAAAAAAAAAAAAACATTTTAAGTGCTGTGCCTGACCTGAGAAAGAGGAGTCCATGTTCACTCTAGGGATGGGGTCTGGTGCCATGGTGCTTGGGTTAGGGATGGGGTCTGGTGCCGTGGTGCTTGGGTGAAGGGCAAGGCCAAAGCTGTGCAGACAGGGCCCCTTGCTGCTGCTCTGCTGCCTGGGCCAAACAGACACAGGGACTGGGAACCTCCTAGCAGGTTCTTGGTGGCTCTGCTGCCCTCACCTAAGTGGCTGAATTTTGTGTGGATTCCATGCTGGAGAGCAGGGCCGGGGGCCTTGCTGGCAGTGACAGCCCCACAGTGACGATAGAGGGGGAGGACTTTAGGGGGCCCCACCCTAGCGGCTCTCTTTACCCTTCCTGTAGAGAAAAAAGAGTGCCGGCGGGACCACCGCCCACCGTGTGCTCAGGAGGCGCCCCGCAACATGGTGCACCCCAATGTGATCTGTGATGGCTGCAATGGGCCTGTGGTAGGAACCCGCTACAAGTGCAGCGTCTGCCCAGACTACGACTTGTGTAGCGTCTGCGAGGGAAAGGGCTTGCACCGGGGGCACAGCAAGCTCGCGTTCCCCAGCCCCTTCGGGCACCTGTCTGAGGTGAGCAGGCCCTCTGTGCAGGCCTGGGGTGGGCTCAGGGTGGCAGGAACCTTGACCCGCTCACTGCCTGCCGCTCTGCTAATTCCTCCCCCAGGGCTTCTCGCACAGCCGCTGGCTCCGGAAGGTGAAACACGGACACTTCGGGTGGCCAGGATGGGAAATGGGTCCACCAGGAAACTGGAGCCCACGTCCTCCTCGTGCAGGGGAGGCCCGCCCTGGCCCCACGGCAGAATCAGGTGAGGCTTGTGTTGGAACCGGCTTCTGATTGGTGACAGTAGTCAGGCAGCCTGTGTGCAGGGCCCTTGTGCAAAGCGTGTGTGCAAGGCAAGAATTCAGGATACCCCCCACCTTCCTGGTGCCCTACAATCACACAAGAACCCTGCAAAGTGGGGAGTATTCTCTGCATTTCCCAAATGGGGAAACTGAGGTGCCTAAGTGCCTGAGGCCACAAATTTACCTGCACAGCCCTTCCTACCTCAGGAGGCTGCCCTCTCAAGGTACGCTGAGGTGCAGGCAGGGAGGCCCTTCCAGCCCAGGGGTCTTTGATGCACTTTGTTCTCTTTTGTGATGGTTGTCAGGAAGATCAGAGCCAAAGTTGCTGAAGTCCTTTGAAACACAGTTATAAGTGAAAGACTTACCGTTAGCTTTGTAGTCTAGATTTTTGGATTCTGATTTTATTAATGTTACTGTGTCCTGTGAATCACCTCACCTTTTAGGACAAAGATGGGGATGTTTGCTTGACCTTGCCTAAATAACATATTTACTCAAGGAGGCGATCAATATCCACAGTGTACTGAGCCTGAGCCTCTGTGGGGTTGCTGAGCACCAGGGTCACGGATGAGGGGGAGATGGCACAGGAGAGTGGAGATGCTCTCTGTGCAGGGCCAGGGGGTGCAGAGTGGGAGGAAGGAGAGGGGGATGCTGAGTGGGCCACTGGACAAGACATCCGGGTTAAAGGTCACCCGGGAACACAGGGACCGTGGCAAGAAGGTGAC
This sequence comes from Gorilla gorilla gorilla, assembly GCF_029281585.2. Taxonomy (NCBI): domain Eukaryota; kingdom Metazoa; phylum Chordata; class Mammalia; order Primates; family Hominidae; genus Gorilla; species Gorilla gorilla. Next base: position 183,802,449 of record NC_073228.2, read on the forward strand.
AGGACTGTGACAGGTATCCAAGGCATTAAAGATATCTTTATCTTATCTTTGTAAAAATCAAAGCTGCTGGTCCATCGGAGGATCCCAGTGTGAACTTCCTGAAGAACGTTGGGGAGAGTGTGGCAGCTGCCCTTAGCCCTCTGGGTGAGTGCACCTCCTTGCCCAGTGCTTCCCTAACTCAGCCTGCACTTTATGTAACTTTCACCTGGAATACTGCAAAGGAATGGGTAATTGACATGCCCTTGACACTGGTGAGGATTTGTTGCCTCAAATCAACCTTTAGTAGTGCTGGACCACGGGCAACTCAAGGTTGAATTCCCTGACAACATTCTCGAGCTTTCTACATGGAGTGAAGTAGAATCAGCTGGCATTTGGTTGGGATAATCCCAGTGAGGGAGGGTGACCAGACTGTGGTTGCAGGTCTTGCCTGTCACCTCTGACTGCCCTCCTTTGGGTGAACAATAGTCTGCAATTTCCCCTAAGCCAGGCCTTGGGATTTGGACTTTTGAGGACCTGGGTAGTAGTTAGTTGACATGCTATTTATCTTTTCCTTCTTTTAGTTTACAACCCCCAAACCTTTCTGGTGCTTCTGAGTGCTGGGCCTGCTTCAGAGTGGGGAGAAGGTGGAGGCAGGTGCTCTGGGTGACACCCGGTTCTGGTGCCTCAGGTTGCACAGTGGGTCTGTGGGGTGGGTGAAGGTGCCACCTGACCCCAGGCATGAGCTCAGGCTCTGAGACCCCTCCCCGCTGGGCTTTAGAAAGTGCCTGTTGCGTCTGGCTAAGGGTCTCGGGTGGGTGCTGCAGGGTTAGGCATGCGGCAGTGAGAATCAGTGAATGAAGCCAACTTCTAGTTCAAGATGACGGTGGATCTGTGATGGCAGATGGATCGCTGGGACACTTGCATCTCTCGCTAGACGAGTGAGCTTGTTTTTGTGACTGCAGTGGCAGGCTGTGTCCACCCAGCCTGTCCAAAGGTTGTGTTCAGTGTCTGAAAGAATGCTGCTAGGAGGGGCGTCCGAACCATGCCTGCTGCCTCCTGTGGCTACAGGGCGTGACTGCCATCTGCTCCAACTCTGCTCATTCCGATTGTTTTTTTTTTTTTTTTGAGATGGAGTCTTGCTCTGTCACGGAGGCTGGAGTGCAGTGGTGCCATCTCTGCTCACTGCAACCTCCCCCTCCTGGGTTCAAGTGATTCTCCTGCTTCAGCCTCCTGGGTAAGTGGGATTACAGGTACCCGCCACCACGCCCAGCTAATTTTTGTATTTTTTTAGTAGAGACGGGATTTCGCCACGTTGGCCAGGCTGGTCTTGAACTCCTGACCTCAGGTGATCCACCCGTCTTGGCCTCCCAAAGTGCTGGGATTACAGGTGTGAACCACTGCGCCCGGCCTTGCTCATTCCACTTTGAGGCGGCAGTGACATCTTGGCATTGCTTCTGAACTAAACAGCCCAAACACACATGGCTTCTGTACTAGAGTTTAGAGGCGAAGTCAGAGAATAGGAAAGAAGAATCGCTAGTCTGTTTTTTTTTTTTTTTTTTCTTTGAGACAGACTTTCACCCTTGTCGCCTAGGCTGGAGTGCAGTGGTGTGATCTCGGCTCACTGCAACCTCTGCCTTCCAGGTTCAAGCGATTCTCCTGCCTCAGCCTCCCAAGTAGCTGGGATTATAGGTGCCCACCACAACGCCTAGCTATTTTTTGTATTTTTAGTAGAGACGGGGTTTCACTGTGTTGGCCAGGCTGATCTCGACACCTGCCTCGGCCTCCCAAAGTGCTGGGATTACAGGTGTGAGCCACCGAGCCCGGCCAAGAATCAGTATTCTTAATGCTTTCCAAGGAGGGTAAACAGTGGAGCACCGAGGTCATGATTGAGAGATAAGCTGTGCCTAAATCCTGCCACTCACTCTGGACGTAGTAAAGGTCTGAGAGATTGCCGGTGAATTTGGAGGTATGAACAAGAGTCCTTCGCTCAAAGAACAAAGGAGACATCCCGGGAAGTCACAAAACCAAGTCTAGGTTCAGGTAGAGACTTTTAAAACAGTGCAGATCCCCAGACCTTACCTTTTTTGACCCTGGTGAGTGAGTGTTGGTGGGGCCTGGGATTTGTCTGGGAGGCTGCCCAGGTGCTTGGGGTCACACTGTCTCAAGACCCACCTGTGCTGGTGCAGCAGCTCAGAACTGAACTGGACGCCCCACTTGGCACAGACAGGAATAATCTTGCAAATGTTCAGATGTCTTTTTTTTTCTGAGACGGAGTCTCGCTCTGTCGCCCAGGCTGGAGTGCAGTGGCACGATCTTGGCTCACTGCAAGCTCCGCCTCCCGGGTTCACGCCATTCTCCTGTCTCAGCCTCCCGAGTAGCTGGGACCACAGGTGCCCACCACCACACCCGGCTAATTTTTTGTATTTTTAGTAGAGACGGGGTTTCACCTTGTTGGCCAGGATGGTCTCGATATCCTGACCTCGTGATCCACCCGCCTCAGCCTCCCAAAGTGCTGGGATTACAGGCGTGAGCCACTGCACCCGGCCCTCAGATGTCTTTGAGCACTAAAAGCTAAAGGCTTAAAGTGGATAGAATTGCTTTCTCCTAACTAGGGAGGAGCCTGGAGCTCTACAAACAAGGAATATTTCAGTAAAATAGACTGAGTGGTTTCAGCTGAGAGCCAGTGGAGGCGTGGCTTAGACTGTTGTGGAAGTTAGGGCTAGTTTCTTTCTTTATGAGGAACTATAAGCCGGATGACTCACAGGTTAACTGCCTAGAAGGGACTATTCCCAGAGCAGGGCCCAAAGGGGAAAGAACGAGTCAACAGCTGCCTCCCGGTGGCAGTGTATGTAGGGTAAGCGGTGGCTTTCATGTGAAGTGCCAAGGCCTTTTGGTTGGGGGGGGGGGGGGTGAGAACCTGCTGAGGGAGCCACCACTGAGACCCAGGCTGCTCCTGGCTGGGAGGCTGCAGGCCCCGAAGCCACAGGGCCCCTCCTGGTCGTGGGATCTTTGATAAACCGACACGCAGAGGCTTTGTGAGGCAGCAGGGCACGGAGCATTGTCTAGTCTTTTTTTTTTTTTTTTTTTAAGTGAAAGCACATTTCTTAAGAAAGTAAAGGAATACAAGAATGGCTACTCCATAGACAAAGTAGCCTGTCCAGTCTTACGATAAGGCCTGAAAATCTCACGCTTTCATCACCAAGTTGGAGAGATCCTAATTTTATAATTTCTCTGATCTGTTTACAGGCGAGTCTCATTACCCATTTAAAAAGCATATGGGTATTGATTGTACTATTCTTTCAACTTTTCTGTTTGTTTCAACCTTTTTTTTTCTTATCTTTTTTTTTTTTTTTTTTTTTGAGACAGACTTTTGCTCTTGTTGTCCAGGCTGGAGTGCAATGGTGTGATCTTGGCTCACTACAACCTCTGCCTCCCGGGTTCAAGCGATTCTCCTGCCTCAGCCTTTCCGAGTAGCTGGGATTACAGGCGTGTACCATCACGCCTGGCTAATTTTGTATTTTTAGTAGAGACGAGGTTTCTCCGTGTTGGTCAGGCTGGTCTCGAACTCCCGACCTCAGGTGATCCGCCCGCCTTGGCCTCCCAAAATGCTGGGATTACAGGCGTGAGCCACTGTACCCGGCAGCTTCAACCTTTTCATAATCACAAGTTGGGAAGAATAAAGGAGAAAAATAATTTAAATATTACAGATGGAGGTACTTGTAGTTAAGCCTGCTTTTACCTCTGCTCCCCCCTTAAACTCTATTGAAATAACAGGAAAGGGCTTACACAAAAAAGAAAACACCATAGACAAAGAAAGTAATAGAGGAAAAGACAAAGATGTGATCAGATTTTGGAAGATGGACATGGAGGGAGGGTGGCAACCTGCTGAGGGAAGCTTCAGAAATCTCTGTGCCAGAACAGGGCATCCTGGTGAGAAGCAAGACCATCTGTTCAGGTACCAGGAAAGGCAAGAGGTGGGAGTGATCGGGGGACAGGAACAAGGGGGGAGGGTTGAAAACCTCTAGTGAGTGTCAGCTAGAGACTTCAGGGCCCACTTGGCCAGATGATGGCTCTTGCCAACAATTGAAGGAGACCTCATGTTTAATTCCAGGAGCACCTGACCCAGGGAAGCTTCAGCATGGGATACCAGAGACAGGCCAGGGTGAGGCACCAGCCTGAAACTGGGCATCCCAAATGAGCAATGGGCCCAGCAGTCAGTTCCCTGGCCAGGCAGGAGGTGGGGAGTCCCTGCTGAGGGAGGTTGAATGCCCCCAGAGAAGTGTCCTACAGCTCCTGCCTGCCAGACCCCCAGGCACCCTGCAGAGGGAAAGTTAGTGATGGCGCTGGCCCCACAGAAGGCTTCCTGTCAACCTTAGTGCTTCAGTGGGATCAGACAGCCTTGGGTCACCAGCCATCTGAGGAAAGCCCCCACACATGGGAGAAAAGGTCTTAAAGGGAAGAGAATGTTAATGCCCTCAGTGAGATACAAAAGAGTATTGTCTGCATGAAAAAGGAACAGGATACTAGAAAAAGGATAACAAAGGGAACAGAATAAGAACTTGAAATTAAAAAATAGAAAAAAAACTTCAAAAGAAGGCTTAGATTCTACTGTTGTCTCAAGGAGATATTCCAAAAGCAAAATAGAGATAGAAGGAGAGGAAAGATAAAAAAACTAATGTAGGAACAAGTCTAGAAGCCCAATATAGAATGAGTAGGAATTCCAGAAAGAATAGAAAACTGAAAGGAGGAAATGAACATAGAATGCAAGATAGTTTCTTGGCACCAGGCATGGTGGCTCATGCCTGTAATCCCAACACTTTGGGAGACCAAGGCAGGCAGATGGCTTGAGCTCACGAGTTTGAGACCAGCCTTGGCAACATAGGGAGACACCATCCCCCACTTCCCGTGTCTACAAACACTACGAAAATTAGCCAGGCATGGAGTTGTGTACTTATGGCCCCAGCTACATGGGAGGCTGAGGTTGGGGATGGCTTGAGCCTGGAAGGCAGAGGGTGCAACGAGCCTGGATTGTACCACTGCACTCCATCCTGGGAGACAGAACCAGACCTTGTCTCAAAACAAAACAAAACAAAACAAAAAACAAAAATGCAAGATAGTTTCTTGGCAATGAGGACGTTATCTTCTAGATTGAAAGCGGCCCTGACAATGACTGAGAAAGACCCCACAGCAAAGCTTATCATTGTCAAGTGTCAGAACCCTGAGGATAAAGAAAGAGAGGCTTCTAAAACTCTAGGTTATTGTAAATACTTGGGAATACAAAGAGCAAACAAACATGAACAGCTAGGAGACAATGGAACAACTGATGACTCCAGAAATCAGTTAAAAAGGCTTTTTGGCCTAGAATTCTTTTGTTTTTGAAACAGGGTCTCACTGTCATCTGGGCTGGAGAGCAGTGGTACAGTTGTCTTCATCTCGTGGGCTCAAGTGATCCTTCTGCTTCAGCCTCCCAAGTATCTGGGACTACAGGCATGTGCCACTGTGCCTAGATATTTTTTTTTCTTTTTCTTTCCCCACCCCCGAGTCAGAGTCTCGCTGTCGCCCAGGCTGGAGTGCAGCGGCGTGATCTCAGCTCACTGCAGTTTCCACTTCCTGGGTTCAAGCAATTTTCTGCCTCAGCCTCCCGAGTAGCTGGGATTACAGGCACCCGCCACCATGCCTGGCTAATTTTTATATTTTTAGTAGAGACGGGGTTTCACCATCTTGGCCAGGCTGGTCTTGAACTCCTGACCTCATGATCTACCTGCTTTCGCCTCCCAAAGTGCTGGGATTACAGGCATGAGCCACTGTGCCCAGCCCCGTGCCCAGCTATTTTAAAATTTTTTTGCAGAGATGGGGTCTTGCCATGCTGCCCAGGCCGATTTTGAACTCCTGGGCTCAAGAGATTTCTCATGTTGTTCTCCCAAAGTGTTAGGATTACATGCATGAGTCACTGTGCCTGGTCCAGCCTAGAATTCTATACCCAGCCAGAACGATCAAGTATCAGGGCAGAACAAAGTTACTTTCTGGTATACAGTCTTAATTATTTTAACCTTGGTTTGAACCACATGAAGAGAGAAACCCAAAATGAAGCACAGAGGTATTAGGAAACAGGGGACCTAACAGGACAGAGGGTGAAAGTAAAGGCGGTCACAGCACCACAGCGCAGCCTCTGCCCAGAGAGCTGCCAGTCCTGGCTGGAACAGGAGGCTGCACAGCAAGCGGCACTCTCTGTGGAAAACACCAGAACCAGTGGGGTGTCTGATCTACTTCACCCTTGTAGAAAACTATGGAGATGCTGTGGGAGAACATGGGGAAAGTTAGCAAATGCAAAGAGAAGGCAGGCCGGGTGCAGTGGCTCACGCCTGTAATCCCAGCACTTTGGGAGGCCAAGGCAGGCAGATCACCTGAGGTCAGGAGTTCAAGACCAGCCTGGCCAACATGGTGAAACCCCGTCTCTACTAAAAATATAAAAATTAGCTGGGCGTGGTGGCACGTGCCTATAGTCCCAGCTACTTGGGAGGCTGAGGCAGGAGAATCCTTGAACCTGGTGGGCAGAGGCTTCAGCGAGCCGAGAGATTGCGGCACTGCGCTCCAGCCTGGGCAACAGAGCGAGACTCTGTCTACAAAACAAAGGAAAAGAGAAGCCATTATCAGTGGTAGGAAAACAAAAAGCGATACAAAGAAATAGTCTGCTACTTGACCCAGCAAAGAACATTTAGAGGTCCTAGCTGAAACATTGAATGTTTTTTTTTTTTTTTTTTTTTTTTTGAGCTGGAGTCTTGCTCTGTCACCAGGCTGGAGTGCAGTGGCGCCAACTCGGCTCACTGCAACCTCCGCCTCCCAGGTTCAAGCGATTCTCCTGCCTCAGCCTCCCGAGTAACTGAGACTACAGGCGATTGCCACTACGCCCAGCTGATTTTTTGTATTTTTAGTAGAAACGCGGTTTCACCATGTTAGCCAGGGTAGTCTCGATCTCCTGATCGTGTGATCCGCCCGCCTCAGCTGCCCAAAGTGCTGGGATTACAGGCATGAGCCACTGCGCTCGGCCTACTGAATGTTCTTTTAACAAAAAATTGCGTCTTGGAAAGGGTAGTGGAAGGAGAGGCAGATACTGGTCTAGAGTAGGAAATGCACAGATGTGAACTCCAGCAGGCAAGAGCGGCGTGAGCTGAAAGGGCACAGGGAGAGTTTGGGGAGTGGGATGGGGGCAGGGAGTGCGCACCACAGCCTTTGGCAACTGGTGACTCTAAGCTGTGGGTGTGGAGACTTTTGACACATTTAATTTCAAAAATAGTGCAGGTGATTCTCCCCTCTGTCCCTGGTGAGTCACGTGAGCCTGGAGGTGTGCAGGTTCCCTGTGGGGCCAGTGTTGGGCCCTACGCCGCGCCTGCACGGCCCATCCACCTCCCAGAGCAGAGCCCCGGCATTGAGGTGTGCGTGTGTGTCGTCGCACAAAGCCTCTGTGTGCAGGTGTCAGGAGGCACATGGGCTTCCATCACTGTGGCTGGAAGCGCCTGCCACATGCAGTATTGGCTCTCCCTGTACTTAGGGCCTGGCCCCACCTGCCGTGTGGCCCGTGTCCTGCATGGTTAGGAAAAAGGTCTCTTTCGACTTTCTGGCTCAGAAGCTGACTTTAGATGCTAGCTGAGGTTAATGTTTTACTGAATTGGAGAAAAGAGAAAGGTCCAGTATCATGGGCACACCAAGAATGTTTCCAGAAGCCACAGAGATTTGTAGCTGGGATATTGGGAGAAGCCTCTGACTCATGGGTTTGTATCGTCTGGTCCCATACTGGCTGTGTGATTCCGGGGTCGAGCTGGGTAGAACCTAGCACCTGCATCCACACGCTGAGTGCCACCATCCAGACACTTAGCTGCTTGTGGGGACTGAACGTTGAGATCTTCGTGAGTCTGTAGTCCCCACAGGCCAAGCTCCTGCTTGCAGGTGCATCCTTGGGGGAACTTCACGGCTTGCTCTTTCCTCCTCCGCCTCTAGGCATTGAAGTTGATATCGATGTGGAGCACGGAGGGAAAAGAAGCCGCCTGACCCCCGTCTCTCCAGAGAGTTCCAGCACAGAGGAGAAGAGCAGCTCACAGCCAAGCAGCTGCTGCTCTGACCCCAGCAAGCCGGGTGGGAATGTTGAGGGCGCCACGCAGTCTCTGGCAGAGCAGATGAGAAAGATCGCCTTGGAGTCCGAGGGGCGCCCTGAGGCAAGCCTGTGCCCCTCCCGCCACCTGGGACCACGGCCAGCCTAGTGATCTGTGGCCTGCACCTCCGCCTCATCCTCAGCACCTGTGCAGCCCCACTTACAAACCCGAGGGAGCTGCTGCTGCTGCAGTGATGTCTGTGCCATTAAAGTCACGCTGGGAACCTGCTAGAACTTTGTAGTTACTTGGTCTTTGTGGGCGGCCACTGTTCCCCCTAGACCCCTGCAGCCTTAAACGCACGTGTGCATGCATGCTCCCTGACTGTCTGCCAGGAGCCAGTGCCATGGTCAGGCTTGGCCTGTTGCGCGTGTCTCCTGTGTGCTCATGGTGAGTTTTGTTCCAGGAACAGATGGAGTCGGATAACTGTTCAGGAGGAGATGATGACTGGACCCATCTGTCTTCAAAAGAAGTGGACCCGTCTACAGGTGAACTCCAGTCCCTACAGATGCCAGAATCCGAAGGGCCAAGCTCTCTGGACCCCTCCCAGGAGGGACCCACAGGGCTGAAGGAAGCTGCCTTGTACCCGCATCTCCCGCCAGGCAAGTGAACCAAGAGGTTTTGTACATATCCCTACCTTTCCCTTTAGAGCATCCTGCCCTCTGATTTCAGCGACACAAACAGAAGGATGGGATGTTCTCCACTGCAGGGCTGTCTGTAGGTGTGGGAGGTTAGGAGTTGGTTTTGTCCTCTTATGTGTACCTTGAGCAGTAGCGAGTAAGCTCTGCTAATGCAGGAGTTCTAAAAATGTTTTTCTTTAAGCAAACTCCAGAGCCAGGAATATTAATTGTAGGAGTTTCTAAAACTTAACATGCAGACCAGGAATTAAGGCAGGTGTGACACAGAGAGGGGGCAGCACTGGGTGTGTCCCTACTACTCACACTCAAGTGTCACCTCAGGGAGTGCTGGTCTGAGAGTAGGGGGTCATAGCCAAGATCCCTGTAGGAGCCAGGCAGAAGCCACCGTTGAAGTGGATGGGGTGGCAGGCAGCAGTGGGGGGGGGGGGGGGGGGAGACAGCTGACACAAACTCCTCATTGTCACATGGCAGCCGTGTGTAAACCAAGGTCCGTGTGCACAACCTGCTGTGGGCGGCTGCTGTGTGTCTTCTCTGCCTTAGGGCAGGGGATGGCGAGCTATGGCCTATGGGCCAAGAGTAGTTCTTGTATTTTAAAATCAAAAGATGTGACAGTTAGGTGAAATGCCTAGTTCACTGTCCATTGATGGTTCTGTTTACACACCACCTGGCTGCCTGGTGTCGCAGTGGCAGAGTTGAGCAGTGTGAAAAAGACTGCTTGGCCCTTTACAGGGAAAGCAGGTCCACTGTGGCCTGTGAGGACCAGAGCTCTGGGCAGGCTCGGACACTGGCAGACCCTGGTCCTGGCTGGCCAAGGCAGGAGGGTATGTGTTTCGGGTCACTCACAGGGCTCAGCACCACTCCTCATGGCTTCCTTACTGTTTCGGCAGAGGCTGACCCGCGGCTGATTGAGTCCCTCTCCCAGATGCTGTCCATGGGCTTCTCTGATGAAGGCGGCTGGCTCACCAGGCTCCTGCAGACCAAGAACTATGACATCGGGGCGGCTCTGGACACCATCCAGTATTCAAAGCATCCCCCGCCGTTGTGACCGCTTTTGCCCACCTCTTCTGCGTCCCCCTCTTCTGTCTCGTAGTTGTGTTAAGCTCGCGTAGAATTGCAGGTCTCTGTACGGGCCAGTTTCTCTGCCTTCTTCCAGGATCAGGGGTTAGGGTGCAAGAAGCCATTTAGGGCAGCAAAACAAGTGACATGAAGGGAGGGTCCCTGTGTGTGTGTGTGTGTGCTGATGTTTCCTGGGTGCCCTGGCTCCTTGCAGCAGGGCTGGGCCTGCGAGACCCAAGGCTCACTGCAGCGCGCTCCTGGCCCCTCCCTGCAGGGGCTACATTAGCAGCCCAGCACATAGCTTGTCTAATGGCTTTCACTTTCTCTCTTGTTTTAAATGACTCATAGGTCCCTGACATTTAGTTGATGATTTTCTGCTAGAGACCTGGTACACTCTGATTTTAGATAAAGTAAGCCTAGGTGTTGTCAGCAGGCAGGCTGGGGAGGCCAGTGTTGTGGGCTTCCTGCTGGGACTGAGAAGGCTCACGAAGGGCATCCGCAATGTTTGTTGGTTTCACTGAGAGCTGCCTCCTGGTCTCTTCACCACTGTAGTTCTCTCATTTCCAAACCATCAGCTGCTTTTAAAATAAGATCTCTTTGTAGCCATCCTGTTAAATTTGTAAACAATCTAATTAAATGGCATCAGCACTTTAACCAATGACGTTTGCATAGAGAGAAATGATTGACAGTAAGTTTATTGTTAATGGTTCTTACAGAGTATCTTTAAAAGTGCCTTAGGGGAACCCTGTCCCTCCTAACAAGTGTATCTCGATTAATAACCTGCCAGTCCCAGATCACACATCATCATCAAAGTCTTCCCCAGTTATAAAGAGGTCACATAGTCGTGTGGGTCGAGGATTCTGTGCCTCCAGGACCAGGGGCCCACCCTCTGCCCAGGGAGTCCTTGCGTCCCATGAGGTCTTCCCGCAAGGCCTCTCAGGCCCGGATGTGACGGGGTGTGTGGCCCGAGGAAGCTGGACAACGGCAGTGGGCCTGCTGAGGCCTTCCCTTGAGGCCTGTGCTCTGGGGGTCCCTTGCTTAGCCTGTGCTGGACCAGCTGGCCTGGGGTCCCTCTGAAGAGACCTTGGCTGCTCACTGTCCACATGTGAACTTTTTCTAGGTGGCAGGACAAATCGCGCCCATTTAGAGGATGTGGCTGTAACCTGCTGGATGGGACTCCATAGCTCCTTCCCAGGACCCCTCAGCTCCCCGGCACTGCAGTCTGCAGAGTTCTCCTGGAGGCAGGGGCTGCTGCCTTGTTCCACCTTCCATGTCAGGCCAGCCTGTCCCTGAAAGAGAAGACGGCCATGCCCTCCATTTGTAAGAACAATGCCAGGGCCCAGGAGGACCACCTGCCCTGCCTGGGCCTTGGCTGGGCCTCTGGTTCTGACACTTTCTGCTGGAAGCTGTCAGGCTGGGACAGGCTTTGATTTTGAGGGTTAGCAAGACAAAGCGAATAAACGCCTTCCACCTCACCACAAACCTTCTGCTAAATTGCATGACCAGGCTTTCCAAAAACAAGACATTCTCATGTCATCAGGTGATCCATCTCCTGGGGACCTTAGAATCAGGTTACCGGTGCCTACAAAAGAATTTTGAGCAGAAGGGCCTCGAGACATCGGGAAAGGGGTGCGCTGGCTCCATTCTGCTACCTCCCACCGGGGAGCAGCTCTCCAGAGCCTGCCGGGTTCTGCAGCTGCAGAGGTGGCAGCACCGAGCTCCCTGTGGGATAGGACTGGTGCTGGGGTCTGGCTTCTCTCACCCCAGGAACCAAAGATGCTCTGAAAGTTGGGTGTCGGCCGGGCGCAGTGGCTCACGCCTGTAATCCCAGCACTTTGGGAGGCCAAGGCAGGCAGATACCTGAGGCCAGGAGTTCGAGATCAACCTCGCCAACATGGCGAAACACTATCACTACTAAAAATACAAAAATTAACCGGGCGTGGTGGCGGGCGCCTGTAATCTCAGCTACTCGGGAGGCTGAGGCAGGAGAATCACTTGAACCTGGGAGGCAGAGGTTGCAGTGAGCCTAAATCATGCCATTCCACTCCAGCCTAGGCAAGAGAGCGAACTCTGTCTCAAAAAAAAAGAAAGTTGGGTTGTAGGCTGGGAGCAGTGGCTCATGCCTGAATCCCAGCACTTTGGGAGGCCGAGGCAGGCAGATTGCTTGAGCCCAAGGAGTTTGACACCAGTTTGGGCAACATGGTGAAACCCCCTCTTCTACAAAAAATTAGCCAACTGTGGTGGTGAGTGCCTGTGATCCCAGCTGCTCGGGAGGATCACTTAAGCCCGGGAGATGGAGGCTGCTATGAGGTGTGATTGTACCATTGCACTCCAGCCTAGGTGACAGAGTGACACCCCGTCTCAAAAACAAAAGGCTGGGTGCAGTGGCTCATGCCTGTAATCCCAGTACTTTGGGAGGCCGAGGCGGGTGGATCACTTGAGGTCAGGAGTTCAAGACCAGCCTGGCCAACATGGGGAAGCCCTGTCTCTACTAAAAATACAAAAATTAGCCAGGCGTGGTGGCGGGCGCCTGTAATCCCAGCTACTCAGGAGGCTGAGGCAGGAGAATCGCTTGAACCTGGGAGGCGGAGGTTGCAGTGAGCCAAGATCGTGCCATTACACTCCAGCCAGGGGAACAAGAGTGAAACTCCTACTCAAAAAAAAAAAGTTGGGTTGTGCTGCTTACAAAGGGAAAAGCAATGTGAAAGCAGCGATAGAGTGGGTCCCTGCAGCACTGCCACCCAGGCAGTACGGAAGAGGCTCTGCGGCCCTGAAACTTGACGTCGGCTTTGCCACTGAACTTGCCGTGACCGCACAAAAACTGCAAGCCTCAGTTCCTCACCTTTAAAACAAAGCAACAGGCTTGAGGGAGCATGAAACACAATGATACCATTACACAATGCAGCCCAGGGACTGGCCCGTGGCAGACTCTCTGGTCATTCTTCTAGGATTTGGAGATTCAAAGCCACTTACTTACCCAGGATCACAAAACTAGTTGGCGGCAACATCAAAGTTTGAATTCTGCCTCTTGGCATGAGCCAGTGCTCTGTGCGTGGTGCAAGGCCAGCGGAGACCGACCTTGGCTGATGTGGGAGTGGGGGCAGTGACTGACGCCCAGTGGACTCCCAACTGCAGTGCCCTTGCTGTGCCCTGGCTCCTCTGACAGGCAGAGCAAACCCTGCACTCTGCAGCACTGGATATGCGGTGGGGCCTGCTGGACTGGAAGCTTCAAGAACAAGACAAACGGGCCAGGCGCAGTGGCCCACACCTATAGTCCCAGCACTTTGGGAAGTGGGAAGATTGCTTGAGCTCAGGAGTTTGAGACAAGCCTGGGCAACATAGTGAGACCATGTCTCTCAAAAAAAATTTTTTTTGTGTTGCCCAGGCTGGAGCGCAGTGATGCAATCTCAGCTCACTGCAACCTATGCCTCTCAGGTTCAGGCAATTCTCCTGCCTCAGCCTCTTGAGTAGCTGGGATTATAGGCGTGCACAACCACGCCCAGCTAATTATTTTTAGTAGAGATGGGGTTTCACCATGTTGGCCAGGCTGGTCTCAGACTCCTGACCTCAAGTGATCCACCCACCTTGGCCTCCCAAAGTGCTGAGATTACAGGTGTGAGCCACTGCGCCTGGCCTCTACAAAATATTTTTTAAAGATTAGCCAGTCTGGTGATGTGCATCTGTGGTCCCAGCTACTTGGCGGCTGAGGCAGGAGGATCACTTGAGCCTGGGAGGTTGAGGCTTCAGTAGGCTATGACTGCCACTGCACTCCAGCCTGGGTAGACAGAGTGAGACCCCGTCTCAGAAAACAAAAAAGAACAAGACAACACCCTAAGTGAAGAGTGCCTCACATACAAGAGTCCACAGCAGGGCAAATGCAAGTGTGGAGGGAAGCATCTCCCAGGATTCAGGGCGGCCCGCTGACGACTCCTGCCCGGACAAAGGTCCCCGTGCTCCACGCAGAATGAGACGATGGCCGTGACCCATCGTCAGGTTGACCTGCTGGCCAACCTCAGTTGCTCCAAGGGTCACAATGCTCTTTGGTCCTGAGTTACCCTCATGGGAGACGAGAGGCATGGGAGGGAAAAGGGGGTACAGACCCGAGGAAGGAGTTGGCTTCAGACAGAAAAGACAAGAAACCCAGGTGGGAAGATGTGCTTTCTGCGGGTAGGAATCGCACACTTCGTCAACTGTGACAAAAGACAGAATCATCCCACACACGCTCAGTGGTCACTGGGACCAGAGAGAAACTGTTCTCTGTCACTGACCTTCTGGGGTCCCCAGGCGACCTCAGAGCCACCCGAGTCCTGCACGCCACGGCTGCACGGAGGCTGGACAGTGCTCCCGCTCCACTTCCTGTCAGGACAGGACCGTCAGTAGTCCCGTGCTACTCTCCAGTGGCACCCCGAGCCTGACTCCGCGATCACATGGCCCACAGGCTCGGGTGGCCACCTGCTTGTTCCTACGGCTTCCCAGGCAGCTGCTCAGGGTGTCCAGCCACCGCCCAGGCCCCACTCCCCTGCTTCACAGCTTCTAGGTGCTAGAAAGTTTTGTTTTTATTTCAGTCAGGGTCTCACCGGCACCCAGGCTGGAGTGCAATGGCTCACTGCTGCCTTGACCTCCTGGGCTCAAGGTGATCCTCCTGCCTCAGCCTCCCAAGTAGCTGGGACCACAGGCATGCACCACCATGCCCCATGAATTTGTTTTTAAAAATCTGTTGTACAGATAGGGTCTCCCTGTGTTGCCCGGACTGGAGGATCAAATGATCCTCCTGCCTCAGCCTCCCAAAGTGCTGGGATTACAGGTGTGAACCACTGTACCCGGATGAAGGTTGTGGTTTGAAAGCAGAATCTACCTCCTGAAAGCACCTGCCCTCTAAGAGCCTCCCTAGATCCTTAACCTAAAGCAGTCTCTCCAAAAATCTCACTGAAATGCCTGAAGCAGAAGAAAACTTCCTTCAAGTCTGAGGCCTCTGCTTCTCTGAGCTAAAAGCTCTAAGGCCTGCCAGCTACTCCGACCACTCCCCTGGGGTCAGTACAGTCTGATATGTTCAGAATTAAGTGGGCATCATAAAGGGTGTGCACACGGGTGTCCTGCCCAGCCTTCACCTCTGCACCGGCAGTGCCCAATGCCCAGGCGGGCCGTGGGGCCAGCAGTGGCAGCAGCTGCCCGATTTCCCACCTGCTGGCACTTGCCACCTAGGCTTCCCGCGCTTGGCTGATGCTCACAGTGGCTCACTGGTGCCCCAATGCTGGAGGCAGCAGAGGCCCTGGGCCACGGCTGGAACGGAGACGCACTTGGTACCTTTTTCTAGGCAGGTCTTGACTGAAGCGGGGGCCTGGCTCCTCCATTTTGGATGAAGGCTGTTTGCTGAAACACACTCCTCTTCCTTCCAGCTCCAGTTCTTGGGAGTCCTTTTCTAGATACTTCAGCCAGCGACTCTCTGAAGGCTGCGATTTTTCCTGCCAGATTGAGAAAAAAGTTGATTCTCAGTACTGGAAACCAGGCAGTTTTATCGAAAACCCCTAGCCCAACTCTTGGGCCTGAGGATCTCAGGAGTCATGTCCAGCTCCACTCTAGGAAAGGCACCGGCTGGAAGGTGATGGACGCCAATACCCTGCAATGCTGGCAGGACAGTGCGCACTGGCACAGGCCTCGGGAAGGCGGCAGGGAACGGCCCACCAAGAGACTCATGAAAGTCTATGCTCCCTGGCCCAGTGATTCCACACAGAGAAGGCAGAGGTGCCAGTCCCAGTCTTATAAAAAACAGCAAATTTCATTTATAAGAACGGAAGTAGCCGGGCGCAGTGGCTCACACCTGTAATCCCAGCACCTTGGGAGGCCGAGGCTGGCGGATCACAAGGTCAGGAGATCGAGACCATCCTGGCCAACACGATGAAACCCCGTCTCTATTAAAAAAAAAAAAAAAAAAAAAAAATACAAAAAATTAGCCGGGCGTGATGGCAGGCACCTGTAGTCCCAGCTACTCAGCAGGCTGAGGCAGGAGAATGGTGTGAACCCGGGAGGCGGGGCCTGCAGTGAGCCAAGATGGTGCCATTACACTCCAGCCTGGGGGGCAGAGTGAGACTCCGTCTCCAAAAAAAAAAAAAAAGAACAGAGGTGTGGAAACATGGCCAGGCGCGGTGGCTCACACCTGTAACCCTAGCACCGTGGGAGGCTGAGGCGGGTGGGTCACCTGAGCTCAGGAGTTCAAGACTAGCCTAGGCAACATGGTGAAACCCCGTCTCTACTAAAAATACAAAAATTAGCCGGGCGTGGTGGTGCGTGCCTGTAATCCCAGCTTCTTGGGAGGCTGAGGCAGGAGAATTGCTTGAACTCAGGAGGCAGAAGTTGCAGTGAGCTGAGATCACGCCACTGCACTCCGGCTGGGGGACACAGCGAGACTCCGTCGAAAGGAGGAAAAAGGAGGAAAGAAGGAAGGAGAGAAGGAAGGAAGGGAGGGAGGGAGGCAGGCAGGCAGGCAAGCAGAAGTGTGGAAACAACCTAAATGCCACATAATAAGGAATCAATACTGGTGCATCTACTACATTCTGTAAATACTTTGTTTTTTGAGACGTCGGGGCTCCAGTGAGCAGCGATCATGCCTCCGCACTCCAGCCTGGGTGACAGAGGGGGACCCTGTCTCAAAAATTAATAAATAAGAAATGAAAATCACTGAAAACTATACCGCAGCACAGAAGAATGATACAACTGAAAACTAGGATGCAAAAAAGTATTTCTGATGAGAATGATATAAAATTAAGTCTGTAAATGGACCGAATTGGAAGCACAGGCACAGGTACCAGAAGAGCATCTTCCTCTGCTTATAACAAAGTGTGAATCTGGCCAGGTGCAGTGGTTCATGCCTGTAATCCCAGTACTTTGGGAGCTGAGGTGGGAAGATGGCCTGAGCCCAGGAGTTTGAGACCAGCCTAGACAACATAGGGAGACCCTGCCTCTACAAAAAAGAAAAAAAATTAGCTGGGCGTGGTGGGGCACCCTTGTAGTCCCAGTTACTCAGGAGACTGAGGTGGGAGGATCACTTCAGCCCAGGAAGTCAAGGCTGCAGGGAACCATGATCGCGCCACTGCATTCCAGCCTGGGCGACAGAGTGAGACCTCATTTCAGAGGGGAAAAAAAAAAACAGCAGCTTGCAGTCTGGAACAAGGAAAGACGGAAACCCAGGTGTTTTACCCCATTATTCTTTCCCTCTCAGAGGTATGCCCAGAGTGCTGTGGGAGCAAAGGGGAAGCAGTATAAGGTCATATTTGAGCTACATTCAGGAGTTCTCCAAGCAGAGGAGAGAGTCCTTTGCAGGGTATTGTAATGCTTGGTACACATGGCTGCCTCCATCCTTACAAAAGGTACAGGTTTATTTTTGTGTTCCCTGCAGCTTTAAGCCAACTGCCTGTCATTGGGTGGCATCAACACACATTTGCTATAATGACTACTGGATACATCTGTGCATTCATCCCTTCCCTGACACAGAGCCAGCCTGGGGCAGGTGGGCCTGAGGCTTACCTGCTGCTTCACATTCCTAGCCTGCTGGTGTCCCACGTTTTCTTCTTCACTGGCACTGACAGTTTCTTCTAGAGACCTTCAGGGAAGACCATACATATGCCCTTTGAAAAATGACCAGGGGCTGGGCACAGTGGCTCACTCCTGTAATCCCAGCACTTTGGGAGGCTGAGGCAGGTGGATCACCTGAGGTCAGGAGTTCGAGACAAGTCTGACCAACATGGTGGTGCATACCTATATTCCCAGCTACTCAGGAGGCTGAGGCAGATAATCATTTGAACCCGGGAGGCAGAGGCTGCAGTGAGCCAAGATTGCTGGAAGATGGAATCACATGACAATGGAGATAAGTTGCAGCTTCAACCTCCCTGGGCTCAGGTGGATCCTCCCACCTCAGCCTCCTGAGTATCTGGGACCACAGGCACGCACCACTACGCCTGGCTAATTTTTTTTTTCTTCTTTTTATTGTAGAGATGGTTTTGCCATCTTGCCCAGTCTAGTCTCAAATTCCTGGGCTCAAGTGATCTACCCACCTCGGCCTCCCAAAGTGCTGGGATTACAAGCGTGAAGTATGCATCCAGCTGGTATTTGATTTTAAAAATCATTTTTCCAATTGTCCACTGCATATATATATAAATACAATTTAATTTTGTATGTTGAGCTTGTATTCCTGTGATCTTGCTAAATTATTAGTTCTAGTAGCTTTTTTGTAGATTCATTAGGATTTTCTACATACACAATCATGCTATTTGCAAATAAAATAATGCTTTTATCCAGTTTGGGATTTACTGTGTTTCCTTAATCTAAAAATGTTATGTCTTTGATTCTGGAAAATGCTGTGCTCTTATCTCTTCAGTTATTGCTTTTGCCCCATTCTCTTAATTATCTTTTGCTAGAACTCTCCTCTGTAACCTCCACGTCTCTCAACTTTCCCTTATATTTTCTACTTTTCCATTTTTCTGTTGCACTGTGAATAATTTTCTAGATTTATCTTCCATTTCACTAATTCTCTCTTCAGCTGCATTTAATCTGTTTAACGTGTCCACTGAATTTTTAATTTCTTCTTTTTTGAGATGGAGTCTCACTCTTGTCACCCAGGCTGGTGTGCAGTGGCACAATCTTGACTCACTGCAACCTCCGCCTCCTGGGTTCAAGTGATTTCCAGCTAATTTTTGTATTTTTAGTAGAGATGGGGTTTCACTATGTTGGCCAGGCTGGTCATGAACTCCTGACCTCAAGTGATCTGCCTGCCTTGGCCTCCCAAAGTGCTAGGATTACAGGCATGAGCCACTGCACCCGGCCTGAAATGAATTTTTAATTTCAATGATTATACTTTTAAGTTCTACAAACTCTTTTATTTTTTAAAGACAGAGTCTCACTCTGGTGCAGGCCTCACTTGAGCCTGGGAGGCGGAGGCTGGCTAACTGCAACCTCTGCCTCCCAGGCTCAAGCGATTCTTATGCCTCAGCCTCTTGAGTAGCTGGGATTACAGGCCTGTGCCACCACACCCAATTGACTTTTGTATTTTTAGTAAAGACAGGGTTTCACCATGTTGGCCAAGCTGGTCTTGAACTCCTGACCTCAAATAATCCGCCTGCCTTGGCCTCCCAAAGTGCTGGGATTATAGGTGTGAGCCACTGCACCCGGCCTCTTTTTGGTTCTTTTTCAAATACACCTATTTTTTTGGATGTGAGGGTGATGTGGCTGCACCATCTGTCACCCCATCAATCACCAGGGTTGGTTAGCTGATCTGGATGGCTAGGTGGTGTCCCCTTCTTCCCTCACCACTCCATGTGCGTCCCTCCTGAAGCTGTGCGCTTGGTCGAACAGGACGACCACCTCCAATAGAGGAGGAGCGGTCTTTGGTCCAGGGTATATGAGTAGCTGCACTCCCCTGCTAGAACCTCCAAACAAGCTCTCAAATACACCTATTTTTTGAAGGCCCTCATCTTATCACCCACTTCTTTTATTGGATTAAATATATTAAACATGCAATATCACGTATTCTGAAGTCTTTATGGGTCTGACTTTTCTGACTGTTGATCTGCTATCTTTTGCTCCTGGTGGCGTATTTCCTTGAATGTTAAATGATTTTAAACTCCTGAGTATATTATGCTACTTGGAACTTTTTCTTTGGGGATTCTTTTTTTTTTTTTTTTTGAGATGGAGTCTCACTCTATTGGCAGGCTGGAGTGCAGTGGCACCACCTCGGAACACTGCAGCCTCCGCCTCCCGGATTCAAGCAATTCTCCAGCCTCAGCCTCCCTAGTAGCTGGGATTACAGGCGCCCGCCACCACGCCCAGCTAATTTTTGTATTTTTAGTAGAGACGGGATTTCATCGTATTGGCCAGGATGGTCTCGATCTCTTGACCTCATGATCCATCTGCCCCAGCCTCCCAGTGTGCTGGGATTACAGGGGTGAGCCACCACACCCGGCCTCTGTGGGAACTTTAAGGCCCAGCAATTGAAGATATATTGCTGCAAAGAGGAGCTCCATTTACCTCTGCTTCCTGGGACAATTAAAACATAAATTTTCCGCTTGAGGCTTTTCACACAGGGTATGTAAAAGGCTGAAAAACCATGCAACTACTTCCTTTTATTTCCAAAATCTTAGAGATATTTCCCCCTCTTCAGCCATTGCCAAGGTCAATACAGGCAAGCTGCCTGTTGCAGAGTGGATCTAGTTCATTTGTACACCGAGGGTGTAGTCCTCCGGGAGCTCAGTTTTGTTAGGAGGTGTCCTACTGGTCCGCCCACACTGCCGTAGGTTTTGTCTTCTGAGGGCCTCCTGCACCCCTCCCAGCCGTCGAAATGGAGGCTCCAGAGCACCGGGCTTCAATCACCCCAGCAGCTCAGGTGCTTCCTCTCTGGATTTCGGCTTCTACATTTTTTTTTAAGCCAGTTAAACTTAGCAGTGGAGAGTTGTATACCAACGTTAGTGACACTAATGTTAATCAGTTCTCATAACCCACCACCATCAGACCCGCTTCTTCATTTTTGACCTCTGAGAGTTACTTACTTTTTTTTTTTTTTTTTTTTTTTTTTTTGAGATAGTCTCGTTCTGTCACCCAGGCTGGAGCGCAATGGCGCGATCTCGGCTCACTGCAACCTCTGCCTCCTGGGGTCAAGTGATTCTCCTACCTCAGCCTCCTGAGTAGCTGGGATCACAGGCATGCACCATCATGCCGGGCTAATTTTTTTGTATTTTTAATATAGACGGGGTTTCACCATGCTGGCCAGGCTGGTCTCGAACTCCTGACCTCGTGATCTGCCTGCCTTGGCCTCCTAAAATGCGGGGACTACAAGCACGAGCCACCGCGCCTGGCCAAGAGTTACTTTCTTGTCAGCTCATCAGTGCATTTAAAATAGCTAGCATTTTTAGTTATTTTCAGTGGGAGAATTGCTCAGGGTGTTTGACTGCCATATTGTAAGACGTGGAAGTCTAAGGGACTTCTCCACTGACCCAGGCCCAGTGGGGTCTGTCCTACCAGGGCCTCTTTGGTGAGCCAGCCACAAACGAGAACAGCTGTGTCAAGAGCCTTCAGCTCTGGAGGCACAGAGCAATGGCCTGCCAGCTTTAAAAACCACAGGTCTGGACCTCATCACAGGCAATCAGGTGAGAATCTCCTCGGGTGAAGCTCAGCCCCAGTATTCTAAACATCCCCGGGGTCGGTTCTGAGGGCAGCTGCTGACCTCAGATGGCAAAGTGACAGCAGGGACCTGGGGCAGGTCCAGCCACAGCAGAGTGCCCGGCCCAGGATTTCCACTGTGTACTTCTGTTATCTAGTCAAGACGAAAACAGGGCAAGACAACCACGCTCTTCTCAAACAACTGTACCTGAGTGGCAGCTCTGAAACTTGTCCCTGTAGTAGATTTAACTTTTGGACATGGCGTCTACAGTCAGCACCAGAGCCTTCACCATAAGCCTGAGAAACCAAAAAATATATTACATTGAAAAAGTGCTGGCAGAATGCTGAGAAACAGATCCATTTGAGATGCACCTCAGGGAGGACAAAGCTGTATTCTGCAAGGCCCAAAGACCCCTAAAGCAGCATGCAGGAATCCTAATGACTGACGGCTGTCTCTAGAATGATTTACAAACCAACAGTCTCGGAACTAATAGTTTACATCTATGTGGCTGTCCCACAATCACCCTGAACTCTACCTACTGAAGCCAAACTCAACCCAAAGCCCTACACAAAATGGTTAGTGCACATGAGTAAAAAGGTCACAAGAGAAGTAACACATATTGCCATATTGTATAACATACTGCCAAAAAATATATGAAATGATACTTACCTTCACTGATAATCAAAGGAATCCAAAATAAAATACATTTTTTCCCACTTAGCAATCACAAATTCATCCAACAAATATTTATTGAATACCAACTGTGTGCCAGGCCTCATCTTGGGGTAGACAATACAGGAATGGACAAGACTCCCTGTCATCATGGAACTCACATTCAAGTGAGAAGAGACAGGAAAGAAACAAGTGAGCCATGTAACCTATCAGATGCTAGTAAGTGCTCCTGAGAAAGACAAGGCCAGGAAAGAGGTCGTACATAAGAGCATACCGTTTTACATAAGGTGTTCAAAATGGTCAAGAAATGCATCTCTAAGAAGGTAACGTTTGAGCACAAACAGGAAGATATGAAGAAGCAACCCACATGGCTGTCTAGGGGACGAACATTCCAGCAGAAGCAATACATGAGAATGAGTGTGAAGACCCTGAGCCTGAAATTTTGGAGGAACAGCAAAGAGGCCAGCATCGCTGGAGCTGAGGGGTCTAAGGGGAAGACGGTACGAGATGGAATTTGAGAGCTTGGGTCCTGCTATCGCACAGGCAGATGGTACGAGACGGAATTTGAGGGCTCAGGTCCCGCTATCGCACAGGGAGATGGTACGAGACGGAATTTGAGGGCACGGGTCCTGCTATGGCACAGGCAGATGGTACGAGACAGAATTTGAGGGCATGGGTCCTGCTATCGCACAGGGAGATGGTACGAGATGGAATTTGAGGGCATGAGTCCTGCTATGGCACAGGCAGATGTTAAGAGCCTGAATTTGAGATCCTGGGTCCTGCTATGGCACAGGCAGATGGTACGAGATGGAATTTGAGAGCATGCGTCCTGCTATGGCACAGGCAGAATCAGCTTCAGGGTGTGACAGCCGCTCTGCTTTCGCCATCTTGAAATTCTTAACAATCTGGCCTTTGAACCTGTGTTTTGTAAGTGAAGTGTGCTGGGACAATGGAGCACATCTGTGATCAGACACACACACTTTACGTGTCCATTGTTCCTCAACACCCCACTGGCAGGAGCACTGTTGATGTCCCGTGCGCACAGAATTCCGGGGGACTCCCAGTGCCTGGCAGCTAGTAAGTCAAGTGAGAACTGAGAACCAACCACTGTTTTTAGCAACACAGCAACCACTGTTTTTAGCAACACAGCGACCACTGCTGACGCTGACAAAAGCAATTGTAATGGACACGTAGGGAGTGCAGTCCTGTTTGGAGCACATTCGCCTGAGAACGGAGAAGAGTAGCTGGAGGGGGAAATGGCAAAGACCAGGCTGGCATAACCAGTAGCGGTGTGCTCTTCCACAGGGCAGGGACTGCTGGCTGGATATTGAAGCGCATTCTTCCCAAAAACTAGATGTCATTTTCCAGTGTGCGTGTGGTCAGGGGTGGCCACGAAACCAGCCTCTTTCCATGGCACTGTTACTTGCTTCCCAGCCTGGCCCTCAAAGCCTCTCGGTAGCTCCTCCAAGCACCTGCCCTTCTCAGTGGCTAGAAGCAGCTACAGATGAGCCTCAGGGAATAGAAGCAGCTCAAGATGGCAGGAGCTTGGATCCCTGAGCAACCACATCAAGGGCAGCGCCCTGCTGACCTTATCGTCTCCCCAGGACTGTTATGAGAGCAAGAGAAACGTCTATTGTATTAAGCCACCACAATTTTGGTGTGTTTGTTACTGTGGCCTAGTCAGCCATACACCACATACCACACACGGCACAGAGGCATTGAGGGGAGTAAGAAGGCTTCCTCAAGGAGAATGTAGAAATATATACATCTCAAACAAGCCATGCTCACCACGTGGGGTGTCTGCCTACCTGGTAAGCCAGCCCCTCTCTTCTGAGACCCAATCCCAGTTGACTGGACCAGAGGTGGACATCCGAGTCAGCCTGGGCCAACCAGGTTGCTTCTCCTAGGAATTTATAATTGAGACTCAGCTCTTCCAGTTGGCTTGGAATGAGATTCTATGGACTTGGAGCAGAGAATCTGACTGAACAGTCTGGGGAGAAACAGAAAGGGAAGGAGAGGAGAAAATGGAGTAAAGATATAGGGAGAAGCTGGGTGATGGGCAGGAAAAGCTGATGTCTGGCTTGTTGGCAGCTTTTCAGTTCTTGGGGCTAGTTTTTCAAAGGACCGGGGATGAAGTTCTGCCCCTTGGATTCCCTAAGAGATCTCATTACCTTGCCAGCCTTTATTTATTTATTTATTTATTTATTTATTTATTTATTTATTTTTTAACTTTGCTGAACCCATTCTGAAGTGTTTTTTTTCCTTTTTTTAAAAAAAATATCAGCCAGGCACGGTGGCTCATGCCTGTGACCCCAGCACTTTGGGAGGCCGAGGTGGGCAGATCACGAGGTCAGGAGATGGAGACCATCCTGGCTAACATGGTGAAACCCCATCTCTACTAAAAATACAAAATATTAGCCGGGCGTGGTGGTGGGAGCCTGTGGTCCCAGCTACTCAGGAGGCTGAGGCAGGAGAATGGCATGAACCCGGGAGGCGGAGCTTGCAGTGAGCGAGATCGCGCCACTGCACTCCAGCCTGAGTGACAGAGCGAGACTCCGTCTAAAAAAAAATAAAAAAATAAAAAATATCAGGTGAAGGCACTCACCAACATTATGAAATGTTTTTGTCTACGGAGGCAGGTGGATCATTTGAGGTCAGGAGTTCAAGACCAGCCTGGCCAACATGGTGAAACCCTGTCTCTATTAAACATACAAAAAACAAATTAGCTGGATGTGGTGGCATGCATCTGTAGTCCCAGATACTCAGGAGGCTGAGGCAGGAGAACCGCTTAAACCCGGGAGGCGAAGGTTGCAGTGAGCCGAGATCGCGCCACTGCACTCCAGCCTGCGTGACAGAGTGAGACTCCATCTCAAAAAAAAAAAAAAAAAAAAACCCCAAAAAACAGCAATTTAACTTTTAGGACTTTGTCCTAAGTAAACAGTAAACAGCTGGCCACATGGATAAAGAGGTTTTTGTAAAAAGCTTCACAGTAGAGTTGTGCATAACAGTCAAAAGAGAAATCAACCTAAATACCCAACAAGGTTGGGCTGGTTCCTTACTCACTCCACAAACAACGAGCACTGTGCTACGTGCTGCGGATACACCAGTAAATAAAAAGCCTCTGTTCTCACGGAACTTACAGCCTTAGATGGACAATCCGTGCATAAACACACGACTATGTAACTTCCATAGGATACTGAGAAGAGGGAGGGGAACTCCACAGTGAGCACAAAGGCCTGAAGAGGGACCAAATTTGGGTTTAAGGTCAGAAAGAAAGCACATGGCTGTAGGAGGAGAGGAAAGATGAGAGGTGAAGGGAGAGGTGGCACTGGGGCTGGAGCAGGAAAAGAGCAAGTTCAGTAAGGCAAAGGATGCAGGACAGTTTGGGGTCCTAGAGTTCAGGAGGGGCAATACGGACGGACTGAAAAGACGTACTGAATGCCAGCTGCAAACAGCTGGATGAGAGCATTTACAGCCTGCCCCTGCCTGCCTCCACTTCCTGAGCCCACTATCCCACACCTCCACCTCCACCAACGGCCTCTGCCCTTCCCCGGCTGCCCTGATTCCTCTGTCATCTTCTCACAGTCCCCAGTGCTTTCCTTTCCTTGTGCTCAGCCGAGTTTTAAATTATGTAGATGCATGTGTGCATTAGTTTCTCTTCCCCTTCCACACAAGTGCATCTGTGAGGGCAAGAATGACAATGGGCTTACTTTCCACTGTTTCCCTAGTGCTTGACACACAGAAAGTACTCAAGAAATACTTGCTGAATGAAGAATCAAATGGCAGTACCTTTCCAGATTCTGCTCCATCCATTTCACTTCCTGAAGGAACAGGAAGCTCGGAAGCAGGAGCTCCGTGTCTGGGGAACTCTGTTTGAGAGAGGATGATCCCAGCTGTGGCATGCTGGGACTCCCTGGAAGGGCTCACTGCAGGCCTGCGCCCCACTTGCTTTCCGTTTTGTAGGACTCACCCGCAAAAAGGACTGCTTCTCTCCACAAGCTTTGCATGTCCACTTGACACTCTTTTTTACCTGCAATGAAATTTCAGAAATACAACTCAGATAATTATTTAAAACAAAATGGAATTGGGCTGGACTCGGTGGCTCATGCCTGTAATCCCCCTTTGGGAGGCCGAGGCGGGCAGATCACAAGGTCAGGAGTTCGAGACCAGCCTGACCAATATGGTGAAACCCAGTCTCTACTAAAAATACAAAAATTAGCCAGGCATGGTGGCGGGCACCTGTAATCCCAGCTACTCAGGAGGCTGAGACAGGAGAATCGCTTAAACCTGGGAGGTGGAGGTTGCAGTGAGCCAAGATTGCACCACTGCACTCCAGCCTACACGACAGGGTGAGACTCCATCTCAAAAAAACAAACAAACAAAAAACAAATGGAATTGGTTCTGAAATTTTTTTTTTTTTAAATCCCAAGTAGCTGGGATTACAGGTGTGTACCACCATGCCCAGCTAATTTTTGTATTTTAGTAGAGATGGGGTTTCACCATGTTGACCAGGCTGGTCTCAAACTCCTGACCTCAAGTGATCCACCTGCCTTGGCCTCCCACAGTGCTGGGATTACAGGTGTGAGCCACCATGCCTGGCCTGAAATAATTTTTTTTTTTTTTTTGAGACGGAGTCTGGCTCTGCTGCCCAGGCTGGAGTGCAGCAGCGTGATCTCGGCTCACTGCAAGCTCCCCCTCCCGGGTTCACGCCATTCTCCTGTGTCAGCCTCCCAAGTAGCTGGGACTACAGGTGCCCGCCACCACGCCCGGCTAATTTTTTGTATTTTTAGTAGAGACGGGGTTTCACCGTGTTAGCCGGGATGGTCTCGATCTCCTGACCTCGTGATCCGCCCGCCTCGGCCTCCCAAAGTGCTGGGATTACAGGCGTGAGCCACCAGGCCCGGACCTGGCCTGAAATAATTTTAAAAACTGATGGAAGGAGTCCAGAAACAAACCAACACATGTGTAAAAATTTAGCATATCATACTCATAAACGTGGTACTTTAAAAGTGAGAAAAGAACAGACTATTTAACAAGTCCGGGTTGGTGCTGGGAAAACTGGCTATCTGTATGAAACACAATCAAATTGGGCTGGGCACAGTGGCTTGAGCCTGTAGTCTCAGCGACGAGGGAGGCCAAGACTACTCGAGCCCAGGAGTTTGAGGCCAGCCCGCGTAGCATGGCAAGAGGCTGTCTCACAAAACTAAATCCAAACAAAACAAAACCACTCCGAAAGACCCAAATTGAAGCTGTAAAAAAAAATTCCATAATATTCCTGTCTCGCAAAACCAAATCCAAACAAAACAAAAACACTCCGTAAGACTCAAATTGAAGCTGTAAAAAAAATTGCATAATATTTAAATTCTTGTTAAACTTGGGTCTAAAAAAAATTCCGTAACATTTATTTTCAATTCTTGTTAAACCTGACTAGATGTGTTCTCTCTTAACATATAAAATGCCTAAAAACCACTCTAATGCTGGAGAATCTCTACCAGCATTCCACATGGAAGTCAAGAACAAGCCACGGCTGCCCGCTATTATTTACCATTTTTTTCTGGATGTACTAGCCAATGGAATTAGAAGAAAGTTGTAAGATGTATAAAAATTATAAAGGAGCGGAAAACCCTATCATTATTTATAGACATAATTATAATACCAGAAATAACTCCTGACCTCAAATGATCTGCCCACCTTGGCCTCCCAAAGAAAAGCCAATTTTTTAATTTTAATTTTAATTTTTATTTTTTTGAGACGGAGTTTCGCTCTTATTGCCCAGGCTGGAGTGCAATGGTGAGATCTCGGCTTAGTGCAACCTCCACCTCCCAGGTTCAAGAGATTCTCCTGCCTCAGTCTCCCAAGTAGCTGGGATTACAGGCATGTGCCACCACGCCCGGCTAACTTTGTGGTTTTAGCAGAGACAGGGTTTCATCATGTTGGTCAGGCTGGTCTCGAACTCCTGACCTCAAGTGACCCACCCAAAGTGCTGGGATTAAAGGCATGAACCACCACGCCCGGCTGCTACCTGACATAATTTTTTATCCGAAAACCAACATAATGAAATGAGAAGCCGCTAAAACCAGACAGTCTAATACAGTGGTTAGGTACAAAATTAAGATACCTTCAAAAATTAATACAGTTTTTATATGAGCAGACATCTAATTAGAACACATAATTGATAAAGAATCCATTTATAACAGCAACAAATAAAATGTTACCAAGGGATACCAAGGTTACTTGAAGAAACTTAATGGATCATGTTTAACACCACAAAGATGTCTAGGTTGATCCATTAACATTAATATGATTAATATGATCCTAATACAAAATCATGAGGTTTTCGGGGGAAGTATCCAAACGGATTCTAAGGAGGACAATGAGCACCTACCAAAAATTGAACTGGGTAATGACTTAGCAATTTTACTTCTCAGCTTCTACCTTAAAACACCAATAAAACTGTGGATTTTCTGTGAGTATACAAACAAGTAAGAAAAGTTGTTTGTTTTTTTTTTTTTGAGACAGAGTCTGGCTCTGTCGCCCAGGCTGGAGCACTGTGGCGTGATCTCGGCTCACTGCAACCTCTGCCTCCTGGATTCAAGTGATTCTCCTGCCTCAGCCTCCCAAGTAGCTGGGATTACAGGTGCGTGCCACCATGCCCTGTATTTTTTGTATTTTTAGTAGAGACGGGGTTTCACCACGTTGCCCAGGCTGGTCTCGAACTCCTGACCTCATGATCTGCCCCCCTCGGCCTCCCAAAGTGCTGGGATTACAGGTGTGAGCCACCGCACCAGACCAAGAAAAGCATTTTTAAAAGTTTAGGACTCACAGAAGCTGGTAAAGGAATTAATTCAGGAACTGCTGAGATAGTGTGGTTCTGCCACTTACTAGAGGGAGAAACCACTTGATTCCTGTGTATTTCGGACTTCTCATTTCTCTAAGATGGGAATGATGCCTAAGTCAAAGGATGTTGAAGTTAAACGTGTTAAAGTAGTACGCAGCCGACTTACAATTAAAATTAAAGTAGTACATAGCCGACTTGCTGTCCTCTTTGGTTTCAAGTAATTTTTCTTTGTTTTTGAGACAGGGTCTGGCTGTCGCCCAGGCTGGAGTGCAGTGGTGTGAACACGGCTCACTGCAACCTCTGCCTCCTGGACTGAAGCGATTCTCCTGCCTCAGCGCCCCTGAGTAGCTAGGACTACAGATGCGCGCCACCACATCTAGCTATTTTATTTTGAATTTTAGTAGAGACAAGGTCTCGCTACGTTGCCCAGGCTGGTCTGGAACTTCTGAGCTCAAGTGATCTGCCCTGTGGGCTTCCCAAAGTGCTGAGATTATGGGCGTGAGCCACCGGGGCCAGGCAACTCACATTTCATAGGGTTGAAAATGACCACGAGGGTCAGGGGCGCTGGCTCACACCCGTAGTCCCGGCACTTTGGGAGCCAAGGCGCGAAGAACACTTGAGCCCAGGAGTTCCAGACCAGCCTGGGCAACATGGCCGAAACCTTATTCCTACAAAAAATATAAAAATTAGCTGGGGATGGTGGCCCACACCTGTAGTACCAGCTACGTGGGAGGCTAAGGTGGATCAGCTGAGCCCGGGAGGTGCAGGTTGCAGCGAGCTGTGATTGTCACCACTGCACTCCAATCTGGGCGACAAAGCGAGACCTTGTCTCAAAATAAATAAGTAAATAAATAAATAAATTAACACTGGTGAACATGGAAGAGTGAAACAGGAAAACAAACAAGCAAATAGAGGCCGGGCGCAGTGGCTCAGGCCTGTAACACCAGCACTGTAATCCCAGCACTTTGGGAGGCCGAGGCGGGCAGATCACGAGGTCAGGAGATGGAGACCTTCCTGGCCAACATGGTGAAACCCCGTCTCTACTAAAAATACAAAAATTAACTGGGCTTGGTGGCGCGCGCCTGTAGTCCAAGCTGCTCGGGAGGCTGAAGCAGAAGAATCGCTTGAACCCAGGAGGCAGAGGTTGCAGCGAGCCGAGATCACGCCACTGCACTCCAGCCTGGCGACAGTGAGACGTGAGAATCTGTCTCAAAAACAAAAAACGGAAATAAAAATGGAAAATTTGTTTTTAAAAAAGAGCATGAAACATTAGACGTGTAATAATTTAAAAATGCAAATGATCTCCCTTTATTTGCAACTCTTAGGACCCAGCTCCCGAAAGAAAACAAGTAAAAAGTTTCTGAGCCCTTAAAATGGCCCTTACAAACGCTTAGCATTAAATGCAAGCTTAGAGACACATACTCAGCATCTTGCTGACTTTTTAACATACCTCTTAAAGAAGTCTGATCCAGGCCAGGCACAATGGCTCTCGCCTGTAATCCCAGCACTTTGGGAGGCCGAGGCAGGCGGATCACCTGAGGTCAGGAGTTCGAGACCGGCCTGACCAACATGGAGAAACCCTGTCTCTATTAAAAACACAAAATTAGCTGGGCATGGTGGC
This sequence comes from Gorilla gorilla gorilla, assembly GCF_029281585.2. NCBI lineage: Eukaryota > Metazoa > Chordata > Mammalia > Primates > Hominidae > Gorilla > Gorilla gorilla. The sequence goes on from NC_073228.2 coordinate 183,832,543, forward strand.
GCATGCCTGTAATCCCAGCTACTCGGGAGGCTGAGGCAGGAGAATTGCTTGAACCTGGGAGGCGGAGGTTGCGGTGAGCCGAGATCGCGCCATTGCACTCCAGCCTGGGCAACAAGAGCGAAACTCCGTCTCAAAAAAAAAAAAAACAAAAAGAAGTCTGATGCTATTCTTTCTCAGGGCATAGCAGATTACCAATAATTAGGAGGGAGGGACTATCAGAAGCGAATACGGTGACTGCAGTGTTAAGTGATATCAAGCAGGGAGACAGGTGCGATCCGGAAAAGGTTAAGTGGCATTCTCTATCTGGCACGCTGAAAGTTAGGGAGGCAAATATGTTCTAGAAACACAGATCATCTGTCTTTAAGACTCCGGGGCCCGTGGTTTATGCGTCGGCGAACAGCCATATCAAGTCCCTGGCCCCGCGGAAACGGACGGCGGCAGAGGCGCGGGGCGACGGAGAGGGCGCCCAGGTGTGGAGCAGGGACGCCGCCGCGGCGCGCTCGGTCTCTAAGAACCGTCCTCCCCCTCTCATTGAAACTGAGACAGGGCTACTTCGTGGGGTAGGCTCTGCGTAAAGGATGCTATACTCAACCGGGTTCTCCCACTACCTGCTACAATTCACAAGAGGCCACCTCCGCAGAAACCATTACCTCTGGTTTGTACAAGAACCAAATAAAAAGCTCAGAACGTTATGCGGGGGCGACCCCAATGAGACCCGCCCTCAGCGGTCCCTGCACTCCTTCGGGCCCGGTGCATCCCGGAGCCATTCGAGACAACACCCACAGCCCCGCCATTCCCCGTCCGCTGTCCCCGCGCCGGAGGAGGAGGAGGGGGCTGGCACCCGCCAGACCTGGTGCGCCTGGAAGAGGCGGCAGCTGCAGCAGCGTAGCACCCGAGAACGCTGAAGCGACGCCATCCCTGCTTGTGCAGTCGCCAGCCAGCCAAGCGCGTGCGCTCTGCATTTGTCCCGCCGCGGCCCCGCCCCACGTACGCGCTCCGGACCCTCTAGTTCCCTACGCCGTCTCGCATGCGCTTATACTCTTCGCTCCGGCCGCCGCGGCCCCGCCCCTGCGCACTGGGATCCCTCTAGCCTGCCGCGCCTCTCGCTGGTCATCTGCGCCCCTCCGACCTCGGAAAGAGTCCTGGGTGCGGGATTCCTGGTAGCCGACTCGTCGTCTGAGCACGGCCGTGCCCGCATCTTCCTAAGGCAGCGGTTCCGGCCCTGGGGAGACTGGAATTGAGACGGCAGGGCCTCCGCTGACCAGTCCTTGGACACAACGCGGAGCGGGGCTGAGGGGCCGCCTTGCCAGGCCTGCGCTGCCGTGCTTTTAGGCAGCAGCGAACAGTTAGCCTTTGAACCGGAGCCCGGGGTGGAATACGGGGAGACGGAGGGGCTCACCAGACCCACGCTTCCCGGAGAGGGCGGCGGAGGCGCGCGGCCGCCGAGCGTGAAGCCGGTCCCCCTGCAGCCCCGGGAGCGTCCCAGGCCCACCCTACGGAGGGTGGAGGCGCCCCCGCAGCCCGACGCTCACGCCGCAACCCTGTGTGGCTTAGGGTTGTAACCTCGTTGGAAAATAAAATACAAAAAATATTAAAATTACCTCCCACCGTACAACCCTCGGTGTCTAGGGTTGTAATTTTAATTTTTTTTCCAACTTTTACACAGTGACTATCACAAAAAAAGCGAGGTTTTTTGTTTGTTTGTTTTTGGAGACAGAGCCTCGCTCTGTCGCCCAGGCTGGAATGCAGTGGCGTGATTCTCCTGCCTCAGCTTCTCTAGTAGCTGGGATTACGGATGCCTGCCACCACGCCCGGCTAATTTTTGTATTTTTAGTAGAGACGGTGTTTCTCCATGTTGGCCAGGCTGGTCTCGAACTCCTGACCTCAGGTGATCTACCTGCCTCGGCTTCCCAAAGTACTGGGATTACAGACGTGAGCCACTGCACGCGGCCGACACTCACTTTTAACAGCAGAAACCATCCCGTTGAAGAAAACACCCAATCCTGACAAGGGTGCAGGGAGGGCTACCCCTCTTACAGGGTGCTGGGAGAACGGTCAAATGCAAAACCGTGGAAAGCAACCTGGCAATACTGCTACCCCAAGAAAGGAATCCCTTCACCTAGGTGATTTATTATTCATTCCCTGGTGTTCCCTGAAGAACACTAGGAAGAAATGGAAATCAGTGTTCTGAAGAACGGCACGGACTCTTAGGCAGCAAGAACCTGAGTTTGAAGTGACAACGTGCTGTGGAGAGGCAAGCTTACAAAATTACAGTACATCGTTTGACTTCTGTGACACCGGCATTATTTTCTGGAGTGTGTGTGTGTGTGTGTGGCTAAGGTCGTAGGTAATGCTAATTTTTAAATTTTTCCAACTTTTGTACAGTAAGTAGTTATCAGAAAAAAAAAAATTGAGAGACAATATGCCAATAGACAATGGTCAGATAACGAATGACAATAAACTGACTGCAGCCTCTGCAGTAACCGGGCAGTCGGCTGCTTGGGAAGGACGTGGTCAGGACTGCTTGCTCCTCTATTTTTTGTACCACCCTCCCCATGTCAGAACCAACCCAAGAAAGCGCTCCCCAAACCAGTCACAGAAAACATCCTGCTTCTTGTTAGCTCACCTCCAGTTTCCAACAGCCTGCGGTCAGAACCACCTGGAGCCTTCCCCGTTTTCCACCCCCTGGGTCCTTGCGCCTACCCACACCGGTGATGTTGCTGACTCCCTTGCTGTAGCAAGCTCTGAATACTGTTTCTCATTTGGGTGGTCTTCCTTCATTTCTACGTTTGAGTTACTGTGGCTGAGAACAGAAGGCATCTGCAAAAAATGTTTTATGCTTAATGAAAAGAGTAGAATAAAAATTTCATATATGACATCAGTTAAACTGAAAAAAAATACAGAATAAACACCAAAATACTGAGTAATCTGTAGCACTAGGAAAAATTGTTTTTCTACTTTTCTCTATATTTTTCTCCTTTTGGCAATTAACCTGTAATCCTTTAAAAATTCATGTATATAGTTTTTTTTCTTGGAAATTATAAGAATGATTTGTTGAGTGGTTTGATGCAACTTATATTACTTGGTAAGCAGTTTTAAAATATTCATGTTTACTTATAAAATTTAAATTTATTTGTATTATCTATATATTATTTAATGTTACTGTTCTGGTTGTTAAACATTTTGAGTTATCTTCCCAGGTTGAATGATTTATGGATTAAAGTACTATTGTACATTTTCGTACATTGTATCATGTGAATAGGCCAGATTCCTCTTTCCTATTCTTTGGTTTAATTTCTTTGGTGTATTCACAAGCTTATACTTCCACATATTAAAAACATTTATCTTACCTCTGTAAAGACAAAAAATGGAAAAAAAAAAGCCATTTATCCAAATTCCAAGTTATTCAAATCTAATTGAATATAATCAATGTAAGACTTAAAATTGCCAAATATGTGGGGTTATTATATCTTAATTATATTAAGGCCAACAACAGTCTTTTTGGTATAAATCATTTGAAATTATTTTATGGTAGTTTGTGTAAATACTAGAAAGGAAATTGAAGCCAGGCATGCTGCTTCATGCCTGTAGTCCCAGCTACTAGGGAGGCTGCAGCAGGAGGATTACTTCAGGCCAAGAGTTTGAGGCTGCAGTGAGCTATGGTCATGCCACAGCACTCCAGTCTGTCTCTAAAACAAACAAACAAGCAGACCGGGCATGGTGGCTCACGCCTGTAATCCCAGCACGTTGGGAGGCCGAGGCGGGTGGATCACGAGGTCAGGAGTTTGAGACCAGCCTGGCCAATATGGTGAAACCCCATCTCTAGTAAAAATACAAAAATTAGCTGGGCGTGGTGGCGCACGCCTGTAGTCCCAGCTGCTTGGGAGGCTGAGGCAGAAGAATTGCTTGAACCCAGGAGGCAGAGGTTGCAGTGAGCTGAGATCACGCCACTGCACTCCATGCTGGGCAACAGAGCAAGACTTGGTCTCAAAAAAAAAAAAAAAAAAAAAAAGGCAAAGCTACTTAATTAAAACAAAAACAGCAGCCACAGAGATATACAATAGTACCTCTGAGTTTCACCTTCTGCAGCTTTAGTTACCCAGAGTCAACAGCCACCTGGAAAAGAGATGAGTACAGTACAAGAAGATATTGTGAGACAGACCACATTTACAACTTTCATTACAGTATAACCGTTAACATTTTATTATTAGTTATTGTTGTCAATCTCTTAAGGTGCCTAATTCATAAACTTAATCACAGGTATGTATGCATAGGAAAAAACAGTATGTATAAGGTTTGTTATTATCTGTGGTTTTAGACATCCGCTGGGGGTCTGGTTTTAGATATCCACTGTATCCCCTGTGGATAAGGGGGTAACTGCTGTATCTTTTAGTAGAAGCAAGAGCAGCCCCATGTGGGGGCTAACACTGGACACTGGTCAGTTTCAGCTCCTCATGCAAAGTGAGGGTATCCTTGTGGCTCAGCCCTGGGGCCCCCTGTGGTCACCTTTGGCTCCACAGTCTGGTTCTTGAACCCAAGGGCAGACAGCTTGCTACAGCCCAGGCCTGAGGATGCACTTCCTTCACCAGGACCCACAACCCCTGCCCATGAAGACCTGTGGAGCTCAGGGCATCCCCTGATGCAGGTTGGTCAGGACCTGCCCAGCTTGCACCAGCAGGTTCTGCATCTCCATCTGACCTGGCAGGCCTTGCACTCTTCCACCCACTGTGGAGGACTAAGTGTCTTGAACTTCCAGAACACAGCCAGGGCCCCATACTTGGCCTGGGGAGAAGTTGGGAGGCCTAAGCAGTGGTTGGGGGCCACAGCAAGGCATTGCACACAGTGGGTTTTATTTCTTTCAGGGATTTATTAAGGCATTGAGCACAGTGTAATTTCTAGCCAAGTGAAATGAATCCAAGGAAATATATCAGGACCTGAGGGATATGTTTTTAAAGTTACTGGAAAGGATGATGAGCTGAGAGCGCATGTACAGCCACGCCTGTGCGCAGCGCCCACCCTGTGCAATAAACATGTTCTACCCATGTTCCTCAGTCAGGAGGTTCAGGCTCCCGGAGAGCACCTGAGGGTTCCATCACTTTGGTGCCCAACAAGCACATGCCCCCCAACCTGGTGCCAAGAGGCAGGAATGACCCCTGTACCACATAGCTGCAGGAAAGCATCCACGGATGGAGGGACTCAGCTGGCATGGCCGCAGTGTGGGGCACAGAGGTATGAGGCAAGCAAGGGCAGATCTGAGAGCCTCTAATGCTAGGCAGGTGCAGCTGGTGCGAGGCGGGCTCCCACCGGGTGTAAGGAAGGTGGGAGCCACAGCCTCTTCCTGGGCCCAGAAGCAGCCGGCGCCAGGAGATGCAGGCCCAGGGAATCTGTCTAAGGCAGCTGGGTCTGCACCAGCCTTCTTTCCACTCACAACTCACTGCTCCTGGGAGAGCAGGAGGGGCACACCTTTAAAGAGAAACTGATAAGGGAGGAAAGGCAGGAGATGAGGCCAGCCCCACTGATGACACCTCGGGCCAGGCCTCACAGCTGCAGGCATCAGCCGGAAACTCCAGGCTGCTCATGGTCACTGGCGGTGCTGAACTGTCTCTCCACTTTCTTTTGGTCCTTGATCTTGAGTCCAATGTCCACTCTCTTCTCAAAGAAGTTCACCAGCACGGACTCCGTCAGGATGGAGGCCAGGATCTGCTCAAAGGAGATGCACCAGTCGGTGTCGACGGTGCCGCCGATGCGGGCCGTGGGGCTGCCGGCCTCCCCGCCCACCAGCACCGTGTCGTCTGCAAGGTCTTCACATTGCAGGGAGCCCGTGCTGACCACCGAGTACGAGGACATGGACATGTCGTCTTTGGTTTCATCGTCAGACAGCAGCTGGGAGGGTGAGCCCCGTCCCTCGCCGCTGCCCCCCTCCACCACCACCTGGCTCTCCTGTGGGGCTTTTCCGAGGTGTGTGTCTCCGCCTGCTTTGGCTTGGGGGTCTCCTGCAGCCGGGGGCTGAAGCTCCCTGGCTGCGTCCTGATGCAGTTCGGGTGCCGGTGGCTCGTCCTCCTCAGTGGCACAGTCCCTGGGCTTCCTGCCTGTGCGGGCTGAGAACTTCTTCCCCACCTCTCCGATGCGGAGCAGGAGGCTGGCCACGGTGGCGATGGCGTGGTACAGGTCCTGCTCCATGGGGTCTTCACTGAACATGTTGTAAAGCGTCTTGCACAGCTCAATGAACTGCTCCTTTTAGGGAGAAAAACAGAAGAACAGGGAGATGGTAAAAGACCAGTCAGACGGGGTCCATATTAGCCAAACTGATGACAAGGGCCAGCCTAAGGATGTTGGCTGCCGTCTTGTTAATCATCTCCATGAGCCTCATCAGTCCCATCTCACAGATCAGGACACAGGCTCAGAGAGGCCACACAGCTCTTCAAAAGGCTTTCCCCTCCAGCTGCCTTTCTCTTGGCACACAGAGCATGCTGGTCTGACCTGGAGCCTCCCTGTTTCTAGGTCCGTTCTGTTGGCACAGGGAGATGGATTTCTACCACGACTCTAAATCCAGTCAGTACAAGGACTTCTCCGTTGTGTTTTAGAATCACCTTTGGTTTTAATCAGAAGCAGCCTCAACTCAGCCCTTGAATGAAGCTCTTTAGAAGGTGATGGTGAGGAAAGTACAGCCTGGGTCAGCTGGGGAGGGGGATCCTGGGGAGGGGGGTCCTGGGGAGGGTGGGTGCTAGGTCCTGAAGCCACACGTCTAGGCCCCCTGGCCCAAGAATGGGAAGAATCCTCATCGCACGTGGTGCCCACCCTCCAGGCCTGCTGGGGGAGTGGTCAGATTGCAGGGTCCCCTACTGGGCACAGCTAGGCCGTGGGTCTGGCCCGAGGGCCATGGTCAGGCTGGTGCTCCAGACTTGCCTTTGGCTCAACGCTTGCAGTTTGGAGCTGGGGTCTCCCATTTTCTGGCTGTGAGACCCTTGGCAAGACACCATGCTCCTGATCTGCGAGACCAGTGAATGAAGAGCGGGCGTGGAGGGTGCATGTGAGCCTGCGTGTGCAGAGCCCTGGGCAGGGCTGGGAGGGTGCAGGGTGTGGAACGCATATCTTGTCAAAGGTAGCCTACAAGCCTCCGGCTCCTGGTTCACAGACACTCACTCGATCTGGAAACATGCCCCCGTACAAGGCCCTGGAGCAACTGGCCTCTTGTCTTTCTGGAATCATCGCTGACTGGCAACCAGGACTAACGGGCTCTAGAGGCAGGGAGGAGCCTTCCCACCCACCAGGAGATGCTGCAGTGCGGGTGCGGTGATGTTAGGGCCCAGTCTTGGTCAGAACTCTCCAGAAATGTCTACTGTGGGCTCCAGTGGAGCCTACCTGGTTCATCTTGGGAAGATCCTTAATCGTCTCCTTCTGAGCCTCTTTCTCCTTGGCCCACATTCGAAGGTAGTGCCGATAGTCTGGAGAGCTGGTCCCCTTCTCCTCTGCAGGTTAGGAGGAAAGAGATTAATCTTTGTCATGTGAGAGGGCTGCGGGCTGACAGCAGGGAGAGGAAGAGTTGGGTGTTTTCTGGCATGGAGTTACCGGGCCCTATCATAAAACACCCTGGCGTCTGGGAAGGTGGTCATGGGGGAAAAAACCCAGAACAGCCACAGGTTTTCCCTAAATTGCTGCAGTGGTTGGACCTAAGCTGATGACAATGATCCACAATGTCTTCTCTCAGATGAGGAGTCACAGGGCAGCTGGAGAGAAGCTGGCAAGAGAGGGCTGGCTGGGTGCCCGTGGGGCTGGTGGAGAGCGTGGAGCCTCCTGTGCATCCCGAGGCCTGCTCCCTGATCGGGGGACGCATCCGCCATCTCCCGGGGTAGGGGGCTCCCTGGCAGTGACTGGGGAAAAGACCAGCAAGCAAGGGTGCCTCGACGCTGGGGTCTCTAAGAACAGCGGCAGAGAATGGCCTGTACCTCCTCTCTCCTCACTTCCACTTCCTTCTTGCTCTTCCTGTGGTAGTGCTTCTGGACAAACGCAAAAATAAAAAGAACATGAATAACATTCTGCTGTTGGGACTGCAAGCTCCTGGGGTCCTTGAGATGTAGTCTGTGTTTCTGTACAGCCAGCCCCAGGCCAGGCCCTGGGGAGCAGGTCTCCCATGCCACGCCTCCTGCCTGGCCCGCCCAGCCCCGCCCTATGGCACCAGAGCAAAAGGGCCTGAGCATTCCCTCACTTGGTCAGGTTAAAATAAAAGCCGCCAAACCCTCAATTCCTTTTTTCAAATGAATACAAGTCTCAGCATGCTGGTTTTGACGTGAACAATGATGCGGGCTATAGACCAGTCTGAGGACTAACGAATTCTATAGTTCCTGCTAGAAGTCTGGGGAACGTTCCTGCTAGAACTCAGGGGAACCCTAACGACCCCTTCCACCCGCGCCTGCTGTGCCTGTTACTGAGGGGTTGTCTGTGCACAGCTCCTGTGCTTGGCGCAGCGTTTCGTGGAGGACATTTGCCAGAGCTGGCGTGCACTATACTCCCTGCGTGGGAACATGCACCTGGGGAGAGAAGCAGCCGACCAGCTCTCCTGGAGCTGTTCCCCAAAGGCAGTGTGGCTGGTGGGGGCACCTCAGGCACGTCGGCAGCACCCTAGTTCTGAGCTGCTCTCGCTGGCTGTGTGGTGGCAGTGAAGGGCACACCTCTCTGGGCTCAGGCAACTCACCCTGGAATGGAGGCCCTGCTTCCTGGGGGCCACATGCGGTCTGAGGCCAGGGCTCTGCACCAACATGCCGCTCTCAGAAGCATGCGGGACAAGCCTAGAGTGGCCTGCTGGTTCCACGTACAACAGAAGGTGTACCTGCTTCTGTAGTTTCTGTCCTTGAAATCAAGGTCCTCAAGCTCAAGTCAGCCTCTGCCACTGTCACCAGGACTGCCATGGGCATCTTGGTACACACTATTTTTGGTTCTCTTTTGAGTCGGTTCCTTGGTGTGCATTATCCCCCACCTGAAGCCACCAGGTGGCATTATGGTCGGTTTTGCAAGTGTGCTGCATGTCACCAGCTCGACTGCCAAAGCCCAGGGCCTAGCATGCTCCCATCACCTGGGATCAGATGCTCCCAACAGGCTTTAAACATAGCACAGGGATGAGTTCTAACAGGCACTCAACATGCCTGTTTTTCCTTAACAAAAAAAGTGACATGGAACATGAAGATTTTTCCTAGGAAAGCATCCACTATTCTTTCCAGCCCCCACTCAGCCACGCTGTGTCTGTCACACGCTCCAATGACAGCATTTCGTATTTGTTTCCTACTCACAGGAAGACAGAATGTCTCTAACATGTGGCTGTGGAGGCCTTGCCCTGGGCCTGCTTGGCGCCTAGTGTGGGGGCCTTATTTTCCGCCCACCTACAGCAGACACGGAGGCGGTGCAGAGGAGTGGCTTGCTTCTGGGTCCTTCTCAGAACTTATGCCCCAGAGGATGAAGTCCCAGAGAGGTCCCTGGGACAAAGAGCTTCCAGGCTTCCTGATAGTGCAGGAAGAGTGTTAGGAGGTACAGGGGGCGCCCCTGCCTTCCAGGGACTGACCTTGAGCCTCCCAGGGCAGGAAAAGATCCAGATCTGAGGCCAGAGGAGATGCTGGAAGGGACAGCAGAGGAGAGGCAGAGGGGCAGAGTTGGGGAGGAGCCAAGGTCCAGGAAGACAGAGACACAAGAGAAACAGGAGTGAGGACATCCACAGGGGGCGGCCCCAGCCCCCGCCAGCATGGCAGGGCCCAGCCCGTGGTCCCCTGGGGAGAACCCCATGTGGCCTGCTCCCTAAGCCCAGGTGGGACTGCTGGCCACTGCCCGAGCCCCACAGGAAGGCGGTGGTGGCTGCAGAGTGCTGGCGGGGCATGTCGGGTGTTCCAGTGGCCGCTCACCTTCTGAGGAGCTGTCCTCTGTGAAATAATGGGCCGCCTCCAGGGCTGACTCGGCTTCCTCTGGGCTCAGAGCTGTGCTTGGAGAGAAGGCAGAGTGAGGGCAGGAGGAAACAAGGAGATCCTCTCAGAGTAAGTTCCCTCCAGCCCTGGGCAGAGCCTTGCTTTCCCTGCCCACGAGCCTGGCCAGTCCCAGCACCTGCCCATGACAGTGCCCGGTAATAGTTTTGATGGTGATGATTGGTTCTGGTTATTTGTTACTTTCCTCAGCGTTTTTTTTTTTTTAATGGACTCTCACTTTATCACCCATGCTGCAGTGCAGTCACATGATCTCGGCTCACTGCAAGCTCCGCCTACCGGGCTACAGTGATTCTCCCGCCTCAGCCTCCCAAAGTGCTGGGATTACAGGTGTGAGCCACCGCACCCGGCCTGGAGTTTTGCTCTTGTTGCCGAGGCTGGAGTTCAATGGCACGATCTCGGCTCACTGCAACCTCCACCTACCGGGTTCAAGTGATTCTCCTGCCTCAGCCTCCCAAGTAGCTGGGATTACAAGCACACACCACCACGCCCAGCTAATTTTTGTATTTTTAGTAGAGACAGGTTTCATCATGTTGGCCAGGCTGGTCTCCAACTCCTGACCTCAAGTGATCCACCCACCTGGGCCTCCTACTGCGTCCAGCCGCTTTCCTGACTTTGACATTGTGTTTGAAAAGGAAATACATGTCCCAGGTAAAAATCCAACCAACACAATTAGGAGTCCAGTGAATGGCAGCTGCCCGCCTGCCCCAGTGACCATCTGGCCAGTGGGCCCTTTGGGGGCATTTCATGCTCCTATGGGCGCGCAGGAATCAGCCACGCACAGGCAACTTGCTGCTCTCCCTTTGGGTAGCTCAGAGATCAGGCCGCGTTGTGCGTGCTGGCCGGCCTCATTCAGTGCAGTCTTTGCTGGAGGTCACCAAGCAGTACCCAGGGTTGCGGATCGCATGGTCCTGGGTGAGTGTAGCAGGGCATGGGCCACAGCCCACCAGAGCCCAAGTGTTCTCTGTGTCTGGACAGGACAGGGCAGGGCAGGCTCAGGAGGCTCAGGAGTCTCAGGGTAGCCCTGCATGCTCTCAACCCTGGGACCAGGCCCAGTGGGGTCTGTCCTACCACGGCCTCTCTGGTGAGCTAGCCACAAACGAGAACAGCTGCGTCAAGAGCCTTCAGCTCTGGAGGCACAGAGCAATGGCCTGCCAGCTTTAAAAACCACAGGTCTGGGCCCCATCACAGGCAATCAGGTGAGAATCTCCTCGGGTGAAGCTCAGCCCCAGTATTCTAAACATCCCCGGGGTCGGTTCTGAGGGCAGCTGCTAACCTCAGATGGCAAAGCGACAGCAGGGACCTGGGGCAGGTCCAGCCACAGCAGAGTGCCCGGCCCAAGATTTCCACCTGCCTGCGCCTTTGTTTCCTTCTGTGATGAGGGAGATGACCCCTCCTTGGAGCACTGTCCATGCAGCCACTCCTGCTGAGCCCTCCCCCCTGCGCAGACAGCCTGTCGCCAGTGCAGCCCCACTAGGCTACAGCACCACTGAGAGGCCAGAGAGAAGTGGCCCCTCCTCATGGCCATGTGACAGGATTCTCTAGCTGAAACTCTGGGAATAAACCCTTAAGAAACTTGACAAATAAATGCAGCAGTTTTGGTTCCAGCCCTGAAGCTCCACTCATGGCCCTCCTAGTGGGTTTTGGGTCCAGCTGCCTCCTCGGTGGGAGTTCTGTACCCAGCGGTACCCGGTCACCCATGGGATTCTCCTCCACGTGCCTTCCCAGGCCAAGGCCCTGCTCTCAGACCTCTGTGAAGTGCTCAAGCTCCCACTCCCTCTCCTCCAATGTGAACCTCCAGCCTGCGACGCTGCTGTGCCCCCTCGAGGCCCCACAGTCTCACAGAGGCCTGTCCTCTGCAGCTGAACTTCTGGACAAGTGGGAGACCCTGGTTGGGGAGTGGGCAGGAGGCTCTCACCTGGGGGAAGGTGTAGCTTGTAGAGCACCTTGAGCTTCTCTGTCAGGTCCCCGTGGTACATCCCACCTGTGGAGAAGGCCAAGGAGAGGGCTGGGTCTGGCAAGATGGCTGCAGAGCCCCTTGCAGGGGGTCCGAGTAGGACCCTCTTCACAGCCTGTGCTGCCCAACTCCCTCCTGGAGAGGTCACAGGGTGAGTCCCAGATCTCCTGTCTCCCTGGCGTCCTGCTGGGAAGGCTCAGCCCTTCCCTGGGGCTGGCAGACCAGCTTCTAGCAGCCCCAGACTGCATGAGGGAGGGGAGCGGGCAAGGCTCCTGCTGGACCCCATCTCGGCTCCCGTAGGTAAACTGTTCTTCCCGTATCTAGGGCCGGGGCTCAAGCTGCCCCCTACTTGCTGCAGTGGGGACAGACAGGAGATGCTGGCATTTGGAGGCTTCCTGGGAAAGGGTGAGGGAGGGTCAAGCCCCTGGTAGGCCCTGCAGGCACTCACTCATCCCCGTCACGAACTCCTTGAAGTTGATCAGCGAGTCCTTGTTTTCGTCCAGGAGCCTGAACATGCGCCCTGCCAGCAGAGGTGTGTGGGAGCCGCAGGCCCAGGGTGTCAGGCTGGCAAAGAGTTCCCGGAACTGGCTGGCATCAATCCGGTACTGCTCCAGGTAGGGCAGGCTGGGGTCCCGACGGCCGGCCATTGTGCGGCTGCACCCCCAGTACTGGCTAGCCAGGTGCTTGGCCTGTGGGACACGGTCTGGTGAGACGGTCCAGCCGCTAAGCCTGTGGGTCGAGGGGACCCCTAGGCTGGTGGTGTGTCCACCCTCCCCCTCTGTCCAAGCCTGCGGAGCCCTGGGGTGGTAAGCACTGGCCAGACACTGCAGCACCTCCCGAAAGCTCTCAGGTTATCATCAGCCCCTTGTTAACAGATGGGGAGGGGGTTGGCTGAGAGACAGAGTCCTTGGCAGCCTGCAGGGGGCAGAGCTGGTCTGCTGGCCCCAGAGAAGGGCTGAGCCTTCCTGGCAGGGCTCCAGGGAAACAAGAGGCCTGAGGCTTGCTCTCGCTCCTATGACCTCTCTAGGAGGCAGGCAGAGCTGGCTCAACTGTTGTGACGCTAGGGCCACAGTGCAGCAGCCACCTTGAGCACGGAAACTGAGGCAGCTGGAGAGGTGGACAGGAACTGGCAACAACAGAAAGGCAGTCATTCCAACCAGTAAGGCTGGGTCTTTTGCTAAAAGCACAAGGGAAAGAAAAATTCTCTTTGCACTGGGATTACTGAGAAGAGAGTATGACCCTGGAGCTGTGACGACAGTCCTGGCACGGTGTAGGAAGAGCAGTGCAGAGGACATCAGAGGTGGGGAAGCCTGACGGCACATTTCAGCACCTGGATCCAGCCATGCCTGAAGCTGTGCATTGCTAGACTTTTCAGTTACAGGGGCAATGTATTCCCTCTTCTGTGTAAGATGACTTGAATGGATTTTCTGCCATTTAAGAGGTCCTACCTAAACTCCAAGAGGGATTCGATTCTACCACAGGAGGTTCATGGCAACTGCATCTGAGGATGCACTTAGATCTATTTCTCTTTTTCTATTCTATTCCCTATTTCTATCCTCTACTTCTAAGAGGATACTCTTAGATCTATTTCTTTTCTGGCAGGAAGCTAGGAAGGGGTCCTGCCCTGGCTCTGAGCTGTCACCTTAAACACCATGTAAAGGTCCTCCAGCTCTTCAATGGAGAAACCAATGTCCACAGGTATAGCTCGGACCTAGAAGGAAGGAGAAACAGGGTATATAGCTGGATCACAAGCTCCTGGCACAGAAGTACGGCACTCTGTGAGAGCATCCTCGGCAGACAAGGGCAAGGGTGTGAACCGCCCTCTCAGTGGCCCAGCACTCAAGGACGGACCCTTCAGGAGAGAGCGAGGCCCACAGTCCATCCCTGGCCCCCCACCTACCACTCAGCTCACACTCCGGGCTCCTTCCCAGGATGGGTGTGGGGGAGCCTCTCTCTCACACTCTTGGGCCCCTTCCCAGGATGGGTGTGTGGGAGCCTCTCTCTCACACTCCTGGGCCCCTTCCCAGGATGGGCTTGGGGGAGCCTCTCACACTCCGGGCCCCATCCCAGGATGGGCTTCGGGGAGCCTCTCACACTCCGGGCCCCTTCCCAGGATGGGCGTGGGGGAGCCTCTGTCCTCAACGTGCAGCTGAGGTTGCAGGGTGAGGGATACTCATTTGGCTCCCGTCATCTGGATCCCTGCAGAGACCCTGGTGCCAGCTCTGTGGAAGGAGGCCGAGAACCTGCCAGCCAATGCTCCTGTACTTTAATTGGCCGAAGCAGTCAGTCTGTGGTGCTGCGACCCAATGTCCTTACAGTGTCCTACAAGCCTGCAGGAGGGCTGGGAATGTGGAAACAATGGAGGAAGTCCCTGCCTTTGGGGGCAGAGACCACGAACAGGTCTTGCAGCACAGGGTGGCAGGGAGGGCCTGGCCCCTCCAGAGATGAGAACAGCAGCTTGTGGCAGACACATGCCATTTGGGGTGTGTGGAGGGTGGCGGCATGTTGCTACCTGGGAGTGGGGCAGGGAAGACATGGGAAGCCAGGCGGGGCGGGCTCGGCCCAGAGGGCTGGGCATGTGGCTTTCAGGGTGGTAGCCATCTGAGAAGCTTCCCGGTGACGCATCCACCAGCAGAGAAAAGTGACTGGAACCTCTCCCCACATTCCCACCTACACCCCTGGATCCCAGTCCCATGAATCCTACCATGATGTACATACCAAAGCAGTGTAGGAGACTGGGTGCGGTGGAGCCCTGTACCCACCCTGCTCTGTGGGGAAGGCACTGCTGCCCCCCCAGCCCAGCCCCCGCCCAGCCTCGCTGGCACCCATACCACACTCCTCTTAGCCGTGTCCTCCAAGGACTGGATCACTTTCAGCCTCTGTTTAAACCGCATCTGCTCAATGTCTTCGGCCCTCAGGCTGCTGAATTTCTATAGGCAGAGGTGACTTGGTGAGATCAAGCCAACTGCAGGGCAGAGGGCCACCACCTGCCCGTAGCCACCCCAACCCACACTCCAGATGGAGCGGCCTGGCCAAACTGGCCCCACTGGGTGCTGACCTCATAGGACACTTTCAGGAGCTCAAAGATGTCCACCTCTGCAGGGGGGTCATCGCCACTGCTCAGCAAGGCACGGAGGTGCGGGATAGGAGGAGAGACACTCTGCTTGTTGACCACATTATCCAGGTATCTGCAAAGGACAGAGCACAACAGTCCAGACCACGCCCAGGCAGAGGGAGCCTCCTTCCCACAGCTGGGTGATGCGGAAGGACCCAATCTTTACGCAGACTCCTAACAAGGAGTGTGCAGAGGACTGGGCACCCTGCAGGAGGGCAGAGGTGTGCCCCGGCAGCGCCCCCAGCAAGTCGGAGAGCCCTCTACAGGGCAGTGCCCCCGACAAGGCCTGAGCACTAACCCTGAGGACACTGGGCTGTTTTCTTAGTCAGTGTGGTGGGGGGAGGGTCCCTTGGGCAGGAACACCTTATAACCCCAGACCCTACCCAGTTGGAAGGATGACGAGCTTCCTCCCTTTGGCGGGGCCCTGGGGACATGGGACCTTCTCGCCCTGGCCAAGAAGATTCAGGGATCAAAGGTTGAGTCGCAGGAGAAAGTCAGGTGTGGGGAGGCCTGCTGCAGCCCAGGGAATCAGCTTCTCTAGGGACACAGTCCTGGGGATGGAGCCCTACCTCGGTCAGCTGACCTAGCCCCACCAGAGTTCATGGCCTCTCTGGGTCCCTAGGCTGAGCCTGACACTCAGGTGGGAGGAGGTAGCTGATTCCCCATGCCCATAGCCCTGGTCATATCCCCAGTCAGACCCCTGCTCTGGAGGAGGCCCTATCCGCCTGTTGTAGGAAGCGGCAGGAAAACCAGCCACGGACTCCGGCCACAGGCTGAGTATCTTAACATCAGTGTGGACCAAAAGCTACTTAGGCCCACAGTAGGGAGGTGACAACCCTGCTGGATCTAGAGAGTCCCAGGCAGCACCTGGCCTGGCCACGGGCAAGTGGCAGAGTCCCAGGCTGTTCCTGGGGGCTGGGGGCATTCCAGTCCGGACAAATACGCTATGTAGGAGGGTGGGACTGCACAGAGTTCAGGGCAGGGCAGAGTGTAGCCAGGAGGGGCCGGGGCTTGAAGGCCAGGCTGGGGGCTCAGACAGTGCCTTTGTACAGAGGACCCAGGGAAGGGGCAGGGCCAGGTCTGATCAGAGTCCTGGGATGTAGGCAGGTCAAAGACTGAGAGGGGAACCCCAGGGAAAGGGCATGGTGGGCCTGGGCTGAGGCAGCAGGCTGAAGGGAAGGGGCTGGATCCCAGACAGAATCTGCAAGAGGTGGGATGTGGGGACTAAGGAGGGGCTGGAGGGGCTGGCATGACCCTGGACATTTGGCGTGACTAGCGGGACATCAGCTCATCCAGCTGTTCCAGCGGGCCCAGGGCAGGCCTGCTCCCTCCAGGGCGTGGGGGCTGCAATGCAGCTGAGATTGGAGAGGTATGACCGGGATCACCTGGTGGACACGAAATGCCCAGCTGTGCCACCAACTGGAATTGTGGTCACTGGATCTTGGCTCTGGTTTGCCCCCAGGGGAAGCATCCCCAACCCCACACCTGAGCGGTGGCTCTCCAGCCAGCGTGCTCTGCCCGCAGTGCCGGCTTTACTCCTCCTGGCACCTATCACTGAGTGCTGCTTCATCTCCCACTAGAAGGGAGCCGCCTCCTGACCCCAGAGTGCCCCCGGGTCCAGCTGCAGCCTGGCACTTGGTGGGCACAGTCACTTCAGGCTGACTGGACAGTGCCCGGGGCTGGTGAGGGGTTCTGCTGTGAGCCCCCAGCAGGAGAAGGAACCCGGCATGTCACCTGCCCAGCATGGTCATGGCCTCGCCCTCGTCGCTGCAGCCCAGCAGCTGCTCCATGTTGGCGTCCAGGACGGCCAGGGCCACCTGCAGGATCACCTTGATGCCCTCATAGAAAAAGCAGTCGACGATGACCACAGCGCTCTCGAAGGGCATGACGCTGAGGAAGAGGGTCAGGAACCAGGACAGCGAGATGCTGGAGATCACCCCCAGGTCCTGCATCTTCTCCGAGAGCTGCGGCAGGAAGTCTCTCGTGAGCTCTTCGAAGATGCCTTGGTCCACCAGGGCTCCTGCGGGCAGGATGAGCGAGGCTGATGGTGAGCCCACCCCGTGGCCTGGGTGGGCCCTCGCCTGCAGCCTACGAGCCCTGGCCACTCCAGCCCTGCCAGCTCTGCAGTGAGGGCTGAGGGAGACTTGGAGTGCCGGGAGAAAACAAGGACGAAAAAACCCTTCAAGTCTCTCTACAGCTCCCAAACCACTGGGCGAAATAACTATTTCTTCTACTACACTTGAATTTTATTTTGGGGAAACACTGATTTCTCCGTAAGGCATGAGAGGTAAACAGCGCCCTCAATGACTCTGTCCCATCCTGATGACTGTGAATAGATGCAGCTCTGAAGGACCCCAAGAGCGGTAACTCCAAACACCAGACAGCAGGGGAAGGACAGGATAACACGCTTAAATATGAACCTAATTAAACACTCTTGCAAGTCCATTTCCACTTAATAACAGATTTCACTGGATATGAGTTCAGTAAAGTTGAGCATCAGGTTACATGGGGGATATATACTCTCTAGTTTTGATGTTTGAAATTTTCCATAATCAAAAAGTTGACAGGAAGTTAGATGGATAGGAATTTAGGCTCTGAGGGGACTTTTATAAACCACCGAATGTGTAATACTACCCTCTAACTCCTAGGGAACCCACGTGAAGCCTGGAGCTTGGTCTGGGAAGGGCTGCCACCCTCATGGAACCAGCAGGCACCTGGAGACCCAGGCGAGGCAGCACCCGGGGACACTCACCCACCACCCTGGTGTTGTAGTAGTCGGGCAGCATGCGCTCGCACAGGGCCACCAGGAGCCAGAAGGCCTCCTCCTCACTGCCATAGAGCAGGAGCACCGAGGTCACGATGTTCATTGCCTGCCGGGCACAGAGACAGCCGGGGAAGGCTTGCACTGCTGGCCAGCAAATAAAACTGTCTCTCCCCACCCCTCCCAGCCACCCCTCCCTGCAAGGGCCCACATGATCTTCTTTTTGTTGTTGTTATTTTTATTATTTTTCAGGTTCTCGTGGTGAAGATTAATGGCCTCCTCCTACAAGCAAATCTGCCTCTTCAGGAGGGCTGGGCATCCGGTAATGAGAAACTGCCCCTACCCAACTCTGGGAAATGTCAAAAGGCAATTTGTAGGAAACTGATTGAACAGAGAGTCTGCCAACTCCTTCAAACTGGGTCAGAAGGCACTGGGAAACCAGAGAAGGTGAACATCAACACATCATACTTGTGCGGCATGGTGTTGGGTGTTGGAGGTGGGATTATGCCCAAGCTGATGTGGAGGTGAGCCACAAGGCCAGAGCCCCACACCAAGGCCACCCATGCGGTGCACAGCTAGGACCACACACAGCCCTAGCTGCTAACAAGACCTTTAAGGCAAAGAGAAAGCCATATGACTTGGCCAGGAAAATGCCTAGATTTAAAATCAAAAGCTGCGAGAAATGCTAACCCAAAGCACAATTAGATACCCTCACGCCCGTCACTCTAACAACAACAGAATAGAGCAAGTGATGAGGATGTGGAGAAATCGAAACCCTTGTGAATTGCTGGTGGGAATATAAAATGGTGCAGCTGCTGGGGAGGAAGTATGGAGTTCCTCAAAAAATTAAAAATAGGCCAGGCCACAGTAGCTCACGCTTTGTAATCCTAGCACTTCAGGAGGCTGAGGAGGTCGGATCACTTGAGCCCAGGAGTTCAAGACCAGCCTGGGCCACACAGTGAGACCCCGTCTCTATAAAAAATACAAAAAGTAACTGGGCGTGGTGGTGTGTACCTGTAGTTCCAGCTACCCAGGAGGCTGAAATGGGAGGATCGATTGAGCCCAGTAGGTGGAGGCTGCAGTGAGCCATGATCATGCCACTGAGACCCAGTGTGGGCAACAGAAGGAGATCCTGTCTCAAAAAAAAAAAAAAAAAAGCCCAGGAATGGTGGCTGGTGGCTCATACCTATAATCCCAGCACTTTGAGAGGCTGAGGCAGAAAGATCACTTGAGCCTAGGAGTTTGAGGCCAGTCTGGGCAAGATAGTGAGACCCCATGTCTAAAAAAAAAATATTAGCTGGGTGTGGTGGTACATGCCCTGGGAGGCTGAGGCAGGAAGATCCCCTGGTCCAAGGAGCTTGAGACCAGCCTGGACAACATAGCAAGACCCCGTCTCTAAAAATAATAATAATAATTTAAAATAAATTAAAAATAGAAATACTGGCCAGGCACAGTGGCTCACGCCTGTAATCCCAGCACTTCAAGAGGCCAAGACAGGTGGATTACCTGATGTCAGGAGTTCAAGACCAGCCTAGCCAACATGGCGAGACCCCGTCTCTACTAAAAATACAAAACATTAACTGGGTGTGGTGGCACATGCCTGTAATCCCAGCTACTCGAGAGGCTGAGGCAGGAGAATCGCTTGAACCTGGGTGGTAGAGGTTGCAGTTAGCTCAGATTGCACCACTGCACTCCAGCCTGGGAAACAAGAGTGAGATTCTATCTCAAAAAAAAAAAAAAAAAAAAAAAAAAGAAAAGAAACGAAAATGTGATCTATGTAATATGATGGAGCCTGAGAAAGAAAGGAAATTCTGACACATTCATATGACATGGATGACCCTTGAGGATATCTTGCTAAGTGAAATAAGCCAGGCACAGTAAGGCAAATACTGTATTATTTCACTTATATGAGACACAGTCGTCAAATTCATAGCAATGGAAAGTAGAACAGTGGTTGCTAATGGTGATCGGGGCATGTTTAATGGGCACAGAGCTTTGGTTTTGCAAGATGAAGAGAGGTCTGGGGATGGATGGCGGTGATGGGTGTACAACAGTGTGAATGTGCTTAAAGCACTGAGCTGTACGCTTAAAAACAGTGAAGATGGGAAATTTTATGTTCTGTATATGCCTGTTTCACCAAACACATACAACAATCAAATGCTGCTGGGACTCAGACAAAAGTACAAAGACGACAACTTCTATTCGGCATGGGGATGCGATGAGCAATTAATACTGTTTTTAAATTACATCTTTTTCTGCTGGGCTCCTTCCTTGGGACACAAGGCAGGGTCACCACACAGGCCTGGGACCACAGGGACCTGCTCCTGTGAACCTCTGGTGGCAGATGCTGTCTCTGGGCCCCTGTCAGGCCCCTTACCTGGCAGTAGCCGATGGTGGGGTTTCGGAAGGCATAGGCAGTCAGCACCCGCCGGAGGGCAGCAATCCCGAGCTCGTTCTGGAAGGCAGGGTGCTCGGGCATGGAGCGGTGCAGGTCTCGCTCGATCTCCTCTGTGGCCAGGCTGTACTTCCCAGTGGACTTCTCCACCAGCTCAGCATAGTACCCGGGGTGAGTCACCATCTCATTCCAGGCCCCTGGGGAGACATGGGTGCCAGCTGTCTCTGTCCTTCTTCTGGTACTTTGGGGGCAGTAACAGGGCAGGTTGGAGACACTGGGTGCCCCACAGAGGAGAGGTGGGACTTGGGGTCAAGCACAAGCTGCGAGGCAAGGTTTCCCTTGTGCTCCTGGGGAGGCTGCTCTACCCGAAAGTTCAAGTGGCTGACTTGCCTCTTCCAGCAACCACGGGTGTGAATGCTGTCAGAGCCTGTCCCAAGGAAAGGAGGCCTCTAGGGGACCTGTTTCCCTCCCGTGGTGGGTGGGAGGGCACCACCCGGCCAGCAGAGTGCCCATTCCCCAGCCTCTGTCCCTCAAGATGCTCCTTCTGGTTGGGTCCCGGGCCAGAGCCCAGAGCCCGGCTCCTGGCTGTGTGAAAGAGCTGGGAGCTCCTGCCTGGCCAACTCCAGGCCGGCTCAGGACAGACGAGCTCACACGGGGAGAGCTTGGGGACTGACTGGCTGAGCTGAGGCTGGGGGTGGCTGCACCCCACTCACCGGAGAAGAGGAGCCACAGCTCTCCCCGGAGGCTCTCAGGGATGCCCTTCAGGACCAGTGCCCGCGTCTTGGCTGTGCGGTACATGCACACGCCACGCCCATACTCGAAGAAGTGGATGTGCCATGACTCCTCTTTCATCTTCTCCTTGGCCTGAGGGAAAAGCGCATCAGGGAGCCTGGGGGCCAAAGCGCATCTGAGTGCCGAGGCCTAGGCCACCGTGAAAGCCTCGTGAACACTCCAGACAGTGCTGGCCAGCAAGTGTGGCCTTCCTCACAATTCCCGGGAAAGACCAGGCCGCGCTGAGCCACACCTCCCAAGGCTCAGGAGACCAGCTCCTCAGCGGGAGGGCCCTTCCCTTCAGAGGCCTGGAGTCTGTGGCAAACAGCACACTGAGCAGGTCAGTGGAGCCCCCCAGAGAGTGCCTGCTCCGTCTCACGCTGCCGGGGTGCAGCCTGGGTGGGCACTGCCCAGTGGTCAGCCCAGGGCCCTGAGGGAAGGCCCAGGCCCAGGACTGGCTCCAGCTTTCCTCCTGAGGGCTCCGCTCTTGACGGAGGCTGGAGTGCCGGCGCTCAGGGCTCACCCCCTTGGCTCCAAGGTCCTCCATGGGCGAGTTTTTCTGGAAGAGCTTGAGCAGGCCCTGGGATGCGGTTGGCACCTCCTGCACACAGAAGCTCTGGCGGCTGCTGAGGGGAGAAGCTGGGCTGGCGGGCTGCTCCGACACCTCCTGAGGAGCTGGGGAAGACTAGAAAATAAAACAGGGAAGGGGACGCCCTAACAACCGTGCTGCCAGGTGGCCTCTGATGCGCCCGCCCAACCGGAGCTGGATCAGGGCTCGGTGCAAGAAGGGCCACGGGGGCAAACGGTGCATGGAGAAGAGCCTGTCTGGCTGGGCAGGAGGCTGTGGCTGCAGCTCAGCCCTCAGCTCCTCTCTGGCTGCTGGACACCGAGTCCTCACTAATTAAACCCACTCTCACCAGCGAGTCAGTCTCAGGGAGCGGGTTCTGGGCTCACCCTTTTCTGGGGTGAGGTCAGTGCAAAGGACAGGAGAGGCCCTATCCTAACGTGGAGGCACATCCCTGCCCACCCTCGGGCCCACGCTTCCTGGGCTGCACAGAGGGCTGGGTGATGGCCTGTGATGTTGGGCTGGGCTCAGGGTGGGTTTGGGGCGACTGCGTCACCCGGTTGCTACCAAGGAAATGAGTGGCCCTTCTGCAGGAGTGTTGGGATAACCCAGGGAGCATGCAAGGCCTGCTGCTGCCATCATGGTGCCACACGGGCCTGAGAGTGATGCTGTCTTAGCAGAAAGCAAAGTCCAGTGGGGGAGAGCCCAGCTCGACCAGGGCCAGCTGACTGCCTGAACTTCTTGGCTGGGCAGGTGGTCGATTCCCCATGGTGGGCTCTGGCCTGGGCTGGGCTCTCTACCCCTCACACCCTCCCACTGGCTCTGGTCCCGTGGCCATGGTCCCACTCCACCCAGGGCTGGGGCAGCTGCCAGGGTGCTGGGCGCCCTCCTAAAACACTTCACATTCTGTGTTTTTTTGACAGAACCCTGATCTTGACTGGTGATGGCTTCATGGGTATATACATGTTAAAACGTACCAAATTGTATTCCTTAAATATGTACAGTGTATTGCATATCAATTTTACCTCAATAAAGTTGTTATTAATATAAAAGGAAAAAGGAAAAAAAAAAGAGAGAACTCTGCTAGGTTCACACCCACAGTCTACCCCTCTGCCCCCTGTGATGTTAGAAATGAATTTTGGGTCCACTTAAACAAATGTTGACGACAAGCTGCCTGAATCCAGTGGGCACGGCCCCAGTGCAGACCGACTGCCTGCCTGGAGATCCTGCTTCCCACCTGAGCTCCCCCAGAGGGACCGACTAGGACACACACGGGCTCGGGCTGTGAGGTGCCTTGGAGGATCACACATCTCAGTGCCAGGGAAGGAGCAAGACCGCCGGGTGTGTGGTGTGCAGCAGACGTGTGCTCCTGGCGAGGCGGCAAGCGCGGCACCGAGCTCAGGGACCAGGCAGCTTTCGGCAGAAGCTTGGCTCAAGTCCCACCTTACATTCGGGCTTACTGGCCTCAGGTGGGCGCTCAGAGCTGCCTGGGATCTTATGTATTCCTAGTCCAGTCCTCCCCTCTTCCCCGAGGTAACCACCTCACATAAACCTCCAAAACCACTTGCCATCCTTGCATCCCACTGAACCACACTTCTTCCTGTTTAACTGAGAACAGGGAACAATCTGAGCCCTCCACGGGTGTCCTCCTGCCCGCCCACCTGCTGTACCTGGACCCCATCCCCTGCCTTCTCTGCAGGATCGCTCTCCAGCACAGAATTGCACTGTTACTCCTCTAAAGCCCACCCTCACTTTGGCTGGGTGCTGTTCACCTATTATGCTCACTTTGCTAAGATTCATCCAGTTGTACACCGTATGTTTACTTTTGGATATATATGTTAAACTTCAATTAAAATTCTAGCCCTCCCAGAAGTTACCTCCGTTATTCTCTGTTGACCTTTATAGAAAATTTCTTGAAAGAGATGCTTAATCTCACTGTCTCCTTTCCCCCTTTCAAGTTTTTTTCCCTGTGTTAGAAAGTGTCTATTTATACTGTAACATTTTATGCTAATATCATTATATAGTTCCCTTAGTCCTCTCTTTTTAAGATGTCAATTCCCTACTACAAGCAATATTGAAATTAGCTAGTAGGCCTTTTCTTCCCACTTTCCTCCCTCTCTGCCAACATCTGATCAAAAGGATATATTTTTAATTAATAAGGCAATCAGTGAGCTTATTCTACTTTCCATATCTTTCCATATACCTTCCCTTTTTTTTTTTTTTTGAGATGGAGTCTTGCTCTGTCACCCAGGCAGGAGTACAGAGGTGTGATCTCAGCTCACTGCAACCTCTGCCTCCTGGGCTCAGGCAATTCTCCTGCCTCAGGCTCCCAAGTAGCTGGGATTACAGGTGTGTGCCACCATGCCTGGCTAATTTTTGTATTTTTAATAGAGACGAGGTTTCACCATGTTGGCCAGGCTGGTCTCAAACTCCCAACTTCAGGTGACCCGCCTGCCTCGGCCTCCCAAAGTGTTGGGATTACAGGCATGAGCCATCAAGCCCAGCCTCATATACCTCCCTAATCTCAGGTTTTGATTGTACTATGTCTCCATCATCAGAGACTATAACATTTATATACTGTCACCTCTATTCCTACTATCTAACCTTAATTCCACAGCTAAATATAATCAATGCTACCACCAGTCCTTAGGCCCAAGCTGCTTCCATCACTCCTTGGTTATCCGGAGTCTGTTCTCCAGCAGACTCCACAGAAGCTGAGAGAGCCCCTGAACTCCTCTGCATGTTCTTTACACCCTGTGGTCTTTATACCTGAAGGTCAGTTTGGCTGGGTATAAAATCCCTGGGTCACAGCTTCTTTTATTGTATATCTTAAAAATGTTACTCTGTATAATCTCAGCACTTTGGGAGGCTGAGGCAGATGGATCACCCTAGGTCAGGAGTTCGAGACCAGTCTGGCCAACATGGTGAAATCTCAACCCCATCTCTACAAAAAATACAAAAATTAGCCAGGCATGGGGGCACATACACGTAGTCCCAGCTACTCACGAGCCTGAGGCACAAGACTGCTTGGACCTGGGAGGCAGAGGTTGCAGTGAGCCGAGATTGTGCCACTGCACTCCAGGAGACACCCTCCCCAACCCCCACCAAAAAGTTACTCGAAAATGTTGTTACTGTATCACAAAGTCTGATACCTCTCTTGAGGAGGAATCTCTCAGGATCGTGGCCCATTGCAACCTCCCTCTCCCACCTCCTGGGTTCAAGTGATTCTTGTGCCTCAGCCTCCCAAGTAGCTGTGATTCCAGGCATGTGCCACTATATCTAGCTTAGTTTTGTATTTTTAGTAGAGACAGAGTTTCACCATGTTGGCCAGGCCGGTTTTGAACTTCTGGCTTCAAGTGATCTGCCTGCTTCAGCCTCCCAAAGTGCTGGGATCACAGGTGTGAGCCACTGTGCCCAGCCTGGAATAATTTTTTAATCTTTAAAATTGAACAGTTTTATGAGATTATATGTCAATATCGACTATTTTGTGTTGATTTTTCTAGACATTCAATGTGTCCTTCCACTATACAAGTTCAAGCTTATTTTATCAGTTTTCCTGAATCACAGTTTCTATTATCTGTTATTCCACTGCTTTTTTCTGGGAAGGGTGTGGGATGGCACTACGATTATACATAAGTTTTATCTTCTTTGCCTAACTTCTTTATCCCTTCTCTGGACAACTTCTTCTCTATTTGTTTGAGTCTCCTCTGACTCCATTTTTCTACTATCTCTTCCTTATTTACCTTAATGTATTTTCATTCTTGTGTTCCTGATTTTCATTTCAGAAATATGTTTTTTTTTCTTATTTCCTCCTGAGTCCTGTCAACTCTCTTCATATTTTTCTGTTGACTAGTCACTTTTAACCTGAGCTTTTTAAACATTTTTAATTTATACCATTCTTTAGTAGTTTCTGTCGTTTTTCTAATTCCTTTGAGATCACTTGGAAACATCAGGACACAGTTTTCATCTGCCTGGAGGAATGTTTTTCTGGTGTGCTTTCATTATCTATGGGAGGTTATCTGGTTCACTTTCTCCCCGCAATATCTTTGTACAGGGTGTGATCAGCATCTTTTCCTGTTCTTTCAGCAGGATGTTCTATGTACGGGCAGTTGTGGGTCAGAGTAGCTTTCTGAACTCCACAGCTGGAGAGGCCTTTCCCCTGCTGTGGTCGGTCTGTGTAGCCCTTGCTCCTGTACTTTCTGGGACTGGCCACCTCTTTCTTGTATCTAAAGCTTTTCTCCTTTAACCCAAGTGTTCCTGCTCTGTTCAATCCCAGTACTTTTTTTCTTGGGGTGAGCTCTTTTCTTTCGGAAGAGAAGTTTTTGTCAAGGGCATGGGTTTCCCTCACATTCTTGATCTTTCCTCAGCCGTATAATATGTCAGGCAGCGATAAGGCTATGGGTAGAAATAAAGCAGGATTTTGTGCTTCCATTAATAAAAAAAAGCCTCCTCTATAAACTGGAGCCTGAGAAATCGGCTCCCAATTTCACTGGCTGTCTCTCAGATTCACTTGTTGAGGCTTCCATTTGCTGAGTGGTCTCTTGTGAGGGGTATTCTGGTGACTTCTGGATTCCTTGGCTCTTAGGACTATCAGAGCCCCTCTTCCTTCCCACCATTGCCTCAGCACAGCTACTGGCTCTGTGTCTGCACAGAGTCATGCCACAGTTGGTGGTCTGGCCTCCAACTGTGGTGCACAGTTGGTGCATAGAGCATAGCACGGAGGTTCCTCGAAATATTAAAAATAGAATTGCTATACAATCCAGCAATTCCACTCCAAGGTATGTCCCCAAAAGAACTGAAAGCAAAGATTCAAACAGACATCTGTACACCCATGTTCACAGCAGTGTTACTCATAATAGCCATGAGGTGGAAGCAGTCCAAGTTTCAACGGTGAACAAAATGTGGCTTATCCATACAGTGGCATATGATTCAGCCTTAAAAAAGAAATCTTGAGCACGCTACAACAGG
The DNA here is from genome assembly GCF_029281585.2 of Gorilla gorilla gorilla. Lineage (NCBI taxonomy): Eukaryota > Metazoa > Chordata > Mammalia > Primates > Hominidae > Gorilla > Gorilla gorilla. The sequence continues at coordinate 183,859,037 of NC_073228.2, forward strand.
GATAAACCTGGAGGACATCACGCTGAATGAAATAAGCCAGGCACAAAAGGGAAAATACTATATGCTTCCTTCCACTTATGTGCATTACCTAGAATAGTTCAATTCAAGTCAAAAAGGTAGAATGGTGCTTGCCAGGGGCTGGGGGAGTGGGGGCCGAGGAGTTACTGTTTAATGGGTTCAGAGTTTCAGTTTTGCAAAACTGAAAAAGTTCTGTGGATGGATGGTGGTGATGGCATAGCAATGTCAATGTACTTAATGGTAAATGTTGTTATGTGTGTTTTATCACAATAGTGTCTCCTGAATCTGACCCCTTCTTACACCTACACTGTTCCTACCCTTGATGCTCGACTCCATCATCTTGTGCCCCTGCTTCTGTGATGGGCTCCAGCCGGCCTCCTTGCTTCTATTCTTGCCACTCTCTAGTCCAGCACTGCCCAAGAGAGATGATGAGAGCCACAAATGTAATTGTAAATTTTCTAGTAGCCACATTGAAAAGTCCTACAGTAAATTATTGAGATTAATTTTAACAATATATTTGACTTAATCCAATATATCCAAAATACTCGCATTTCAACAGGAATCAATTAAAAAATGATGGAGTGGCCAGGCACGGTGGCTCACCCCTGTAATCCCAGCACTTTGGGAGGCTGAGGCAGGTGGATCGCCTGAGGTCAGGAGTTCAAGACCAGCCTGGCCAACATGGCAAAAATCCCATCTCTACTAAAAATACAAAATAAGCTGGGCGTGGTGGTGGATGCCTGTAATCCCAGCTACTCGGGAGGCTGAGGCAGGAGAATCACTTGAACCTGGGAGGCAGAGGATGCAGTGAGCCAAGACTGCCCCACTGCACTCCAGCCTGGGTGACAGAGCAAGACTCTGTCCCCCCCCCAAAAAAAAAAAAAGATGGAGGTATTTTACGTTTTTCTTTTCATACGAAGTCTCCAAAACCCGTGTACAGTGATCTGAACACTCACAGCACATTTCCACTAGGACCTGCCGGATTTCCAGCACTCCATGGCCACACGCGGCTGCTGTACTAGACGGGGCACCTCTAATCCACTGTCAACATGGACGGCCACGTAACCCCATTAACACATAAACAGGTCGTGCCCTCCTCTGGTCATGACTCTTCACCGGCTTCCTTTCTCACCTAAAGTCAAAGCTGCAGCACTCACAGGGCCTACAGGCTTTCGGTGACTTGGCCTTCTGCCACCTCTCTGGTCTCACCTCCTACACCTGGTCAGTCTCCTAAGCCCTGGTCCCAGAAGCCCGTGCCACGTCCAATCCTGTCTCCCAGCTTGCTGTGCTCTCTGCCTCCAACACCCTGCCCCAGACAGGCTATGGCTGGTTCGCCTGCTTCTTTCGAGTTTCTCCTCCAGTGCTGCCTGATCAGAGAGGTTGCCCATGAGCAACAGAGAGAAAATGGAGCCCCCTTCTTTCCCCTGGCACTCCTGATCCCCTCATCCTGCTTTATTTCTACCCACAGCCCCTATCACTGCCTGACATATTGTATGTTTATTTGCTTACTGCCTCCCTCACTGGAACATCAGCTCTAAGTGAACAGGCACTCTGTCCGATGCGTTCACTGTTCTACTCCTGGGGCCTAGAATAGCAGCTGGCACCTAACAGGAATGCAATAAAATGTGTTGGGATGCATGAAGCCGAGTGCCTGGGAGGGGCCGTGAGTGGTGCTTACTCAGCTTTCAGGAAGTGTGGGGCCTCATAGAGGCAGAGGAGGCTCGACCACCCTGTTCACTGCCCCTGCCACTCAATCCAACTTCACTCTTTCTTGAAATCCCAGATGAAGCTCAACCTTCTCCACACCTTTCTTCATGTCTCCAATCCACACTGATTCCGCCCACCCCTTCCCACACACTCCCTGACGTAGTAATTTATTTAGCATCTATTATTGGGGCGGACAATGTAAAGGCCTGCCTGGGCCAGACCACACACGGCTCTAGAGCACTGAGAACACACACAGCCCCAGCTCCCACGCCCGCTGCCCAATGGGATGGGGCCTGTAGGGCTGGGCACTGACTTTTCCAGAGAAGCTGGATCTGTGAATTTGCATATGGACTCTTCTAATGGCCAAATGTTTTTGCAAATTCAGACTCAACGACAGCAGCAGCACATCCATCTTGTCACACCAGAAAGCAAGGAATCAAAGACGACCAGTGTCATGCCCAGGGACTCTCAGGGCTAGACCAGATGAGCCCCTCTGGCCACAGATAGAATAAACATAGTGATTCCAGTGGAAAGACACACATCAAGTTGCTTAAATCCATACGTTCATAATTACAATAAAAAGTAAACCAAAAAACTCACTGGTCACATGTGGAAGACACTAGAAAACCAACTCATCATTATTTTGACAACTGGTGAGTAAGAGGAAAGAGTAAAACATGTATTCCGCCTTTCCTCTATGAACCGTGCCTGGGGTCAGCTTCCCTCTTTGGGAGAATTTCAGCTCCCAGACGAAAGGAGGAATGGAATGAGCATGCCGCTGGCCACTGGCCGCTGGATTCAGGCATATTCTCAATGACTGACAGTAGCATAGAGAGGTGGCTGCTTGCCAGACGTCTCTTGTTGGGAGTAAACAGCACCTCGAGCCTGCCCACAGGCAGACTTGCCAGAACCAAAATCAGCTGAGCCTGAATGTGATCAACGGCTCTCGGTCTCACCGCTCAACCAACTTAAAGGAAACAAGAGACACAGGAGCTTGCTAAACGCCCGCAGCGGATGCAATCAGCAAAACCCGACGATGAGCGACTCTACGGCACGAGTGACCGATTCCTTCCAAAAAATATCGTGGAAGAATAAACAAGAGCTAGGTGGAGCAGAAGCCCGTAGATTAAAGGGATTTAAGAGACCTATCAACCAAGAGCGACAAGTGTGACTTTCACCTGCCTCAGTTCAAATAATCAAACCGTGAAAAGTACACTTGCACACGGGGAAGTGTGAATACAATACTTGATGACATTAAGGAATTCTTGTTAAGTTTGCTGGTACAATAGTGATACTGCAGTTCTACCGTCAAGAACTTCAGCCTGAACGCCTGGCAGGGAAGGTCATGGGAACAAAGCCGAAGTGTACAGGCCTCCACAGGGTGGCTTTGCTCTGAGTGCAGCAGCAATGCAGAAAGGACGGCCAGAGAAGGTTCCTCATGGGCAATGGGCCCAGCAGGAGTGAGGAGTACCGGTGTGTGGCTGGGGGTGCAGAGAGGCTGTGATGTTGCTGGGCAGTGTGGGTCTGGGCTAGGGGTCTCTTGCCAGCTCTGACACATCCGCCCCTAGGCGGAGGCCCACAGCAGGAACCATGGGGTCAGGTTCCAGCGGGGAGGCTGATGGATGCCCTGGCTCTTCCTGGGCCCGACTCGACCCTGCTGCTCCCAAGGGGCTTCTCACCTCTGTGCTAGGGTCCACAGCACTGGCTTTCCTGCTCCCGATACTGCCTGGCTGCTTGGATGGTGTTTTCTGGAGGAAGTCAGAGATCCTCTGCACCAAGAAATCACGGTCTTTCAGGTTGGCAAACAGGAATGTCATTTTGCTTTTGGTGCTGATGGACAGGGGGCTGGGCAGCACGCTGGAGCTGTCAGCTTTTTCGACAATGGTCACCTGAGAAGGTGAAAGAACTCTTTTGGGTGTCTGCATCTCAGGCCCTGCAGCTGGGCATGCTTTGTGAATGGCAGACTGTCATGCAGCTGTCCTCTCCTGGGCACAATGCAGCAAGTGACCCAACTGTCCTCACATTCTGACTCTGCCACCCGCTGCACCTAACCCCGAGCAAGCTGCCTGTGCCTCTAAGGTCCCGTTTTTCTGTCGATGGCGGGGAGCACACCGGCCGTGCAGGGTGGTTCTGAGGATGATGCAGTGTTCAGCCCAGCTGCTGGCCTTCACCGGCTCTCAGAAGGCTGTCCGAAAGCAGGGCAAGCAGTCCCTTGCTTGCAGGACTGTCCCCTGCACTTGTTCCCAGGGAACACTTTTTGACAGCAGGGGTCCTGGAGCTTGGCTCTGAACCCCTCTGAGGTGTGGAGGGCACAGGACAAGCTTTCAGTGGGCACCTCTGCAGAGCCCAAGGCCTGGCAGGGAGACGGACGAGGGATGCACCAGCTGAGCACAGTCAGCAGGGGTGAGTGCTGGGAACAGGGAAGGCTGGGTGGTCCCAGGGGAGGCGGCCACTGAGCTGAGACCTGGTCCAGCCAGGTGAGTGCTGGGGAAGAGATGGGTGGGGGCACAGCAGTCACCCTGCAGAGGGGAGTAGGACTGCCTGAGGGAGGAAGAGAAGGCCAGAGAAGCCAGGACAGTGTGAGCTGGGCAGTAGTGGAGGTGAGTGTGCACTTTTTTTTTTTGAGACGGAGTTTCGCTCTTTTCCCCAGGCTGGAGTGCAGTGGCGCGATCTCAGCTCACTGCAAGCTCCACCTCCCGGGTTCACGCCATTCTCCTGCCTCAGCCTCCCGAGTAGCTGGGACTACAGGCGCTCGCCACCACGCCCGGCTAATTTTTTGTATTTTTAGTAGAGACGGGGTTTCACCGTGTTAGCCAGGATGGTCTCGATCTCCTGATCTTGTGATCCGCCCCCTCAGCCTCCCAAAGTGCTGGGATTACAGGCGTGAGCCACCGCGCCCAGCCTGAGTGTGCACTTTTTATGTCTGTGTGTGAACATATCCATGGGGTATGCCTGGGCGCAGGTCTGAGAGGGGGAGAGGCGCACAGAAGGCCTCACAGGTCACAGGAGGCAGGTGGGAGAAGACTCTAGAGGACTCTAAGCAGGGTGCCAACATGCTCCCACTGACATTTCAAATTTTGCTGGTTGCTGTGGGAGGATACGTCATAAAGGGGCTAAGTGTGTTAGGCCGGGTGTGGCGGCTCAGGCCTGTAATCCCAACACTTTGGAAGGCTGAGGGAGGATCACTTGAATCCAGAAGTTTGAGACCAGCCTGGGCAACATGACGAATCCCTGTCTCTGTTAAAAATTAAAAAAAAACAGCTAGGTGTGGTGGCACGCATCTGTTGTCCCAGCTACTCGGGAGGTTGAGGTGGGAGAATCACTTAAGCCCGGGAGATGGAGGCTGCAGTGAGCCATGATCACACCACTGCACTCCTGCCCAGGCCAGAGTGAGACCCTGTCTCAAAAAAAAAAAAAAAAAAAAAAAAGCGGGGTGGGGGTTCAGTGTGGTTAGGGAGTGGCTAAAGCAAATGACGGTGTCTTAGGTGGTGTCCATGGAGAGGAAGGGCTAAGCTCTGCAGGGTGAGCTGGCAAGACATGCTGTAGGTAGGACACAGGGAGGAGGGAGAGGTCGGAATCTAGGCTGATACGTGGTTTTTACCTGGGCAAAGGGTGGAAGAGGGGTCACTTCCCAAGGGAAGCATGGAAGCGGGTGGTTGGGAGTGAAATTCAAGAGTCCACTACACCCACAGCAGAGTGAGCTGCGTGCGCAGAAGCCTGCAGGCTGGAGCGTGGAGGAGCAGGTGTGTTGAGGGGTCGGCGCTGGCTGGGCAGGCGGCCTCCACCCTGACCAGCTGCAGAGCTCCATCACCAGAGCACACTCAGTCCTCCAGTGTGAGCTACTCCTGCTCCCCGAGCTCCGCCAGGGCTCTCTACCATCTGAGATGTCAAGGGCCCGCCTGGCAGGAGAAATCCAAACAGAGCCTCAGGTGTCAGGAAGACCCCTAGGCCTGGGGGACAGGTCAGTACAGTGCCCCGGACAGATCCACAGGGCCCTGGTGCTAACAGAATGTGGGGTCCGGGCCACACCTGAGCCTCTCAACCTGGAGCTTTTGGAGCTGTGGCTCTTCTGAGTTCCTTCCCTCTGACTTCCCTTGGGGAAACTGAGGCAGCAACTCTCCCACACCTATTCTCAGCTACATCTGCAACTTGAGGGATTTGTGCAAATGGCAGGGAGGTCTTTAAGTTAAGAATCTCACTTGATTCTTCTTATAATTAAATAGTCAGAGCCCTGCTTGGCCACAAGGAAAAGGAGACCTTGGGACCTGTCCTGACTCAGTCTCATGCCTTCTATTTGGGCAAGGACCCTTGTCCTTGCTATCCACACCCCTTCAGTGCAGTGCAGGACAGATGGCCTTGTTCCCACCAGGGTCATTGTGGAAGTCCAAGAAACCCAAGGAGCAAGTGAGAGCCAATGCAGCCTCACAGGGGAGAGCCGACCTCTGATGGCCTGCTGGAGCCAAGCAACGCCAAGGTGGTATGTCCAGAGAGGACTGGTGAGGTGGCCTCTGAGAGTGACATATGGGACCGGTGCAGGAACACGGTCCTCTAAGCGCAGCCACGGAGCAGTGCTTTGCCCTGCAGGGCCCGGAAGGCAGGCCTGATGGAAACTCACGCATGGGAGACCCTGTCTCCACTAGGCAAGTGACCTGAGAGGGCAAGCAGTGTGCCCCCACCATGTTACCTGCCTCCCCCACAGGGCAGGTGCCTGTGGAGGGGCTCACTTGTCCTACACCCTCCACCTGTTCCATCACTGAGTGACATGTGACTGCCTGGGCTACGGCATCCTCCCAGGTACCCCCCAGTGAGACAGGGCAGAGCAGGACAGGTTGGTCCCCGAGCCCACTGACACCTCGGGGCTGGAAAGGCCTTGGCCTCTCAACTAGGGGATGCTGACCTCCCTCAGGGGTATGATGAGGTGGCAAGCGTCCTCCTCCTTGCTGGCGAAGCAGATGTAGTTGTTGGAGATGAACATCTGGCCAGCGATGTGCAGCTTGTTGAACGGCGTCCACAGGGTGCAGCTTGTGTGGCCGTCTAGCCGCTCATCCCTGGGCAGCCGGAACGTGGCTCGGTAGCACTCATTCTTGGCTCGGGCGTCCAGGTCTCTGGGGAAACAAGGTAGGAGGACAGGAGGAAAGGGGACAAGGTCAGGACCAGCACACTCTCAAGGAAGCCTTGGGCCACCCCCAGGCCTGTTTCCACATCAGATTCAGCATCCCTGGGGTGGTCCCTTGAGCAAGTCATGCTCAGGGACCTCAGAGTTCAATAAAAGATGCATGCTGAGTGACCAGGCAGAAGGTGAAACAGTCACATAACCAGCGGAGAAGTGGCCAGCAAGCAATGTGTCCTGAGACTGCTTTGAAAAGGACACCTAGATGCTGGCCTGGGCAATGTGCAACCCATCCCTCGGTACTGATGGGCAAGCAGAGCCCAGAGCGCCTGCCCTGGGTCCCACTCAGATGGAGGGCCCTGGGCAGCTCTTCCACCCTGGGCAGGCCTAACCTCAGGTTTCACCTTGAAACCTAGGTGAGGAGCTCCCCACAGGGAGGTGTGGAGCTTAAACTAAAGCATGCGGCTGCTAACAGAAATGCACACCTGTGTATCTGATGGCTGTGACAGTGGCCTGGCCCAGGCCCTCACCCCTTTGGTGGCTCTGTCCACATAAACTCTCCCAGCCCCAAAGGGAGCCTCCTGCCTGCCCTGGGCCGCAGTGGCCTGACCAGGGCCTGACTGCATTCTCACCGGCAGTGCCAGGAGCAGTCACGTTCCATCTCTGCTCGTGTTCTTTCCAAAAGGTCCAACAAGCCAACCTGTCACTCGCATCCCAAGGACAACATGCTTGTACAATTTTCTGGTCCTGGAGGTGGACCCCAGAGTTTGGGCCTGGACCATAGTCTGTGGGTGCAATGCAGGAAATGGCCTGGTTGGAATGAGGTCGCTGAACACGAGGGTGTGAATTTGGCTGTGCTCAGGCTGGCTGTGGGACCCAGGGAACCTCAGAGATCTTGTCCAGCCTCTGGAGTTTCCCATAAGCTACAACCTAGGAACCCAAACGTTAAGTAGCCCGGGAGGGCCGGCTATGTGTTCCTGCCTATCAGTCCCCTGGACAGGGCAGAAGGGAACTCAGACCCACACATGGCCCATCTCCTTGGCTGGCTTCAGACCCAGAGGTCTGCTTCCACATCAAACTCAGGACCCCTGGGGGTCCCATGGCTGTGAGAGGCCTCTGGCCAAGGAGTCTCGGGGTATACAGGAGAGCTGTCAATCACAGTGGGACGGAGGCCGTGCACTTGAGCCCAGATTTACCAAAGCCTTTCTGGGGGCGTCAGAGCACCCTGGCTGAGGTGGCTACATCCTGGCTCCACTGCTCACTAACCGAGGGACTTCAGGCAAGTTACTTAACCTCTCTGTGCCTCAGCTTCCTTGTCTGATACCTAGGGATGGTAAGAGCCCCTTCCCATCATAGAGCCAAGAGGAATAAAGTGTGAAGAGCTTCCTCCCCGTTAGTGGTATCCTCAGGACATCACTGCTATCTCCTGCTGCCTCTCCACACGGGACTGCAATGATCTGTTTACCTGGCTTCCTTCCCAAGTGGGGAGCCCATGATGGGTGAATGTGGACACCTTCTCCAGGTCTACACACTTGGACCAGGCAGGTCCCAGCCAAGGTCAGCGAACCTGGCTCACATGAGCCCACCCCAGCCCTGGAGGGCAACGCACCGCTTCAGGGCTGAGATGTTCCTGTGTGGCCGGATGGGCCTAGGCAGGGCCTTGTCCTCCAGGAAGCCCTCGCTGTCCAGCAGCTGCCGCATGGCCAGGTTGGCCAACTGCTCCATGAGCTTGAAGGTCTCGCCGATGTTGAGGAACATGGAGAAGAAGAGCTCCTGGTCGCGGGTGTCCACCCGGATGCTCTCGGGGAAGAGCAGGGTGGCGTTCTTCTCCAGACGCGTTATGTCCACCCACTGCACCACGAGGCTCACTGTGCCCACACAGATAGACACACTGCAGGTTAGGGCCCGGCAGGGTGAGGCTCCTGATGCCCATCTGTACCCCAGACCCACCCCAGGGAACTGCTCTCTGGGGGCAGCACCTCCTGTGTGCCCAGGCCTGTCTGGGCTGTGTTTCGCCCTCCATGTGGAGGGACCAGGCCACTGAGGTGTCCACTGCCTTCCAGACCAACCACACACGGTGAGGGTCTGCCCCACCAGTGGCTGAAGGGGAAAGGAACGAATGTGCGGAGGTGAACCACCGAGACCCACCCAGCAGCTCCCCTAAGTGGGAGCGCACAGAGGTGTGAACAGTCACAGCACAGCGCGGCCAACACAGAACAGGACACAGCCCCTGCTGACGGGAGGTGACTGGCCACCTGGTCGTTGACAGGTAAGCGGCAAGGGCGGGAGGGGGCACAGGGAGGCTGTGGGCTGAGGGAGGTGAGGAGGGAGGAGGGCTTGGTGGGCTTGGGGATGGCTAAGACCCTGGGGCTCTTTCTGGAGCTGCTGGGAAATCAGGCTCGCATCCTGCGGCCGGGATGTCTGTAGGGAGGAACCTGCAGCAGATGAGGGCTGTGGCACGCACCCAAGGCATTGCATGACATGGAATCACCAGGAATTCGGGGCAGACGTGTGCCTGAAGACGCCAGTTCAGCAGAAGAGGGCAGGGCAGGCACGTGGAGTCACCATGTAGAGAACCCTACCAGCAAGTGGGCATGGTAAAAGTCGGCTGGGAGCAGGTGCACGCCTGGCCAAGGCCGGACGGTCCCATCCTGGGCCGCTAAGGTGGCATTTGGGTTTCAGGGAGACCCCTCTGGTGGCCATGTGGGGATGGAGTATCTGGGGGCCGAGGGCAGGGAGGGGCTGAGGGTGTGGGGGCGGGGGCACACTGAAGGGCGGGCTCACCTTCCTTCCCCAGCAGGAAGGAGTAGAAGCACAGGTGGTTGACCGTCAGGTACAGCCAGCCCTGCCGGGGCACGCGGCCCTTCCAGTAGCTGCAGGAGTAGTAATTCACCAGCTTCTCGCCCTCAGGCATCCCAAACTGCTTCCGCATCTTCAGCTCAGCCTCCTTGAACTTCCCGGGGTCCTCGTCTCCCTGGGGCTGCAGGTTCTTGTTCTCTTCTGCGATGATTCCCTGGAGGAAGGCAAGAGGACAAGGGCTTGCCCTGCACAGTCCTGGACAGGTCAAAGGGTGGAGCAGAAAGGCCCAAGGAACACAGGACTCATGGACCTTGGTCTAAGGGCTACAGGCACAGGTGGGAACAGTCAGTGGCTCTCGCTGGCTTGCAGTCAAGGCACATGGATGAGAGACGCTGCCTGTGTGACTCTCTAGACAAAGTTCCTGCAACTCCCCGAACAACTGTCATCGCCAGTTGTGAGCAGAGACTTTTTAAAAAAATTAAGACAGGGTCTCACTCTGTCACCCAAGCTGGAGTGCATGGCTCAACCATGGCTCACTGTAGCCTCAACCCAACAGCTGAAGCCATCCTCCTGCCTCAGCCTCCCAAGTAGTTGGGACTATAGGTGTACTCCACCACACCTAATTAGTACTTTTTGTACTAATTTTGTACTTTTTGTAGAAATGGGGTTTTGCCATGTTGCCCAGGCTGGTCTCAAACTCCTGGGCTCAAGTGATCCGCCCGCCTCAGCCTCCCAAAGTGCTGGGATTACAGGCGTGAGCCACTGTGTCTGGCCTGACACTTTTAAAATGAATATTTCAGTTATTTTCATGTAAAATTGTTGAAATATATTATCCATAAACATGGTAAAAAATGCATATAGTAGAAATGTGCATTCAGTGAAAAGGGAATCTTTTCTCACTCTCTGTAGTGACTTTCCTGGTTCCTTCCAGACATGCAAACACCGATGGATTCATAAGCAAATGTTATGTTTTCCTCTTTCCCCCTTTATTTGCCCAAATGGGATCACCCTGTAGCTCTGTTCTGTAAAGCGCTTCTCTTATCACATCCTGGAGGACGTCCTGCACTTGGCCCCCTGTATGCCAGGGGCCTCCTGCCTCTTGGCCCTGCACACAAACCAGCGGCAGGACCCGCAGGTTCAGGGTCCGTCCATACTCCCTCATGCTGCTGGCATTGTTGCAGGGCTCAGGGTGCCCAGAGACATCCCCCTGGGCCACAGAGCCAGCCCCAAGCCTCCTGGGGTAAAACAGGTCCTCAGCAGTGCCCTCAGCTCAAAATGTACATGTTGATTTTCTAGAAAGACAATTACAAGATAAACTAAAGTCAGTCAAGGTCAGTGCTGGTGGCTGGGCCACCCCCATCCCTCTGTCCATGGGCAGCGAGGACAGCCATGAGCCTAGGTGAGGACTGAAAGGTGGGATCTGTTCTGATTTCTTCTATTTCTGAGTAGCCAGGGAAGGAAACTAGAATATGCCATCCCAAAATATGCCTTTTTGACATAAGAAGTATTTTGAGCTGAAGGCAATTAAGTAGCAGCAAACATAGGAAAAGCTCTTTCTGCCCTCCCTCCCCCTTTCTCCCTAAAAGCTGGATATACGTTCTCCTTTATTGGAGACAATTCTAGATTCCTATCGGCCCAGAGATGACACCGCACGCATCTGCAAACAAACCTTACTCCATCAGTTTCATCCCATGTATTTATCTTCTCACAGTTTCCTGCCCTTGGAAGCCTAAGCTGTTTTCGTCTGTCCTGTTATTGTTCTTTAAGTGGCCTGTCCCTGTGTTAAGAGGCTGTGTAAACTCAATTCCAACTTTTGAGTCACCTATCCAAGTTTCTCCCATGAATATATGAGATATACACATTAGTAAACTTCTGTTTTTGTCTTGTTAATCTGCCTTTTGTAACAGAGCCCCAGCCAAGAACCTAAATGGGGAGAAGGAAAAGGGTTTTTCTTCTCTTCCACCAGTGCTACCGCAGCTGCGATCTAAACATCTCTCTCCAAAGTGCTGGGATTACAGGTGTGAGCCACCACGCCTAGCCAAATTGGTGTTCTTTTAAGCCACTAAGTTGATGGTAATTTATTGCAGAAGCAACTGGAAATTAATAAATGTTATTCTAATAAAGTGCCATTTTGTCTAAATTCTTTTTTTTTTTTTTTTTTTTTTTTTAGACAGGGTCTCACTCTGTTGCCCAGGCTGGCGCAATCTTGGCTCACTGCAACCTCTGCCTCCCGGGTTCAAGCAATTCTTGTGCCTCAGCCTCCCAAATAGGTGGGATTACAGGTGCGCGACACCATGCCCAGCTAATTTTTTATATTTTTAGTAGAGACAAGGTTTTGCCATGTTGGCCAGGCTGGTCTTAAACTCCTGGCCTCAAGTGATCCACCTGCCTTAGCTTCCCAAAGTGCTAGGATTACGGGTGTGAGACACCACGCCCAGCCCCATTTTGTCTAAATTCTTAAAGGTACTGGTTTAAGGCTGTTTTGTCATCCTCTCTCTTTAGAGTTTTGCTTTTTTAAAGATGCTCCTCACAGCGTATTTTGAGATGGAGTCTCACTCTGTTGCCCAGGCTGGAGTGCAGTGGCATGATCTCGGCTCACTGCAACCTCCGCCTCCCAGGTTCATGCCATTCTCCTGCCTCAGCCTCCCAAGTAGCTGGGACTACAGGCCCCCGCCACCACACCCGGCTAATTTTTTTGTATTTTTAGTAGAGATGGGGTTTCACTGTGTTAGCCAGGATGGTCTCAATCTCCTGACCTCGTGATCCGCCCGCCTCGGCCTCCAAAAGTGCTGGGATTACAGGCATAAGCCACTGCGCCTGGCCCATCCTTCCTTCTTTTGTAAGACTGAAGGCTTTAAATTTCCTTCTGTGTATTGCTCTCACTGCATCCCACACATCCTGACATGCAGTAGTATTTCAATCATTTCCTTTTCTTTCTTTTTTTTTTTTTTTTGAGATGGAGTCTCGCTCTGTTGCCCAGGCTGGAGTGCAGTGGTGTGATCTCAGCTCACTGCAACCTCTGCCTCCTAAGTCCAAGTGATTCTCCTGCCTCAGTCTTCCGTTCCGAGTAGCTGGGACTACAGGCCCATGCCACCACGCCCAGCTACTTTTTAAATATTTTTAGTAGAGACAGGATTTTGCCATGTTGGCAAAGGATGGCTGGCCTTGATCTCCTGACCTCAAGTGATCCACCCGTCTTGGCCTCCCAAAGTGCTGGGATTACAGGTGTGAGCCACCACACCTGGCCTCAATTCTAAATATTTTCTAATTTCCATTTCTTCCTTGGCCTATGAGTCATTTAGTTTGTTCTGCTGATGCGTTTGTTGGGCCTGGCATATAGGAGGCAGTGAATAATGTCACAACTACTATTATTATCATTGCCCAATTGCTCACCAGAGTAAAGGCTTGCTTCTGCTCTCTCCACCTGTTTTCCTGGAGATAGAGGTAACCAGGTCTCACCTTGAACCCCAAAGTGCACCGAGAAGAGCTGAGAAACTTGGTAATGTCTGTCCAGGCTTAGGAAGTTCTGGTATCAGGAATTCACAAGGGCCTGCCCAAAGCAACTTTGCACCACACGACTTTGACCTGGTAAGAGCCCTCCCATGAATCTAACTTAAGGCAATAACCTAACAGAAAGAAAAAGACATATACATTCAGGCCAGGTGCGGTGGCTGATGCCTGTAATCCCAGAACTTTGGGAGGCCAAGGTGGGTGGATCACTTAAGGTCAGAAGTTTGAGACTAGCCTGGCCAACATGGCAAAACCCCATCTCTACTTTTTTTTTTTTTTTTTTTTGAGACGAAGTCTCATTCTGTCGCCCAGGCTGGAGTGCAGTGGCGTGATCTTGGTTCACTGCAAGCTCTGCTTCCCGGGTTTACGCCATTCTCCTGCCTCAGCCTCCCGATTAGCTGGAACTACAGGTGCCCACCACCACGCCCGGCTAATTTTTTTTGTATTTTTAGTAGAGACAGGGTTTCACTGTGTTAGCCAGGATGGTCGCGATCTCCTAACCTCGTGATCTGCCTGTCTTGGCCTCCCAAAGTGCTGGGATTACAGGCCTGGGCCACTGCACCTGGACTTTTTTTTTTTAATTGAGATGGAGTCTCACTCTGTCACCCAGGCTGGCATGCAGTGGCACGATCTCAGCTCACTGCAACCTCGGCCTCCTGGGTTCAAGCAATTCTCCTGTCTCAGCCTCTTGAGTAGCTGGGATTACAGGCACGTGCCACCATGCCTGGCTAATTTTTGTATTTTTAGTAGAGATGGGGTTTTGCTACGTTGGCCAGGCTGCTCTTGAACTCCTGACCTCAGGTGATCCACCCACCTCGGCCTCCCAAAGTGCTGGGATTATAGGTGTGGGCCACCACACCTGGCCCTTTAAACTGTATATTCTGCATATATGAATACACTGTAGGGTAAACGTCAAGGAATGGCATTTTTGGGTAAAGGGCATGTGTCTTTTAAAATAACGTTAGTTTTATAATAAAAAACAACTCAAAATATCCAATTGTTTCCAGCATCTCTTCTGGCAAACAGAACCGTCTATCTGCGTACGCCTTCCAAGGCACTTGGGTAGGAATGGAAGCCCCGCACTAAGCTTCAGCAGCCTCCAGTGCCCAGCCAGGGTAAGAAGGGGTTTTCCTGGGTCACGAGTTCCTCTGCCCCTTTCAACTCCAAGAGAAGGAGCGCTGACACTTCAGTCTCCACCTTTGTAAAATGGGGACGCACCCTACATCGTGAAGATGAAATAGGATAATACACGAGAACACTGCTGGCCAGGGAAGGGTGAGAACAGGGAGTGGCGAGTAAACCTTACGTGTATCTTGCCCTTGACGAAGGTGGTGATATCTTCCTCACTGTCGAAGATGGACAGTGTCTGGAGCAAGTTATTTTCCAGCCATTCCCAGTGTTTTGTGATCTCTTTGCGGGAAGAACCTAGAAGAGGTTTGGTGAAGTAAAAGAAAAATCATGAATTCCCCAGGCCTTAAACGCACATTCAAAGAAGCGAGATGAAAGTGGGTGACCTCATTTGCTAAATCTAAGTGACCAGAATCTTCAAGCTGCTTTTCCCTCTTAAGCTGATGGAGATGTGCGTAACAAAAGTAATAAACGGTCCTGGTAAAAAAACAAAAAATTAAACGTCCAGGCTGAATCACAGTCGTGTGGGAGAGAATGTTTCCACCTGTCCCTGAAGCCAACAGGGAGAGTCACTAAGTCTCCTATGTATCCTAGAAATAGTCTGTGCGCCTGCAAGCTTGCTAACTTATACTTTTCCTCAAGTTGAAAGAACTTAATGTGGCTTTTGCTATGTAGGTGATTAATCAGACACAGTCATACTTTGTATAAATGAGTCCAGCTCTTTCCTGAGCATCTAGGTATCCACAGATAAGCAGCCGGAGCTTCCTACAAGACTCCAGGCCCCTGGCCAGCGAGGCTCCTGCTGGGCAGGCGAGTAGCTACTGTCCTTCTCTTCAGTTTCTCCTGGCCACCTTCTTACCTAGTGTCTGCCCCACCTAGGAGGGAGGGGGTCCCTGTCCTCCATAGGCCCAACGGAAATTTTAAAAAATTTAGAGAAAATCTGGGCGCCATGTCTCATGCCTGTAATCCCAGCACTTTGGGAGGCTGAGGCAGGAGGGTCGTTTGAGCCCAGGAGTTCGAGATCAGCCCGGGCAGCATGGCGAAACCAAAAATACAAAAAATTAGCTGGGCGTGGTGGCATGTGCCTGTGGTCCCAGCCACTCAGGATGCTGAGGTGGGAGGATTGCTTGAGCCTGGGAGGCGGAGGCTGCAGTGCAGCCTGAGTGACAAAGTGAGACCTCGTCTCAAAAAACAAAACAACACACAAAACAAAAACGTAGAGAAGGCAGCACAATGCCACTTTCAAAGGCTGAAAGAATTGTTTGCTCCCATTAAGGAATCGGGGAAGAAGCCCCGGGGGAAGAAGCCCCGGGGGAAGAGCAAAGGGATGAGGGGAGATCTCTGCCTGGCCTGGCTCCCCTACCCCCAGCACCTGTTTCTGGGGTTTTGCCCGTGCTGAATGAACACAAGGATGAGGAGTGAATGACACCCTGAATCGTTCTCAGCTGTCCGGGGGTGGGACAGGAGGCCCACCCACCAGGCATGAAGACAGCCTCAGCCAAGACACGGCAGATTCTCGTTATTCAGGTGGTCAGATTCCGTAAGGTGGCTGCGAACACTGAGTTAGCGAATCCTGAACCAGTACCCTGGGCGAACACAGGGTTAGGTTCCTGGAGCCTCTAATCACACTCTTGTCGACTGACCGATACATAACTGTTTTACATGTTTCTGTTTAAAGATGCCTTATTTAATACATATCCCTGATCGATTGGCATTGAGCTCACGGCCAGCAGCACTATCACTCACGCCTGAACGAAGCTGCTCTCATGCACGGATCTCCTTCACAAGGCACAACCCAGGTTTCTTGCTCTTAGGAACAAGAGCACTACGGCGCTATGCTCGGGAGTCCAGTGTGACTGTGAACCAGACGTCTCTGCTGGCACGCCTGCCCCGACCACCTTCCTTCCCTCCCTGACCAGGCTCTTCTGCCAGCTGAGACAGCTCTGACCCTCCCTCCAGGCCAGGCCGGGCCTGTCACCTGCTCCAGCCCGTGGCACCCGCTCAAGGCTGTGTCACAGCCCGGCTGTTCTTCTTGGGACTGATTTGTTTGCTTTGTCAAATCTCCTCAAGCAGACCCTGACCTAAGAAGCAAGGCCACAGGACAGATCCTCCCGATTGGCCTGGGGGAGGACGCCCACGGGAAAACGATTCCACCCAGAATCACACAGCTTGCAGTGAGTCACAAAAGGCCCCCAGAATTACTCCTGGAAGCCCCTTAAGTCATCCATAATTTACTTTAAACTTTTTTTTTCATGTTTCTTTGCATTTCTATTATAGCCTCCTTTCCCTGATGCACAGAGGCCAAGGCCTAGTTGGTAGGTAGAGATTTCTTTTTTGGTTTCTTTGCCAGGAACCCACAGTTGAATTTGGAAGTCAAATTTACATGTGGTGCAACTCTACTGTATTATTTTCTTTTACACATAACATTCCTAGAAAACTAAAACAGAAGAAATCTCCTCCTCGCTGCCTGTGTGGATGTGTCAGCACTTTAATTAGAAATATTTATAGGCCGGGCACAGTGGCTCAGTCCTATAATCCCAGCACTCTGGGAGGCTGAGGCAGGGGAATCGCTTGAGCCCAGGAGTTTGAGATCAGTCTGGGCAACATGGCTGTCTCTACAAAAAATAGAAAAAATGAGGCATGGTTGCATGGGCCTGCAGTCCCAGCTAGTCAGGAGGCTGAGGTGGGAGGATCGCTTTAGCCAGAGAGCTGCAGTGAGCTGTGATTGCACCACGGCACTCCAGCCTGGGCAACAGAAAGAGAACACCTCAAAAAAAAACATTTCTTTTTTTACATATGTGCATTAAAAAATATTAGTTAAAAGTAACTCAATCTTCATTTCATACTAAGAAACTATTCCATCTCTATGCTAGGTGCTGGGAATAAAAATAATAGCTAATTAGAGTATTAAATGCTGTTTCTGTTTTCAGAGTTTTCCATGGATTATCTTATTTCATTCTCAGAACACAGTGGAAACAGGTACCATTATTTTCATTTTACCAGATGAAGCTGAGGCACAGAGAGGTGAAATAAGTTACCCAAGGTCACACAGCTGGGAAGTGATCAAACCAGAATCCTAACCCTGGGTGCCTGGCTGCAGAGCCTGCCCTCACCCTCAGAAGCTCCTGGCCTCATGGGCTTCCACGTAAAAGCGTGCGCAGACACGTCATGTCCAGAGGAGTAAGGAGGAAGGATGGGTCTGTGGAGTCTGGGCAGTTCTCAGAGGAGCGGGAGGGAAGGTTAGCTGGCATGGCGGACACTAGGCACAGCAGCCGGGAGGGGTGTGGCTCCTCCAGGCCCTGCAGCTGTGTGGTCCGGCTGAAGGCCAGGCTGTGAGCTGGGGAGAGAAGGCCAGAAATGGAGGCAGGCAGACCCCCAGGTGTCCTCGAATACCAGGCTCAAGGGTCAGGACTCACTAAGCAGGTGCTGGCAGGGCCATGTCTGGTCTTGGTGAGCTGCTTCTGGGGCCTAGCCTGGCTGGCAGGAAAGGGAGGCACAGCCAGGGCCAGTACAGGGCTTTGGGCCTGGCAGGAGGGGAGAGGTCAAGTGTGTGGCACGCGGCTACGTACGCGGGCTCCGTTGCATGAATGTGGCTGGGCCCCTCCCCAGCACCAGGCCTGCTGTGACTAAAGGGATTCCCACTCTGCCCCTCGTACTTTTCTCTCCCCAGGGACGGGCAGCTCTTGCTGCCAGAGATGGAAATCTCAAGGGCCCATGTTAAAGCAGCTCCTCTCCTCATCAGCACACACCAACCTCCTGGCCCACTCAGAAATGGTCCCCTCCCCACAGGAAGCCCCTCCTCTGGCAAACTCTTGCTGCCCCCAGGGTCCACTCAGGCTCTGAAGCCAGAGATCTGGGGTCTAACTGGGCTTCCCTGCTTGGCCTTGGACAAACTCCCCTTCCTAACTCTTACTGAGTTATTCAATCCTGCAAGGGAGAAGGGTACTGCTGGTCAGGATGCCCGTGCAGAGCACCCACCTGGGAGTGGGGCTGTTCCCGGGGTGCTGCCTGCCCTGTGCTTTTACTTCCTTGACCCTTCCCCTCCTGTAGCTGGGTTCCAGCCATGAGGTTGACAAACTTTTGAGTCTCATCATCTTCTCCCAGGCCTTCAAGGGAAACCACTACCCTGGAGAACTAGGGCACTGTGGCTTCTGCTTCAGAGAGGTACTGAGAGGGTCCAAACTGCAGCTGTGTGACTCTGAGCAGGTTACTCAACCCCTCTGGGCCAGAGTTTCTTCACCTTCAACATAGAGAAGACCGAAGTACTTATGCCTTCTGGAGGTACCGGGTGGTTCAGGCAAGTGCCTGGCACACAGGAAGCACTGTCTGAGCGTCAGCTAGGACTGTCATTTTCTCAGAGCAAACTCAACGCAGCAGGTACCCGCTGAAAGGGGACTTCCCTCCGCACTCTTGGACGGGTGAGTGCGCTTCCACCTAGGAGGACAACTACAGCGGATTCTCGTTATTCAGGTGGTCAGATTCTGTAAGGTGGCTGCGAACACTGAGTTAGCGAATCCTGAACCAGTACCCCGGGGGAACACAGGGTTAGGTTCCTGGAGCCTCTAATCACACTTCTGTCGACTGACCGATACATAACTGTTTTACATGTGTTTCTGTTTAAAGATGCCTTATTTAATACGTATTCCTGATTGATTGGTATTGAGCTCACGGCCAGCAGCACTATCACTCACGCCTGAACGAAGCTGCTCTCATGCACGGATCTCCTTCACAAGGCACAACTCAGCCTTCTTGCTCTTAGGAACAAGAGCGCTTCGGCGCTATGCTTGGGAGCCATTTTAACAGCCAAGTCATCAGCAACGAGCACAAACATGGGAAAAACATGGCACTGCAGAGACTGTGAACAGGACACGCAAGTGCAGTATGAGAGCTGAATCAAGAAGGCAGAGCGTCGTTCTGTTCCGCCTCAGCTGGGGACATGGGCATCAGGCGACTCAAATTTTTCACTGCTTTGAACGTACATGTGTCCATGAGTGTCTCCAAATGACCACAAAATCGCTGGAAGTATTGATTTGGGGATTGCAAATACATTTTATTGAGTAGGCCAATTTGCAAATATTGAATCTTTGAATGAGGCTGACTATGTCTATCTTGAGAAAAGGTGGCATGAGAATGTGGACGTTGGCTAGCCCCACACCTGCGGCCCTAGAGGTACATGGGGATCCATGGGGCTGTCCTCTCCTGCCCTGTCCCCATGACCAGTGGAGCTGCCTTTTTTTTTTTTTTTTTTTGAGACGGGATCTCGCTCTGTCGCCCAGGTTGGAGTGCAGTGGCGCGATCTGGGCTCACTGCAAGCTCCGCCTCCCAGGTTCACGCCATTCTCCTGCCTCAGCCTCCCGAGTAGCTGGGACTACAGGCCTCCGCCACCACCCCCAGCTAATTTTTTATATTTTTTAGTAGAGACGTGGTTTCACCGTGTTAGCCAGGATGGTCTCGATCTCCTGACCTCGTGATCAGCCTGCCTCAGCCTCCCAAAGTGCTGGGATTACAGGCGTGAGCCACCACACCGGGCCATGGAGCTGCCTTTCTAAGATGGAAGCGAAGGCTCCTCCACTTCCCTCTTGCAGCCTTGGGCTGTGCTGTCAGCAGGGAACACCACCCAGACATGTGGGCTACACACCGCTTCCTCTCGGCAACGGCCCTTCCAGGGCAGGCCCTGCCCAGCACCCCTCACCACTCAGGGCACCTACCACACGCCACTGTCCAGTAGACCTGGGAGTCCTGGGTCTGGTGCAGGATGCGGTAAGGGGCCACGCGGGCACTGGAGTCCAGCACCACGTCCAGGGTGCCCACGAGAAGACCTGGGAACAGGGCAGAGAGACATAGAGGGTGAGGGGAGGGCCGAACTGAGGCCCCTGAAGGCTGAGTCTGGCCGGAGGCAGACAGGATGGTGACGCTACCCAAAGGGTCCAGCCCAACGAGGGAAACGTCCGGAATAACCCCTGCGGTCAAAGGCCTTCAGCCAGTGTCTGATCCCGATCAAAAACATCCCCTTCTACTTCTTCCTGGAAGCATCTGCTTCTTCTCCTGGCTCAGAAACACTTGCAGGCAGAGGCAGATACAAGTTTCATGGGGCCAGAGCTTAAACAATTCTGGGAAGCCCTCTTTACGTATACAAAACTAGACTACAAAACAAGTATTGCTTTAGACTGAGAAAGTACAGAGCTACACATTAAAGCTAAAAAAGAACAATATCAGAAATATCACAAAATCCAGAAAACCAACACAATGTTTTCCTAACTGCCAGACGCGTCTCCTGAAATACGTCTTCCGGACAGTTCTGGTCATGTACTCATCGCTTCTTCACACACAGGACAATGATTCTGCAACATTATTTTCCATATCAAGAACAGAAAGATAATGTCTCCCCTTTGCCATGACTCACTGATTTTTTATTACCGACAGTTTAAGGAAGTTTCTTTTAGCCTCAAAAATCATAACTGAAGAAGTCGATCTTTAGAATTGTCAAATTTGGGAAAATATAAAGTTTTTTCATTTCTGAACTGAAACATTTTAGGGCATTTCAAGTTTTTCTTCTCATCACATATACCCATTTGATAGATGACATACATAAAGCAGTCTGTGGCAACGCTATCTTTGTTTTTATATTTTAGGTAATGCTATCTTTGTCAGTGTCACTATTTTCTGACAAATCAGCAGGAAATATATAGCTTTTATCATTGTTTGATTCACTAATTGAATTATCAAGCAATCTAAAAACCTGTTTATTGTTTTTACTTGAAATTTTTTCTTCCTTTTAACGAAGTGCTGCTTTTGACATGATCTGAAAATATTTTATTACCATTTTTCCTGTTGATGTCAGAAAAATTTTTATTGCTGTTATTCAACTTTAACACTTTTCATAGTCCATTAATATTTTTTTGAGAGAGTCTCGCTCTGTCGCCCAAGGTGGAGTGCAATGGCGCCATCTTGGCTCACTGCAACCTTGACCTCCTGGGTTCAAGCGATTCTCGTGCCTCAGCCTCCCGAGTAGCTGGGATTACAGGCGCGTGCCACCATGCCCTGATAAATTTTATATTTTTAGGAGAGACGGGGTTTTGCCATGTTGGCCAAGCTAGCTATTCAGATTCTTTAATGAAAAGTCTAGGTTGGCATGTTTTTAATAGATGGCTTGAATAAAACCACATCCCTGTCTGCTCCTCTTCAGGGAGGACAGTACTCAGGAGGCCACGATGCCCATGATGGCACAGGGAAGGCCCTGTCAGAGGGCACAGCAGGACACACCAAACCTAGCAGTGGGGAGAGGTTGGGAGAGGGTTCAAAGAAGGGTTCCCTTGGGGGGACCCTGGGAGCTCGGTCCCAGGGGACACGAAGAGTGAGGTGGAAAGGAGAAGAGCCCGCAGGAAGGAGGTGTACAGAGACCGGGCTGCACCTGCACCCGCCCGTTCAATGAGACGACCCACATAAGCCTGCCGAGCACAGCACAAGTGTTTCAGTACACCAGCGAATATGACACTCTGGCGCGCTGATGACACCCTGGCGCGCTGATGACACTCTGGTGCGCTGATGACACCCTGGCGCGCTGGCGGAAGAAAAGGTGCCGGTCCCTCGCTTTCTTCATCGGGCTTGCAGTAGCTTCGAGGTTGGCCACAGGGGCTGCCGACTGAACAGCTGGATCTAGGAGGCGGGTCCAGCACAGGAGCCCGAGATCCTTGAAGCCCACTGGGAGGGAACCCGAAGCTGAAGGGAACACTGAGCGCTCCTGGGAACAGAACAGTCTCTTCCACATGAAGAAACGTGGCCCAGGAGAAGCCTCCGTCTGTATCTGGCTATTAGCTGCTAACACTGAAAATCAGCATGATCCACAGAAAATGCTCTTGATAAACTGGACGACCTGGCAACAATGGGACCGCAATCCTGTAGGGCAACAGTCGGTGCCCCGAAAAGCATAGGCACTGAGCCTGAGCCAGCCGGGCTCCTGCAGTGCTGGGCGCAGGCCCTGGAGCATGAGGGGCCCTGGACACCACCTGCGGAGGGAGTGGCCTGTGGGCCTCCCCTGGATCCCACAGGCCGCACGACTCCAAGGCTGCCTGTCCAGCTTCATCCTGTGTGATGGTGGCACCCGGGCCCACAAAGGGCCACCTTGGCGAGCTTGCAGGAACATCCTGTGCCGCTACCCACAGCCTTGGGTGCGCAGCTCTGAGAGCAGCCAGGAGCAGGAAAGGTGGGGGAGGAGAAGCTGGGGGAATGGGGGTGCGGCCAGCTCCAGGGACCTCTGATCTTGCTAAAAGGGCGATACTTTGGTGAGATGGGCACGAAGAAGAGGGCAAAAGAAAACGTGCGCTGGCGTCACTTGGCCCCTTAGAGGCACCTGGGGAAACTGAGGTGGAGGATGAGGACAGGGCGGTCTCGCCAACTTTCGGCGGTGAAATCCCGGGAAGCTGCACGGCCCCCGGGGCTCGCGGGCGCCGAATCCGGGCAGAAGCCGCCGCCGGTCTCCACTTGGCCGCCCCAAGCCGACCTGAGGAGAGCCCGCCGAGGGCGCATTCGCCTCCCGCCAGCCCCTGGCCTCCCCGCCCCGGCCCCTCCGCGCCCGGCTCCCGGGTCCTGGCCTCGCGCCCCCGCCCCGCCGCGCGCTGGCGTGCGTGTCCGCTGCGACGCGCCGAGGCCGGGCCGGAACCGGACCCGCCCGCCGCCCGCCGCCAGCCCCGCCGCCAGCCCAGCCGCGGCGCCCACAGGCCCGGCCGCCCGCACGCCTCTCACCCGTAAGGCCGCCGCCCTTGCCGTGGCCCCGGCGTCGCTGCAGCACGAAGAAGGGGTTGGCCCGCTCCGTCACCCACAGCGCATTGGCCACCAGCACCTCCTCCGGGCTCAGCCACATCGCGGAGCCGCTCGCACTGGGCCGAGGCCCGCGAGGCGGAAGCGCCCGCCGCCGTCGGCGTCCCGGAGCGGAGCGTGCGGAGCGGGCCGGGGCGGGGCGGGGCCGGGCGGGCGGCGCCCCCTGGCGGGCGTGTGGCGCTCACGCACGCGGCCCGAGGCCCGCGCCGCCCCCTCAGCCCCGGCCTCGGGCGCGCGCCAGCCTGGCCTCGTGGAGCGGTGCAGCCCGCGGCCTCCGGCCTGGGCCCAGAACGGAACGGCCCAGTCCGCAGACAGGGGAGCCGCTGTGCAGAGCGGGGCTTCTGGCGTTTTGAAAGCTGTGCAGTGTGAGAGAAGGATGTCAAGAAGCAGAGTTTGGCTGCTTTTGGCTGGTTGTGCGTGCAACCGGGGGCGTGTTAGCACTGCAAAGGGCGCCTGGAAAGGGTTTGCAGTTCCTCCTAATTCTCAGCTTTCTTTTTTTTTTTTTTTTTCGACAGAGTCTTGCTGTGTCGCCCAGGCTGGAGTGCAGTGGCGCAATCTCAGCTCACTGCAACCTCTGCCTCCCGGGTTCAAGTGATTTTCCTGCCTCAGCCTCTTTAGCTGGGATTACAGGCTCCCGCCAACACGCCCGGCTAATTTTTTTGTATTTTTAGTAGAGACGGGGTTTCACCATGTTGGCCAGGCTGGTCTCGAACTCCTGACCTCGGGGGATCCGCCTACATTGGCCTCCCAAGTCCTGGGATTACAGGCATGAACCATCGCGCCCGGCCAGTTCTCAGAATTCTGACACTGGGGCCGGGAGACTACAAGAATCTTCCAGCGCAGGGCAGGTGCCAGGAGGCCCTGATACGGGCTGCATCCTTGGAAATCAGTGCTGCCCCTCCCCTGACAGACGGGTCACAGAGGCTGGCCGGCCCTGGGCCCAGTGGCGGCTTCTGCGCAAGCGTGAGGCTGGCTGCACGCGAATGCGGGTCCCTGGTCTCCCAGTGTTGGCCTGCAGGGGCAGCGCCAGTCCACACACGGCCTTCTGCATGAGGGGCCTGTCAACTCCACCTGGGACAACGGGCCTGGGGCCTGTCCGGGGTCGACTGGGATGTGGGGTCACCCTGCTGGCTGGAACCCTCACCAGGGTCTGGCTAGAGGGCAAAGGGAAGGGGGCAGTTAAACCATCCTTGGAGCTGGACCTGGCTTCCAGGTGGGTTTCTGTGATTGGCACTCAAGAATCTTGGTGCGATGGATGCAGGTACACGCAGTTGACACCCAGAGTGATCTGCGGTCTTCTGCAATGTTGCTGGATATAGGAATCAGCTTTCAAGATGCAGAGGCGGGCTTTCTTCAACACCTTGGAAGTTTGAACTAATATTGTCATTGTGCTCTCTAGAGGGAAAGAATTTGGAAGAACTGCACTTTTTAACACCCTGAGAGGAGGTAAAGAGTCGTCTTGTTCCTTAATTCCAGTGGTTCTCAAATTGGGTATACATTAGGATCACCTGGAAGGCTGATTCAAACAGGCTGCTGTAGTCCCAGCCACTTGGGAGGCTGAGGTGATAGGATCACTTGAGGCCAGGAGTTCAAAATCAGCCAGGGCAATATAGCAAGACTCCATCTGAAAACAAAACAAAACAAAAAACAGCCACACAGGTTGCTGCCCCCTCCCTCCCGGGGTGTTTGCACTGCTAACTCGTTCCTAGGTGATGTTGATGCTGCTGACCTGGAGACCACTCCTCGAGAATGATTTTTTATAAGAAGAAAAAGAACAAACACTTAGTATGTGCGTGCTAAGCTTACTCTTTTGATTTTCTGAGATATAATTCACATTCCATAACTTTCACTCTTTTAAAGTACAAAACGTAGTGGTTTTTAGTATATTCACTAGGCTGGGCATCCATCATCACTAATTCCAGAACATTTTTATCAAGTCAAAAGAAACCCCTTACCCATTAGCTGCCATTCCCCACTTCCCCCCGGCTTTGCCCTGGCAACCATCAATCTTTTGTCTCTGTACATTTTTCCCATTCTAGCCATTTCTTCATATAAATGGAACCTTACAATATGTGGTCTTTTGTGTCTGTCTTCTTTCACTTCCCATAATGTGTTCGAGGTTCACCCATGTTGTAGCATGTATTGATACGTCATTCCTTCTTATGGCTGAATACTACCCCATGGTATGGATGCACCACATTTTGTTTATTCATGTGGATGGACATTTGGATTGTTTACCCCTCTTGTCTATTATAAATAATGCTGCCATGAACATGTGTACAAGTCTTTGTGTGAATATGTGTTTTTAATTCTCTTGGGCATATATTGAGGAGTGGTATTGTTGGGTCATGTGGTACAACTATGTTTAACTTTTTAAGCAGTGACCACACTGCGCTCCAAAGCAGCTGTAGCATTCCACATGCCCACCAGCTGGGTATAAGAGTTCTAGGCCGGGCGCGGCGGCTCACGCCTGTAATCCCAGCACTTTGGGAGGCCGAGGTGGGCAGATCACAAGGTTAGGAGATCAAGACCATCCTGGCTAACACGGTGAAACCCCGTCTCTACTAAAAATACAAAAATTAGCCGGACGTGGTGGCATATGCTTGTCCCAGCTACTCGGGAGGCTGAGGCAGGAGAATTGCTTGAACCCGGGAGGTGGAGGTTGCAGTGAGCTGAGATCGTGCCACTGCAACTTCAGCCTGGGCAGCAGAGTGAGACTCCGTCTCAAAAAAAAAAAAAAAAAAAAGAGTTCTAGTTTTTCCGTATCTTGTCAATACTTGTTATTGTCTTTTTTTTTTGATGCTCATTTCTAGAGGGTGGGAAATGGTATCTCACTGTGGTTTGGATTTCCATTTCCCTGATGACTGATGATGTTGAGCATCTTTTCACGTGCTTTTGGGTTATTTGTATATTTTATTTGGAGAAATGTCCTTTGCCCATTTAAAAAAATTTTTATTTTTTTATTTTTGAGATGGAGTCTCACGCTGTCGCCCAGGCTGGAGTGCAGTGGCATGATCCTGGCTCACTGCAGCCTCCGCCTCCCAAGTTCAAGCGATTCTCCTGCCTCAGCCTCCCAAGTAGCTGGGAGTACAGGTGCGTGCCACCATGCCTGGCTAATTTTAGTATTTTTAGTAGAGAGGAGGTTTCACCGTGTTGGCCAGGATGGTCTCGAACTCCTGACCTCAAGTGATCTGCCCGCCTCGGCCTCCCAAAGTGCTGGGATTACAGGCGTGAGCCGCCGCGCCCGGCCCCTGGCTCCAGCGCTTTTCCACACGTGTCAGACACGTGCTGCCTTTGCCCCCAGCATTCACTTCTCCCGTCTGTGCAGTGTCATTTGTTTTTCTGCAGTGGGAACCGTGCCTTAGAACGCTCAGCTCTTGTCTGTCAGGTGAAGACACATGGACTCCTGGGCTGTGGAGGTGGAGCCCATGCCAGCTGAGGCCATCGGTGCATTCTATCTGTGATCACAGGGGCTGGCTGGTGATGGCCATGTGCCTCCAACCAGGTCAGTTGGGCCAGGGAAATACCGTCCTGACCTGAGCCACCTCCTGGGGACTGGCTCTTGTGTTGATGGAGCTACTGCCACCCTGAGCCTGGGGATGGGGTTCCCAAGGAGGAAGCAAAGTTGGCATGTGTCTTGGTGTCAGCATTTGAGGGTGAAATCACACCAAGCCTGACATAGGCACCCCTGGGCATTTTGGCTTTTGGGAGCCATAACATTCCCCTTTTGTCTTAGCCAGTTTTGGCTGGGTTTTCTGTCATTTGTAACCAAGAGAGTCCTCAGTGATACACGTCACCACCAACAATACTCCATGTGGTCAAATCAGCTTTTTCAATAGGTTTTTATTGAAATGGTTATATTAGCAAATTCTGCACATACAGGTGTACACTGTTGGCATATAGGTATATACCATACAATTTCACTACTTGATTATACTTACACCAACCATGCAGACCGAGGAGCTGTGCTGCCCAGAACATTTCAAAGGGTTGATGAGATCTGATTGTCAAGAACCGGCTCACACTCTACTTGTAGGTGTTTGTGTTCCAGACAAGAAAACTCCCCCGAAAGGGAGGCCCAAAACTGAGCTAATCGTCAGTTTTGCTTCTTGAATATTGACTGTTCTTTCTGGCACAAGCTATCCAATGAATTAAATTAAAATTTTAATTAAAATTCAAGTGCATAGTTTCCTTTTCATCCCTTAAGGTGGAAGATAAATCATTTGCCACATTTAGGTATATCCCAAGCCTCCCCACCCCCACATTACCTGTGCTATAGTTAGAAAAATAGTTTTGTACGCCATCTTCTGAGATGTTGTGCATAGTGAGCAGGAACCTAGAGTACGGTGGGCTCTTTCAATGACCCAAATATGAAAGGGGCAACTTTAATATTTTATAAGTATAAAAGCTACAGAGGGTCCAAAACAACTGTGACATATGTGACCTAGGGCTTGCACCAGCTCCTCCTCCTGTACAGGAACAGGACGCTTCCATCAGGTGAGAAGGTTCTCCATACCTCAAATCTCATTGCCTAGCTTGGAGCCTTTTCCTGTTTTTGTAATCACACGGGACAAGTTTTCTTTTTAGACAGAGTTATTGCCTCTCTGCAGCAGATCTGGTCCCAAGCCCCAGTCAGGAGATCCCCTCCTGCAGCTGGCTCAGCAAGCCAGGCCCAGGCTGTCTGGAGAACGCCTGGAGACAGCACCCTCTCTGCTTCTCTCCAGGATGGCACGTGTCATCTCAGGCTGGGCACTCAGCAGAGGTGCCAGGACCTGGACCTGGGCCACACCTACTGGCCCAGTCCACAGAGCACAGCCAGCAATCCGCAGCCTTTCTGCTGAAGGAGCGCTTACTCGCCTGAAGGAAGAGAAATGGCCAGGACGCTATATTCTACCTAACCACCTCACCCCACCGTTTCTTTACAAACATCTTGGTTCAGTACCTCCCAGTCACTGGAGAAGTCCTTTAATATCACACAGTGTAAATATACTTGCACTTAATTGGAGATAAAGGCTGTTCCAAAAGCAAATTTGAATTCACTCTGTGTTGGGTTAAATTTGTAAACCACAGCTCAGAACCAGTCTGTGACGCTCCGCAGATGTCGGTGGCTATAGAGAGAGGCGGCAAGGGAAGGCGATGATCCGCGGATGGGTGGGGAACTGAGGAGGCCAAGTCAGCCTTGCCAGGCCACCATGTGCCGCCAGGAGCTGGGCAGCCTGAGGAGAGCAAAGATGGGCCGGGAGCCTCCGCCTCAACTGACAGGAGCCTGCTCACCACATGCCCCCCGAGTTCCCACAGGAGAATGCACGTGCGCAGGGCAAGGTGCCACCCTCGGCTCGGGATGGCAGCCTTGGCGTCTGGCTACGGGCGCTGCTTTCACAGGGGTGGCTGGGCCGCCTAGAGCTTTTGTGGTGTGTGCCCAGGGAGGAGGAGCCAACAGGAGGAACTCCACAGCCCAGGCGGGGGTCTGAGCGGGCCAGCAGCAACGAATCCTTCTGAAAGCTTAAAACTCAAGTTGCAGGACGTTCAAAGGTGTTTTTTTTTTTATTTTCCATAAAGGATCTTCCTTCTTCCCCAAGTTAGAGTGAAGAAAACAGGAAAAAAATACCTTGAGCTTAGGGTGGAAAATGAAGGAAAACCCAAGATGAGTGCAGGTGACGACCGGGCGCCCCCCACAGGGTCTCTGCAGGACCACAGGAGCCAAGACTCAGGCATAAGAGCATCACCCTTTCAGCAGCCAAGGCGGGTGGCACCTTCCCCTCCACGGTCACTGTAGGCTGTGGGGCCACAGCTGCGGAGAACGCAGGCGGCGGGAGACCCTCTCGGCCTCTCTTCTTCCAAGCTCAGTTTCTTGAGATCTTCCAGGATACCCACAAAAAAGAGGGTGAACCTTTAACAATGCCCCAGAGGAGCTTCGTGGCTACAGGGGGCCTCCTGACCCCCAACCCAGCCCTCTCAGCCAGGCCTCAGGAGGCCAGTGTGACCTCAAAACTCGGAGCCCCCGTGAGACACAGGGCCAGCCAGTCCCATGCCTCGCAAAGGGGAACGTTCCTCGCAGGTGTGGATTTGGGGGCTCAGGCTTTGCTTTCCCTGTAGTTGCCTCAGACAATAAGGAAAGGAATTCCAAGGAGCAGACATAGGCACCTTGTCCCCACCTGCCTTCTTCCGGTGATTTTTTCTGATGCTACAATACTTCAAATACACAGGGCTTCTCCCAGTCCTTCTGCAAGGCTCTTAACCATAGCCCAGGGAGCTGTGTGAATATTACAATCAACAGCCTTTCCTAATGGGCTGAAAAGAGGGTGTGTGGAAGCTTTGGAATGCTTCACCAACAAGGCCAAAATACAAGACAAAACTCCACGCCCCTCATATGTAACAACTGCCCTAACCAGACCTGGGAGGGGAAGGTGCCTATTTTAAGCTGTGGGTATCGCCCTGCGATGAGTCCTTACTCATCTTCCCACACTCCCTGACAGTGTGAGCCAATGTTGACTTTAGTCACATTAAACTCTGCTTCCGGGTGACACTGAACACACGAGAGGAAGTGAGAGCTAGTTGGACAGCCTTTCTTGAAGAAGGAAATCATACTCAATTGCTTTTCTAAATCCGTTGCCTTCAGTAGCTCCTTCTGTCCACACTTTAAATGTCAGTGTCCCCAGGGCTTTATCCCAAGCCCCATCCTCATGTCACTGGGCGGTCCCAGCCCCACTCTGGCTTCCACCTCCATCTGAACTGAGGGACACCTCTCCTGGCCAGCTCCCCTTGGGAGATTCTGCCTCCAGCGCATGGGAGTGTGTGCATGCCTGTGGGGGTGTTTTGGGGGAGGGAGGAGGAAGGAGGAGATTTGAGTGCCATAGATATTGTGATTACATGGAGATACTTCAGCAGGACAAGATGGTATGTCCACTTAAAAACACAGCTTCTGACTGGGCGTGGTGGCTCATGCCTGTAATCCCAGCACTTTGAGACGCTAAGGCGGGAGGGTCACTGGAGCCCAGGAGTTTGAGGCTAGCCTGGGCAACATGGAGAAGCTCCGTCTCTAAAAAAAATTTTAAAAAATTAGCTGGGTGTAGTGGCATGCATGTGTAGTCCCAGTTACTCGGGAGGCAGAGGTGGGAGGACTGCTTTAGCGCTGGAGGTCGAGGCTGCAGTGAGCCGAGATTGCACCACTGCACTCCAGTCTGGGCAACAGAGTGAGACCCTGTCTCTAAAAAAAATTAAAAAACAGGCTGGTGCGGTGGCTCACACCTGTAATTCCAGCACTTTGGGAGGACGAGGCAGGTGGATCATTTGAGGTCAGGAGTTTGAGACCAGCCTGGCCAACGTGGTGAAACCTCGTTTCTACTAAAAATACAAAAAATTAGCCGGGTGTGGTGGCATGCATCTGTAAATCCAGCTACTCGGGAGGCTGAGGCAGGAGAATCACTTGATCCTGGGAGGCGGAGCTTGCAGTGAGCGGAGATGGCGCTACTGCACTCCAGTCTGGGCGACAGAGTGACACCCTGTCTCGAAATAAAACAAACAAACAAACAAAAAACCCACAGCTTCGCAGGCATTCTGATGCAGGGGTCTGCAGCCTGGCCACCTCACCCCCACTGCACTTCCACCTGGGCACCAGGTTCGCACCTCCATGCCTCTCCTTCCAGAGCCCCTGCCAGCCCAGACCCAAAGTATCCCCACAGGACTCTCCCTGGGTCCCATCAACACCTGCCCAGGCACCAGGCCTGGAAGCCCAGGCTTCTGCTTCAATCTCCCTCCTCTTCCACTTGGCGTCAGAGCCTGGTGTGGGGTCTGTGAATGCTTCCCTTTGCCTTGGTCCCTCAGGCAGGACCAGCATCCCAGGCCGGTGCCGTGCCTAGCCTCCCTGACCCCCAGTGTGGTTCCTTTTCTTTCCAAACAGAGACAGGAGTCTGGTCCCCCTGGCAAGCCTTCCCTGCCCAGGAAGTGCTGCCCTTGCCTCCTGGCCACTGTCCCCGCCTTCTCTTGACTGTTCCCTTGGGCCTCTCTATGGCTGCAATGCCTCTCCTCCACCTGTGCCCTGGAAGTCCCTCCTCATCCAGATTCACCCTCTTATCATTCGCTCTCACACCCCAGTTGCTTGATAACGTGCCCATTGTCTAGAACAGCCAAAATCTTAATGGTCACAGATTCACCCCAACTTCAAGCATGTGTCTGGCACAGAGTGAGAGCTTAATAAAAGTTTGCTGGCAATATTAACTGTAGAATCCCACTTCTCTAAAATCAGTGTTTTTGTTTCATGACATTTATGAGCAGCAACCACTTGTCAAGGAGCCACACTGTCAGTTGCCAGTGGTTAATGTCAACCACTGACATTAACGTCACCTCCTTGTTTTCCTATAGCAGAGCCAGTGCCTCAATAATAAAGGTTAACAGTGAGAGAACACTGAGTTTTCTTCAGTTAAAACTAGCTTCAGCCGGGCGTGGGTGGCATGAGCCTGTGGTCCCAGCTACTGGGGAGGCTGAGGCGAGGTCAAGGCTGCAGCGAGCCATGACTGTGCCACTGCACTCCTGCCTGGGTGACAGAGCGAGATCCTGTCTCTAAAAAAATAAAAATATAAAATACCAATTTGATTTAGCATGTAGCTCGAATGGATTGGATGTGAGGGTAATGAAAACATGAGAAGAGCTTATAAAGCCAATAGAAAATGTCAAGCTTGTAAAATTCAGTAATCTCATTTTTAAAAATAGTTTTCCAAATATCATCAGACTCACTGGCAGCTGGGGCTGTTGCCGCATCAGGAAGGCCGGCAGGTGCCAGACCTCAGTGCTCAAGGCAGTGCCTCGTGAATGTGCCTCGCAGCCAGGCCTGAGGACCACCAGGGGAGCTGGGAGCTGGGGCCTCTCTGCAAAAGCAAGGCTCATCAGGGTTGTGAGGAGTTTTTAGCTGGGGGCAGAGCTTGTCTTCCCAAGAGGAGGGCAGAGGCAGGCAGCCCTGGCAGACGTGCTTACCACCACCAGTGGCTGCCAAGCTCAGCCTCCTGCGCTGGAAGCCCTGGCTATCTGGCCTTCCCTCCCCTCCCTCTGGATTAACAGCAAAGAGGGGTTACTCCTCCCTTAGGATGTTAAAAGTCACCAAAGCTTGGCCAGGCGTGGTGGCTCATGCCTGTAATTCCAGCACTTTGGGAGGCCAAGGCAGGCGGATCATGAGGTCAGGAGATCGAGACCAGCCTGGCTAACACGGTAAAACCCCATCTCTACTAAAAATACAAAAAATTAGCTGGGCGTCGTGGCAGGTGCCTGTAGTCCCAGCTGCTCGGGAGGCTGAGGCAGGAGGATGGTGTGAACCCGGGAGGAGGAGGTTGCAGTGAGCCAAGATCGCGCCACTGCACTCCAGCCGGGGTGACAGAGCGAGACTCTGTCTCAAAAAAAAAAAAAAAAAAAAAAAATCACCAAAGCGGAAGCATTTGCATTTCAATAGTCACAACTCCCAGAGGATGCTGATGGCTGCCCTGGCCCTAGACTTGCTGATCCTGCCACACAGGCCCATGGTTCTCCTCACCCGGGCACAGGCCCAGCTCACAGCAGTCCACTGGAGGCAGGGGGGTGGGTGTGTGGTGTAAATAGCTGACTCCTCAGCCTCTTCCTTACTTCAAATAGTTCCCCCCTCAACAATGACTGAGGTTATCATACATTTCCTAATAACCGCTGCTGGTGGCAAGACTTGCAACCACGGAGGCACTCAGTCTCTGCACCCCATCACACCTGCAGCAGGCGGAACACTGCTCCCCAAGCGCCTCAGGGCAGCGCTGCCCATGTGGCGACGTGTGTCCTCACAATGCTCACCGGACAAGCAGCCCCGGCCACTTCCTGCCAGGGTCCCGACTTAGCAGGGATTTCCCCCAGCATAGCAGCTAGTAAAGAGGCTGTTATTTGGGATTAAAAAAAAAAATGCCATTCTTGGCTGGGCATGGTGGCTCACAACTGGAATCCCGGAACTTTGGGAGGCCGAGGTGGGGGTGGATTGCTTGAGCCCAGGAATTCAAGACCAGCCTGGGCAACATGGCAAAGTCCCATATCTCTACAGAAAATCCAAAAATTAGCTGGGCGTGGTGGCACATGCCTGTGTTCCCAGCTACTCAGTGGGCTGAGGTGGGAGGATCACTTGAGCCCAGGAGGTGGAGGCTGCAGTAAGCCGAGGTTGCGCCACTGCCCTTCAGCCTGGGTGACAGAGTAAGACTGTCTCAAAACAAAAACAAAAATAAAAACAAAAACCCGAAACCAAAAACCAAATCATCCTCTCTGTTCCTGAAGAGCATGGCCTTAATGAGAAGTTAGTGTCCCTCCTGACAAAGACAGGCCATTCTGTAGCTGAGCCAGAGAGTGACCCCGATTTTCCAGAAAAGGGTGTCAAGCCAGGATCCACAGCACTGTTCTGAGTACGCTCCCCTGCAAGCAATGCCTCCTTGTTATTCTACCGTGAATGTGTGCCCCAGATTTCCCAGAAATTCAAATGTTATATTAACAGACAGATTCTAGGGGCCTGAAATTTGTACTTCTTCTCAAGTAATTTCATACCTTTTCAGTAAAGAAACTGTCTTGAGTGGAATTTAACGTATACACCTTGGTAAGACCTCAAATCAGGAGAAAATGCTACATCAGGGTCTGCGTTTTGGTTTGGGAAAACAAGGAGGTGGTATAGACAACACGGCAACGATCCGAACTGAGCTCTCCTATCTTTCAGGTGGGTCAAACACATACAAATGCAGGCGCGTGTCTGGAACCTCCAGCAAATGGGTTCCAGCCTCCTGCAGACTCACCCTCTCTCTGAGAGCCCAATGGGGAAACCTGCTTTTCTGAATGATGCTATATTGAAGCTGCTCATTGAAAATATTTTTATAGTACGAAGACTATCATAAAGAAAAACAAAAACAAAAAAAACCCCCAAAGCCCTTGGTAAAAGGTAAAACACAAAAGCTGCTAAGACCTTTAAAATCTGCACCATTCTAGCCTCAAATGAGCGAAAACGAAATGCCGCTGCCCGCTCTCTGACAATGCTCCTGAAGCCTGTCCCCATCTGGGGCTCTGCAGGTTTCCTTCAGGCACACCTGTGTCTGAGGCGTTATTGACGCGTTAGGAGAAAAGACACTTTAGGAGAAGCTGCACGTGGAAAAATGCCAAGTGTTCACTTCAAACGTATATTCCACAGTCAGTGAGAACAGGGCAGGGGATTCACGCATCTGCTTCGTTTGCTGTCGGACCTGACCCTGGGCATGTGGAGACTGCGGTTACTGTTCTCACAGCAAGGGTCTGTGCGCCTCACGCCCCCACAAAGCTCATGCCAATGAGGAGAGGCAGACTCAACTCAGGTGTGTCCTTTTGCAAAGGGGGTGTGCAGATTAGTTTTATAAATTTGCCCATAGTGGTTCTGTACTGGGATTAGCAGTAAGATGCAATTTTCTCATCATGTTAATTCGATGTCATCCCAGGTGTGTGGGAAGATCCCACATGTCCCTGATGCCTGGGATGCTGGCCGCTGCACCCTGTCCTGTAAGCCTGGCGGCCGGTGCTCATGTGCCTTCTTCATGCTGTGCTGGGGCTGGTGGAGGGGACTGGGCTGCACAGTGGACACTGAAGATGGGTGCTTATCTGGTATCTGCAGCGAGAAGGGGGTTTGGTCTTCCCAATGAGACATTCCAGATCATTCTGTCTTTCACAACTGCTGGCCATCCCCCCTGAAATCACTGTGCCCAGAGACACTGCTGGGCTGGGCTCCCGGGTGCCACCTCCCTATACACACACTCCCTATACTGACGGGTGGCCAAGTAGACGTGTTCACAGGCTGCAGGGATGGAGGGGCCTTCAGTGTTTTCGTGCTGACTTAAACACTTGTCACTTTACGTCATGCTCAACACGGAGGCTGGAAAACAGCGACGCAGACGGCTGCCTGGCCCCGCACACAGACCCGGCCCCACGGCCTGCGTCTCCCACGGCCCTGCCCTGGCAGGAAGTGGGTGGTCAGAGTCTCAGAGGAGATACAAAGGCAAGGCCTTCTCTCAACCCCCTTTAGGAGGGGCCCTTCGGCAGGAAGTAGAATAAGCGAGAAGGGAACATCCAGAGCCAGGTCAGGGAGCAGCACCTGTACTCCACGCAGGTAGGAAGCTTCTCCCACAGGGCAGTATGCATCGTAAGCAGGGACCACAAAAGGATGTTAAAAACCCCAGCTTCCCTGGCGCAGAACAGCGTGTGATTGTTCAGAGATGCGTCTGCAATGCAACATTAATCCTGGGCCCGGCCTCTTCTCTGGAAACAGCCAGGCTTGCTGGGCGCCCACCTTCAATGATCAGCTTGGGCGGGTTTTCAATACCACAAGGCTCACCTGGGCAATGCTACTGTCCTCAAAGCCTCACCTTGGGGGAACTTTGCAAATTAACCCTGAACCCCAACCTGTGCTTGGAAAGTGCTGCCATTCTTCCAAAACGGATGCTGACAGGAGAATACAAAATAAGAAAGGTGATCAGAAATCAAATCACAAAAGCAGTGACCCCAACAGCCAGCCCATGTTTAAAATTCAGGTTTTGTTCTCATCATACATGTCCAAAGAAGGTTCGATGGTGGAGAATTCACTTTCATACACCAGACTCCGAGGGGACAAGGAGTTTCGATGAAAGAAGTGACCACCTGGAAAAGGAAGAAGAGAAAGAGACTTAATAGGTCACCAGGCCTGTGTTTCTCACGTGGCTAGGAGGAAACAATGCAGATTATCTTTGAAGCATGACGTTTTCTTAACTATCCTTCATATGGGGCTCTTATTAGAGAGATACAAAAAGTGCGGGCATCCTTCAACTCACGCAGGCTTTAAGCATCTAAGTTCCAATCTTCGGATCCCCAAGAGACTAACCACTGGAGCTCCCCAAAGCAAAAGCTGCCTGGCGCTCGTAAAAGGGTTCCACTTAGAAACGTGAAGACTTTTTCCTGGGCACATGGTCTTATGGAGGACTGCCCCCCAGCCCTCTCATCTGGGCATCTGTTCTGGTTTGGTCCTGGAGATGGGCACGGAGCCCCCTCATCAGCTGGGCAGACTTGGGGTGTGACTTGGAGGCTCTGATTATATATATATATATATATATATACTTTTTTTTTTTTTTTTTTGAGATGGAGTTTTGCTCTTGTTGCCCAGACTGGAGTGCAGGAGTGTGATCTTGGCTCACTGCAACCTAACATGCCTATGTTGATCCTTCCGAATTTTTTTCAGTCTTAGACTTTATCTACTGAATTCCCACTGTGGAAGATGAGGGTTTTCTCCTAACCCCCGCCCCCAAATTGCACATACTTTCCATTGCCCCAATATAATTATATTTTGATTTTAAAATTCCATAGTTACATTATTTGACTATCTGTGCTACTCAAAGCTGAGCTGTGCTTACATTTCCTTTTCTATAAAACTGTTTTTAAGCTTTACTGGGGTATAACTGACATACAATGAAAAGCACATGTTTAAAGTACATCATTTGGTCAGTTCTGACAGCTGTATAGGCCAGTGACACTGACACCACCATCAAGATAACGAACATATCCATCACCCCAAAGTTTCCTGGTGCCTCTCAATCCCTTCCCCTTCTTTCTACTCTACTTCTATTGCCAGGGAAACATAGATTAGTTTGCATCTTTCTAGAATTTTATATAAGTAGAATTGCATAGTATATATTGGCTCTTACAAATAAAGTTGCTATGAACATCTGTGCACATAAATTGTGTGAACATATGCTTTCACATCTTCTAGACCTGTAAATACTCAGAACTGAAATGACTACAAAAACTGAACTTTTTCAGAAACTGCCAGGCTGTTCTAAGATGGTCCTGGCCGGGTGCGGTGGCTCATGCCTGTAATCCCAGCACTTTGGGAGGCCGAGGCGGGTGGATCATTTGAGATCAGGAGTTCAAGACCAGCTTCAACTACGTAGTGAAACCTTGTCTCTACTAAGATACAAAAATTAGCTGAGCATGGTGGCATGTGCTTGTAGTCCCAGCTACTTGGGAGGCTGAGGCAGGAGAATCGCTTGAACCCAGGAGGTGGAGGTTGCAGTGAGCCAAGATCGCGCCACAAGCCTGTAATCCCAGCACTTTGGGAAGGCGAGGTGGGTGGATCACGAGATCAGGAATTCAAGACCAGCTTGGCCAACATAGTGAAACCTTGTCTCTACTAAGATACAAAAATTAGCTGAGCATGGTGGCATGTGCTTGTAGTCCCAGCTACCTGGGAGGCTGAGGCAGGAGAATCGCTTGAACCCAGGAGGTGGAGGTTGCAGTGAGCCAAGATCGCGCCACAAGCCTGTAATCCCAGCACTTTGGGAAGGCGAGGTGGGTGGATCACGAGATCAGGAATTCAAGACCAGCTTGGCCAACATAGTGAAACCCTGTCTCTACTAAAAATACAAAAAATTAGCCAGGCATGGTGGCAGGTGCCTGTAATCCAGCTACTCGGGAGGCTGAGGCAGGAGAATCACTTGAACCCAGGAGGCGGAGGTTGCAGTGAGCGGAGATTGCACCACCGCACTCCAGACTGGGTGACAGAGTGAGACTCCGTCTGAAAAAAGAAAAAAAAGGAAAAAGAAAAAAAAAGATGGCCCTACCAGCAGCCTATGGTAGTCCCAGCTCCTTTTCATACTCACAAACACTTGACATGGTCAGTCTTGGAAAAGTTTAGGCATTCTAGCAGGAGTGTAGGAGCTTCTCATTGTGGTTTTAATTTGCATTCCCTGATGACTAATGACGTTGAGAATCTTTTCATGGCCTTATCAGCCAACCGTATATCTTCTTTTGTGAAGTGTTTTGTTCAAATCTTTAGTCCATTAAAAAAACTGGGCTTTTTAAAAAAATTTCTTTTTTTTTCATTTTTTTTGAGACAGAGTCTTGCTCTGTTGCCCAGGCTGGTGTGCAATGGTGCCATCTCGGCTCACTGCAACCTCCACCTCCTGGGTTTAAGAGATTCTTGTGCCTCAGCCTCCTAAGTAGCTGAGATTACAGGCGTGGGCCACAATGCCCAGCTAATTTTTGTATTTTTAATAGAGATGGGGTTTCACCATGTTGGCCAGGCTGGTCTCGAACTCCTGAGCTCAAGCGATCTGCATCAGCCTCCCAAAGTGCTGGGATTATAGGCACAAACCACCACGCCCGGCTTGGGCTGTCTTCATGTTATCAAGTATAAGGGTTTAAAAAAAATTCTAGGCCGGGCACAGTGGCTCATGCCTGTAATCCCAGCACTTTGGGAAGCTGAGCCAGATGGCTTGAGCTCAGGAGTTCAAGACTAGCCTAGGCAACATGGTGAAACCCCATCTCTACTAAAAATACAAAAAGTAGCCAGGTGTGGTGGTGAGCACCTGTAGTCCCAGCTACTTGGGAGGCAGAGGTGGGAGGATCGCTTGAGTCCGGGAAGCAGAGGCTGCAGTGAGCCGAGACTACACTACTGCCCTCCAGCCTGTGCTACAGAAAAAATAATAATAATGATAATTCTCGATACAAGTCTTGCCAGACATACATTTTGCAAATATTTCCTCCTAGTCTGTGACTTGCCTTGACATTGTTATAACAATGTCTTTTGAAGATTAAAAGTTTCAAATTTTGGTAAGATCAAATTTATTGATTTTTTCCTATTATACTTTGTGCTTTTTGCATCAGATTTCAGAATCCCAAGGTCACTAAGATTTTCTCCTACATGTTCATCTAGAGGCTTTATAGTTTTACTTCTTACACTTAGACGGTCCACTTCAAGTAAATCTTTGAAAATGGTAGAAAATAAGAGTTGGAGTTCATTTTTTTTTTTGCATATGGATATCCAATTGTTCCGTCGTCGATTGTTTAAAACATTATCCTTTCCCCCACTGAACTGTCTTGGCACCTTTATGGAAAATCTATTGATTGTAAATGTGTGGGTCTATTTCTGGGCACTATTCTGTTCCAGCAATCCATTTGTCTGTCTTTATGCTGTTAAATTAAATTTAGACTAAACTGCTTCCTTATATATTTTAAGTTCGGCCTAAAGGTTTCTCCATACACAGTGAACTGTCACCTAAATGGATGTGTGACAGACTGTAACTGACTCTTGTACCAAGGAGCTGAGTCTCAGCCAATCCCAGCGGCTGAGTTTCAGCCAATCACAGGTGGCCAACAGTGCAAACCGTGTTCAGTGAGGCAAAGGCCGAGCTTCACCCATCCAGCTGTTTCTGTACCTCACTTCCCTTTCCTGTACCTCACTTCCCTTTTTCTGTCCATAAATCCAACCACGGTGCAGCCCTGGAGTTGCTTTGAACCTATTTCGGTCCTGGGGGCTGCCCAATTCTTCAATCACTCTTGCTCAATTAAACTCTGTTAAATTTAGTTTCCCTAAAGTTTTTCTTTTAACAACACTAACACCATATTGTCTTGATTACTGTAGCTTTACAGGTCTTGAAATTAGGATTAGAAATTCTGGAACTTGATGGGCACAGAGGTTTGCGCATATAATCTCAGCAGATTACTCAACAGACGAATATTAAATGAAAGCATTTCAGTGCTAGCTCATGAGCGGCAGGGCAACCTCTGTTTTCTTAACTTTTCTATGTTAAAAGTCTTCTGCATTTAAAAAATTGGCATGAAGTCCGGCTTGATGGTCAGTATCTGTAATCCCAGCTACTAGGGAGGCTGAGGTGGGAGGATCACTTGAGCCCAGGAGTTCAAGTCCAGCCTGGGCAACACAGTGAGACCCTGTCCCTAAACAATTTTTTTTTTAATAAATAAAAATTACTGCTGGGCGTGGTGGCTCACGCCTGTAATCCCAGCACTTTGGGAGGCTAAGGCGGGTGGATCACCTGAGGTTGGGAGTTCAAGACCAGCCTGACCAACATGGAGAAACCCTGTCTCTACTAAAAACACAAAATTAGCCAGACATGGTGGCGCATGGCTGTAATCCCAGCTACTCGGGAGGCTGAGGCAGGAGAATTGCTTGAACCCAGGAGGCGGAAGTTGCGGTGAGCTGAGATTGTGCCATTGCACTCCAGCCTGGGCAACAGAGCAAAACTCTGTCTGAAAAAAAATAAATAAATAAATACAGGCTGGGTGCAGTGGCTCATGCCTGTAATCCCAGCACTTTGGGAGGCCGAGGTGGGTGGATCACCTGAGGTCAGGAGGAGTTCCAGACCAGCCTGGCCAACATGGTGAAATCCCATCTCTATTAAAAATATAAAAATTAGCCAGGCATGGTGGTGGGTGCCTGTAATCTCAGCTACACAGGAGGCTAAGGCAGGAGAATCGCTTAAACCTGGGAGGTGGAGGTTGCAGTGAGCCGAGATGGCGCCACTGCACTCCACCCTGGGTGACAGAGTGAGGCTATCTCAAAAAAAAAAAAAAATTAAATATAAATAAAAAATTTTAAATGGGATCAATTCAAAAATGCTTGCTATCTATCCACAGTAGCCCTCTAAGAGCAAGGTCCCACATAAAATATGAGCTATTTCATTTCTGACAAAGGATCCTCAGCCCCCAGAAGCATCAGCACAATCCAACAGCACTAAGGGAGGAAGATGAAAAACAAAGAGCTGATGACAGGGGAGTTTCCTCTCTTCAGGATGAATTAAAGCTATCTGCCATATTGTGAAAAGTGTATTTGGTTTTTTTCCGGGCTTCCTGGCCTACAACTGCTAGAATCCTCAGAATCTCCACAGTGGTGTCTTTCATATGCTAAAGAGGTGGGTGAAGGCGGGCAGCCCCCAGGTAGCTCCAGGATGGGGCTGGTCACCAGAAAGACCAAGGCAGGACTAGAGGCCTGGGACTTTCAGCCTCACCCCCCAGCCTCCAGGGAGCGGAGAGGGGCTGAAGGTTAAGTTGATCGCCCATGGCCAACAGTTTAATCAGTCATGCCCACGTAATGAAGCCTCCATAAAAACCCAAAAGATTGGGACTGGGATACTTCGGGGATAGCTAAACACGTAGAGGTACCAGTAGGGGAGGGCACTG
Organism: Gorilla gorilla gorilla; assembly: GCF_029281585.2. Classification (NCBI taxonomy): domain Eukaryota; kingdom Metazoa; phylum Chordata; class Mammalia; order Primates; family Hominidae; genus Gorilla; species Gorilla gorilla. The sequence goes on from NC_073228.2 coordinate 183,900,075, forward strand.
AACTCCAAGCTGCTTCTCACATGCCTTGCCCTATGCATCTGTCAACCAAAAAGTGAAATAACAGGCATTGGAACTAGAGAAGCATGGCTGGGCTTCTTCTGTTTTTTCATTTATTTATTTATTTTATTATTTTCTTCTTTTTGAGGTGCTCTCACTCTGTTGCCCAAGCTGGAGTGTGCAGTGGTGCGATCCTAGCTCACTGCAGCGTCAACCTCCTGGGCTCAAGCAATTGTCTTGCCTCAGCCTTCCCAGAAACTGGGACTACAGGTACATGCCACCAAGCCTGGCTAATTTTGAAATGTTTCTTTTGTATAGCCAGGGTCTTGTTAGGTTGACCAGGCTGGTTTCAAACCCCTGGGCTTAAGCCATCCTCCCACCTTGGCCTCCTAAAGTGCTGGGATTACCTACGTGAGTCACCACACCTGGCTGGATTTATTCTGAGCCAAGTTGGAAGACTTAGGCCCAGAACACAGACTCCATATAGACGGAGAACGTGCCTCAAAGGAGGCTGCATGAGGCACAGTAGACATACATTTTCCAACAGGGGGTGCATGTGGCACGGAAAGAGGGAGCAGCGGAGGCGAGGCAGGGAAGCAGCTTTCCATTCTTGTGATTCTGATTGGTGCTCAGTGACGCTACCCATACGATAAGGTAAACGTGCACTTGTGTGGGGTGGGAGAAAGGCTAGGCAACTTAGGGTCTGGTAGGGGTTGACCAGCTCCATCCTGTCTTTGCTCTACCTCTGATAAATGGGTTTACGACTAGTGCCTGTCAGTGAACTACGTAAACTCCAGTCATACAGGCAAGAGGTCAGCTTTATTTATAGACCTAGGATTTATTATTCATGTGCCCGACTACAGCCATCATGGGCCACTGTTAAAATTTTCTTTTGAATTTTCCTTTTTCTGACACGTCTCTTCATCTGTATCCTTTGCAATATCCTTCATAATAAATCTCAGGCTGGGTGCAGTGGCTCATGCCTATAATCCCAGCACTTTGGGAGGCCGAGGCGGGCGGATCGCCTGAGGTCAGGAGTTTGAGACCAGTCTGGCCAACATGGTGAAACCCTGTCTCTATTAAAAATACAAAAAAAAATTAGCCGGGTGTGATGGCAGGTGCCTGTAATCCCAGTTACTTGGGAGGCTGAGGCAGGGGAATTGCTTGAACCAGGGAGGTGGAGGTGGCAGTGAGCCGAGATAGCGCCATTGCACTCCAGCCTGGGCGACAGAACAAGACTCCATCTCAAAAAAATAAAATAAATAAATAAATAAAAATCTCAGAGTTGTGTGAGCTGCTGTAGCAAATTAACCAAACCTAAGGAGGGGGCGGTGGGCACCCTGACTCATAGCCAGTTGGTCAGAAGCGTGGGTTGAACACTTGGGCTTGCGCTGGGCATTGGAAGTGGAGACAGTCTTGTGGGACTGAGCCCTCACCCTGGGGGACCTGATGCCATTTCCAGGTAGACAGTGTTGGAACTGAATTGAATTGAGGGACATCCAGTTGGCATCTGCCGCAGAACTGCTTGCTTACTTCGTGTGTGGGGGCCCCCTCACCCCACTCGACACTGCCCCCACCACTGACTGTTGATCACGGAAGTCTTCTGTGTTGACTGTTATGGGGTGAGAACAGAGGAAAAACAGTTTGCTTTTTCTAGTCACCGTCAGAAGTGAAATGACCGAATCTTTTTTGTTAGAGTAGTCATCAGCTGATACCAAATCTTTGGCAATAAGAAAATGGGTCAGAACTTAAGTCAGTAATCTACATTGGTTAACCAGTTTTCTTGAGAAAAATATAATGCAAACAGAGGAATGCACAAGCAGCTGAATTTCAGAGAAAGGTATGAGTCTGGCTTTGCCAAGAAAGCACACATATTTTTTGACACCTGGAAATACACCAGATGTGTACTGGTCAACTAATTATTATCTTTGTTATTGGCTACATAATGTTATTAAGTAAACTCTTAATTAAGGCATAACCTACATATAGATATGTGCACAAATCATAAGTATCCAGTTCAATGAATTTCCACAAAGAGAATATACCCACAAAATAATCACTGGATCAAGAATAGACTACCAGCACCCCACAAGTCCCTCCAGTGACCACCCAATCACTATGTCCTCTCTCCCCTGCCAAAGGAAACCATAATCCAGACTTCTCCCACACAGTTTAGCTTTGTCTTTTTTTTTTTTTTTGAGATGGAGTCTCACTCTGTCGCCCAGGCTGGACTGTAGTGGCTTGATCTTGGCTCACTGCAAGCTCTGCCTCCCAGGTGCAAGCAATTCTCCTGTCTCAGTCTCCTGAGTATGGGACTACAGGTGCCCGCCACCACGCCTGGCTAATTTTGTTTTGTATTTTTAGTAGAGATGGGCTTTCACCATGTTAGCCAGGATGGTCTCGATCTCCTGACCTCATGATCCACCCGCCTTGGCTTCCCAAAGTGCTGGGATTACAAGTGTGAGCCACCATGCCCGGCCTAGCTTTGTCTATTTTTAATTTTATATAAATGGAAACAGGGAATATATTCTTTTGTGTCTAGATTCTGTCTGACACACAAATGTCTGACATTTATGTTGCAACATCCATCCGCCTCAGGGAATATAGCAACAGTTCCTTCCTTCTCACCGCTGCGTCATGTTCCACTGTCTGGCCACCACACAATTGATTGGTCTAATCTTTACGGACAGGCATTTGCATTGTTTCCTCTGGGGGCTCTCTGAATCTTGCTGTTAGGGACACTTGTTTCTGTGAGTATCTTTTGTACACATGGACATGCCTTTCCCTCGGATGATGCCTAGGAGTGGGATTGCCGGGTGTCAGGTGTGCATATTTTCAGCGTCAGCAGACACTGGCCATGTTCCAAAGTGGCTGTGCCAACTTTGACTCCCACCAGTAAATGAGAATTCCAGTGGCTCTCTTTCTGTGCCAATAATGGATATTTTCTTTTTTTTTTTTCATTTTAGCATTCCAGCAGGTGTATACACGGCATTTCACTATGTTTTAATGTACATTCCCCAAATGACCAAAAAGGATGAACACTTTTCATACATTTGCAGGCTGTTTGTGTATCTGGTTCGCTCTGAAATGTCTCTTTGTTTCTTTTGCTCATTTTCCCATCAGGTTGTCAGTCTTCTTCTCCTTTATTGTGACTGTGAGTTAAAAGCATTGCAGGTACCTTCTTCCAAAACTGTATTTTTTTTATTGTTGTTGTTGTTTGAGACGGAGTCTTGCTCTGTCACCCAGGCTGGAGTGCAGTGGTGCGATCTCGGCTCACTGCAAGCCCCGCCTCCTGGGTTCATGCCATTCTCCTGCCTCAGCCTCCCGAGTAGCTGGGACTACAGGCGCCCACCACCACGCCTGGCTAATTTTTTGTATTTTTAGTAGAGACGGGGTTTCAACCATGTTAGCCAGGATGGTCTCGATCTCCTGATCTCCTGATCCCCCTGCCTCGGCCTCCCAAAGTGCTGGGATTACAGGCGTGAGCCACCGCACCTGGCCATGCAAAACTGTATTTTGATGAGCAAAATTTCTTAATTTTAGTGTGGAACAAATTATCTAACTTTTATTTTATGGTTAGGGCTTTTTCAGTCCAGTTGAAGAAGTCTTTGCCTATCTGAAGGTTTTGATGACATTTTATCTTATTTTTTAGAAGCTTCATGGTTTTACCTTTTGCATTTAGGTCTATCATCCATTTCAAGTCAATTTTTCCATATAGTGTGAAGTAGGAATTAAGATTCATTTCTTTATAAATATTCAGTGGAGCCAGCACCATCTTGAAAAGACCATTCTTACCCCACGGCTTGTGCGGTGCCACCTCTGTCATGAGCCGAGTGTCTGTACGTGCACGGCTGTTTCAGAACTCTATTTTGTTCTGCTGTCTGTCCATCCTTGCATCGATACCTTACTGTCTTAATTACTGTGGCTTTGTCAAAAGTCTTGATTTCCAGTATCTAAGTCCTTTTGCTTTATTATTCTTCAAAATGTTCTTGTTATTCTTAGCTCTTTCCATTTCCACATAAATTCTAGGATCAGGCTGGGCGTGGTGGCTCACACCTGTAATCTCAGCACTTTAGGAGGCCAAGGTGGGAGGACTGCTTGAGCCCAGGAGTTTGAGACCAGCCTGGGCAACATGGCAAAATCCCATCTCTACAAGAAATACAAAAATTAGCTGGGCATGGGGGTGCATGCCTGTAGTCCCAGCTATTCAGGAGGCTGAGGTGGGAAGATCACTTGAGCCTGGGAGGTCAAGGCTGCAGTGAGCCATGATTGTGCCACTGCACTCCAGCCTGGGTGACAGTGTGAGACAGTGTGTCAAAAAAAAAAAAAAATTCTAGGATCAATTGGTCAAGTTTCAATACACACACCCACACCCACCCACTGGGGTCTGACTGAAATCATAGTAAGTCTATAAGTCACTTTAGGGAGAGCTAACACCTCCATAGTATCGTGTCACTCATTCCATCAGCCTGTTATATTCATTTAGGTCATCTTTAATTTCTCTCAATAACACATAATTGTTCTCTGTATAAAAGCCTTGCATATCTTCTCTTAGATATACTCCTCAGTACGATGTTTCTTTGATGCTTTTGTAAATGTTATCTTTTTTGAAAATTTCATTTTATTTATTTATCTTTTATTTATTTTTTGAGATGGAGTCTTGCTCTTGTCGCCCAGGCTAGAGTGCAATGGCGTGATCTTGGCTCACTGCAACCTCTGCCCCCCGGGTTCAAGCGATTCTCCTGCCTCAGCCTCCCGAGTAGCTGGGATTACAGGCATCTGCCACCACACCTGGCTAATTTTTGTATTTTTAGTAGAGACGAGGTTTCACCATGTTGGTCAGGCTGATCTCGAACTCCTGACCTCATGATCTGCCCACCTTGGCCTCCCAGAGTGCTAGGATTACAGGCATGAGCCACTGCACCCGGCCGAAAATTTCATTTTAAATTGCTTATTGTTAGTCTATAGAAATATAATTGATCCTGTTAAATTTACTTATTCATTTTAAGAGCTGATTTGTAGAATATATTGAATTTTCTACATGTAATCGTTTTCTCTGTGAAGAGTGACAGTTTCATTCTTCCTTTCTAATCCTTACACCTTTTATTTCTTTTTCTTGCCATATGGTAATGGCTAACACTGCCAATATAATGTTGAAAGAGATAGTGACAGCAGATAACCTTATTTACAATCTTAGGGAAAAAGTTTTTAATATTTCACTGATAGGTATAATGTTTGCTGTAGTTTTGAAAATATCCATTATTAGATTAAGGAAGCACTCTGTTTTTCCTAGTTTGCTAAAAGTTCTTTTCTTTTAAAATCAAGAATGGAGGCTGGGCATGGTGGCTCATGCCTGTAATCCCAGCACTTTGGGAGGCCAAGGTGGGTGGATCACTTGAGGCCAGGAGTTCAAGACCAGCCCGGCCAACATAACAAAACCCGGTCTCTACTAAAATTACAAAAAAAAGTAGCTGGGCGTGGGCATGACTGTAGTTCCAGCCACTGGGGAGGCTGAGGCATGAGAACCCAGGAGGCAGAGGTTGCAGTGAGCTGAGATTGCACCACTGCTCTCCAGCCTGGGCTGCAGACCAAACCTGTCTCAAAAAAAAAAAAAAAAAAAAAAATCAAGAATAGGTGTTGAATTTTAGCAAATGCTTTTTTTGTACCTATTAAGATAAAAACATGGTGACCACATGACTGATTGGCATTTTGATGACGTCCATGCAAAGCTGGATTCCTGTGACAGTGTTTCCCGCCTGAAGTACCGCACATCTGAACTGAGACTGTAACACTGATGGCGGTACAGTGTGGGGTGCCAGAAATGTCAAAATGAATCACACAAAGTCCATTTTGTTTACCTATTGTATCAAAGGGGAGTCTAGGGACAATGGTAGTATTTGTTTTTAATCAGCTATGAAAACATGTTGCAGTTCTGCACATTTTCTGTGTTCTTTTGTGTGTGTGCTTTAAGTGTAGCTTTTTGGTTTTTTTTTTTTTTTTTTTGGTTGGCAGTAACAGATTTTAATGAATCACTGTTTAAACTACACTACAGGCCAGGCGCAGTGGCTCATGCCTGTAATCCCAGCACTTTGGGAGGCCGAGGTGGGTGGATCACCTGAGGTCAGGAGTTCGGGATCAGCCTGGCCAAAATAGTGAAACCACGTCTCTACTAAAATACAAAAAATTAGCCGGGCGTGGTGGTGCGTGCCTGTAATCCCAATCCCAGCTACTCGGGAGGCTGAGGCAGGAGAATTGCTTGAACCTGGGAGGCGGAGGTTGCAGTGAGCTGAGATGGTGCCACTGCACTCCAGCCTGGGCGACAGAGCCAGACTCTGTCTTAAAACAAACAAACAAACAAACAACAACAAAACGACAGTACAAAGACTTTGTAACTGTGATTCAGGCCCCCCAGCACTCCCGTGACTGTAGAGTACCTTCAAAACTCAGCTGTGCCAGCCAGTGCCAACCTGTGAACTTCCCGCCATATCCCAGATCTGCTATCCCCCAAACCACTTCCCAGTTTTCCTTTGAGTCATCTTTCTGAAGGAGCCAAGACAATAGGGGTCTGCTGTGTAGTAAATTTCTTTATTATTTGCAGCCTTTAAAAGGTAATTTCCATGTCTTGCAATAAATTTGTTTCCTTTTGTTTCACTTTAGTTAAAATTTCAGGTATTTAGCTCCCCTTTTGCACCATTAAAAAAATTTAAAGTTACCTGTTATAGGGTGTTCCTTCAGAAGCGAAGAGCAGAATTTTACTGTTGTGCCAATTCTAATTGTAATTGTAAGTTCCATGTGTTTAATCATTGTCTCTTCATTTTAAGACCTTTAATACAAATGTCTTTTATTTGAGAGGGAGTCTCGCCCTGTTGCCTAGGCTGGAGTGCAGTGGTGCAATCTCAGCTCACTGCAACCTCCACCTCCCAGGTTCAAGCGATTCTCCTCCCTCAGCCTCCTGAGTAGCTGGGACTACAGACATGCGCCACCATTCCCGGCTAATTTTTTTGTATTTTTAGTAGAGACGGGGTTTCACCATGTTGGTCAGGCTGGTCTCAAACTCCTGACCTCAAATGATCCGCCTGCCTCAGCCTTCCAAAGTGCTGGGATTACAAGTGTGTAAGCCACCACGCCTGGCCTTAGCTAATATTTTCTTAAAACATTTACGTCTGTTTGGGAGGCCGAGATGGATGGACCACCTGAGGTCAGGAGTTCGAGACCAGCCTGGCCAACATGGTGAAACCCTGTCTCTACTAAAAATACAAAAATTAGCCAGGCGTGGTGGCACACCTGTAATCCCAGCTACTTGGGAGGCTGAGGCAGAAGAATCACTTGAACCTGGGAGGCGGAGATTGCAGCGAGCTGAGATTGTACCACTGCACTCCAGCCTGGGCAACAGAGTGAGACTTGGTCTCAAAAATACACAAAAAATTTACATCTGTATTCACAAAAGAAATTAACCTGTAATTTTCTTTCTTGTAATGCCCTTGTAATAATTTGGTATCAAATCATTTCGTATCAAATCAAATTAACAGGTTTCTGCTGATCAAGAAAGAAGACCCAAATGACCATTATCAGGAATGAAAAAGACATCACTGCAAAGCCTACAGACATTAAAAATAATCATAAGGTACAAAGAAATAGAGCGCAGAGGAGCGATTACCAGGTTGTTATTTAATGGGTATAGAGTTTCAGATTTCCAAGATGCACAGAAGGACTTGGGAAGTTCTCCTCTTTTTCTAGTCTCAGGACAAATTTGTGGAAGACTGGTGCTACTTTTTCCCTTAAAAGTTAAAAAGAATTCACCAATGAAATCATCTAGGCCCAGAGTTTTTCTTTGAGGAAATATTTTAAACTATGGATTCAATTTATTACCTAGATGTAGGAGAATTTAGGTTTCCTATTTCTTCCTGTATCAATTTTGGTACTTTGTATTTTTCAAAATCGTCAATTTATTTTCAGAATTTACTAACAATGTTCTCATAACCCTATTTGTGTGTGTGTGTGTGTGTGTGTGTGTGGTAAAAAGCATATAAAATTTGCCATCTCAACCATTTCTATTTATTTATTGTGGTTTTTGTCCATTGAGGCATTTTATTTTACTTTTTAATTTAAAACTTTTTTTTTTTTTTTGAGACATGATCTCCTCTGTTGCCCAGGCTGGAGTGCAGTGGTGCAATCACGGCTCACTGCACTCTTGACTTCCCAGGCTCAGGTGATTCTCCTGCCTCGCCTCCCGAGTAGCTGAGACCACAGTCACGCTCCACCATGCCGGGCTAATTTTTTCTATTTTTTGTAGAGACGGAGTTTCACCATATTGCCCAGGCTGGTCTCGAACTCTTAGGCTCAAACGATTCACCTAGGCGGCATTTTAATTTTAAGTATGTATTACATCGCTAGATAAAGAATCCCAGGATTTTCCCTCCTGTGTGTTTTTGTCTTGCTTCTTCATGGTCCATGTTGCCAGCTGAGGTTGTTAGTAAAATGAATCCAAACTGTCAGAATGGGAGCAGACTGTTCTGCCATTTTTTCTAGATCTTTGTTTGAGCTGCACCTCCAAGTTGGGGCTGATTACGGCACGCTTGTTTAACCTGCCTGTGAAGCTCACAACAATGTTCCCAGCTCTGTGATGATCAGATTTCAGATTTGCCAGTGGAATCATGCTTCATCACCGGAGTTAGAAACCGGACGACTCTGAAGCACGGCCTAATAAGAACCTGGTGTTTGCCTCTCCTTTAGACATTGTGTATGCTCTTGAGAGCAGCAGCCTCGACGTTCGCGCACAGCAGCCTGGCGGCGTGGAAAGGTGGTGGGAAGAGCTCAATCATTTTATTTTATTTATTTATTTATTTATTTTTTATTGATCATTCTTGGGTGTTTCTCGCAGAGGGGGATTTGGCAGGGTTACAGGACAATAGTGGAGGGAAGGTCAGCAGATAAACAAGTGAACAAAGTTCTCTGGTTTTCCTAGGCAGAGGACCCTGCGGCCTTCCGCAGTGTTTGTGTCCCTGGGTACTTGAGATTAGGGAGTGGTGATGACTCTTAAGGAGCATGCTGCCTTCAAGCATCTGTTTAACAAAGCACATCTTGCACCGCCCTTAATCCATTCAACCCTGAGTGGATACAGCACATGTTTCAGAGAGCACAGGGTTGGGGGTAGGGTCACAGATCAACAGGATCCCAAGGCAGAAGAATTTTTTCTTAGTACAGAACAAAATGAAAAGTCTCCCATGTCTACCTCTTTCTACACAGACACGGCAACCATCCGATTTCTCAATCTTTTCCCCACCTTTCCCCCCTTTCCATTCCACAAAACCACCATTGTCATCATGGCCCGTTCTCAATGAGCTGTTGGGTACACCTCCCAGACGGGGTGGTGGCCGGGCAGAGGGGCTCCTCACTTCCCAGTAGGGGCGGCCGGGCAGAGGCGCCCCTCACCTCCGGGATGGGGCGGCTGGCCAGGTGGGGGGCTGAACCCCCACCTCCCTCCCAGACAGGGCGGCAGGCTGGGCGGTGGGCTGACCCCCCACCTCCCTCCCGGACGGGGCGGCTGGCCGGGCGGGGGGCTGACCCCCCCCACCTCCCTCCTGGACGGGGCGGCTGGCCGGGCGGGGGGGCTCCTCACTTCCCAGTAGGGGTGGCCGGGCAGAGGCGCCCCTCACCTCCCGGACGGGGCGGCTGGCCGGGCGGGGGGCTGATCCCCCCACCTCCCTTCCGGACGGGGCGGCTGGCCGGGCGGGGGGCTGACCCCCCCACCTCCCTCCCGGACGAGGTGGCTGCCGGGCGGAGACGCTCATCACTTCCCAGACGGGGTGGCTGCTGGGCGGAGGGGCTCCTCACTTCTCGGGCGGGGCGGCTGCCAGGCAGAGGGTCTCCTCATTTCTCAGACGGGGCGGCCGGGCAGAGACGCTCCTCACATCCCGGACGGGGCGGCCGGGCAGAGACGCTCCTCACTTCCCAGATGTGATGGCGGCCGGGAAGAGGCGCTCCTCACTTCCTAGATGGGATGGCGGCCAGGCAGAGACGCTCCTCACTTTCCAGACTGGGCAGCCAGGAAGAGGGGCTCCTCACATCCCGGACGATGGGCGGCCAGGCGGAGACGCTCCTCACTTTCCAAACTGGGCAGCCAGGCAGAGGGGCTCCTCACATCCCGGACGATGGGCGGCCAGGCGGAGACGCTCCTCACTTCCCAGACGGGGCGGCAGCCGGGCAGAGGCTGCAATCTCGGCACTTTGGGAGGCCAAGGAGCTCAATCATTTTAAAGTATACGGTTCAGTCGTGGTAAATATATTTACATTATTGTGAAACGCATCTCCAGAACTTTTTCATCTTGCAAATCTGAAACTCTACACCCATTAAATGACCCCCTGGTAATCGCTCCTCTGCACTCTACTTCTTTGCACCTTATGATTATTTTTAATGTCTGTAGGCTTTGCAGTGATGTCTTTTTCATTCCTGATAATGGTCATTTGGGTCTTCTTTCTTGATCAGCAGAAACCTGTTAATTTTATTCGTCATTTTAAAGGAACAACTTCGTGTTTGGTTGATTTCTTTTTTTTTCCTTTTTTTTTTGGTGGCGGGGACAGGGTCTGACTCTGTTGCCCAGGCTGGAGTACAGTGGCAAGATCATCATGGCTCACTGCGAACTTATGGGTTCAAGTGATCCTGCTGCCTCAGCCTCCCAAGTAGCCAGACCACAGGTGTGCGCCACCACATCCGGCTACTTTATTTTTATTCTTGTAGAGATTTTTCTTGCTATGTTGCCCAAGCTGGTCTCAAACTCCTGGCTTAATGTGATCCTCCATGCCTCAGCCTCCCGGGTCATGTAATTCCAGGATTACAGGGATGAGCCTACCATGCTTGGCTTGGTTGATTTTTTTTCTATTGTATATTTGTTTTCCATTGAATTTAGGTAAGATCTTTATTTCCTTCCTTTGATTTAGTTTGTTGTTCTTTGAGACAAATGCTTCGAACTTTTCGCTAGGCTTTCGAGATTTAAGGTCGCAGATTTCCCTCTAGCATGGCTTTAGCTGAATTATGTAAGTTTTGATATGTCATACTTCTATGAGCATTCAATGAAACATTTTAAAATAATTTCCACTGCGATTTCTTCTTTGATTCATGAGTTTTTCTTTTGGAAGTATATTGTTTAATTCCAAACATTTGGGGATCATTCTAATTATCTTTTTGTTATTGATTTATAACTTAATTCCGCTGGTCAGAAAACATACTCTACAGATTTCAATCCTTAAATATTAGTTGAAATTTGCTAAATTTATTGAAATTTATCATCCAGCATATAAGTCTATCTTAGTAAATAATCTATGTGTACTTAAAAAAATATATACCCTGTAGTTGATGAGGGCTATATAAATATATATGTTAATTACATCTTGTCAATTGTGACATTCAAATCTTCTAGATCCCTGGGGAGCATCTGTCTGATGCTCTATCATTTTACTTTCATTTTATTTTCTATCATCTGACTTTCAACATTTGTTTCTTTTCATTAAAGATATGTCAGCACGTGTGTGTGTGTGTGTGTGTATACATTTTAAATCTATCTTTGAGTATTTAATTATCCATTTCTATTCATTACTAACATGTTGGGACTTAAATCCATAATTACATTACTCATTTTCTGTTTGTCTCACTGGTCCTATAGTCCTCTCCTCTAAGTTTTTTCCTCTTCTTTTGGATGACTTTTTGTTATTACAGTTTTCTCTCTATTAGTGTATTATATTATTATTTTATAATGCTTTTAGTGGCTATGCTGGCCTAGAGATCATTTTACTATTTTTTTAGTTGTTACCCTGGATTATGACACGTATCCTTGATTTATTAGAACCTAATATAAATAAGTACTTTGACTCCTTCCTGGACAATGCAAGTATGTTAGAGCAGTTTTACCTCATTTGTCCCCTCCCATCTTTTGTGCAGTTGATGTCAAGTGGTCTCCACAAGGGATGAGTATCAGCGTCTCACACATCGAGCAGCACTTAGGTTACCCACGTGTCTCCTTTCTGCTCTTTACTCTTCCTGCATCTCCGTGTTTCCATCTGGAATCCTCTTCCTTCTGCCTGAAAAACTAGCTCTTAGTATTTCTGTTTGCTGGAAAATGTCTTATTTCATCTTTCTTTTCTCTTATTTTGAGACAGGGTCTCGCTCTGTCACCCAGGCTGGAGTGCAGAGGCACGATCATAGCTCACCACAGCCTTGACCTCCTGGGCTCAAGCAATCTGAGGCCTCAGCCTCTGAGCAGCTGGGACTACAGGTAATTAAAAAAAATTTTTTGTAGAGACAGGGTCTTGCTATGTTGCCCAGGCTGGTCTTGAACTCCTGAGCTCAAGTGATCCTCCTGCCTCAGACTCCCAAACTGCTGGGACCCATGCTGGCTAATATTTTATATTTTAATTTTTTTTGTAGAGACGGGTTCTCATCATGTTGCTCAGGCTTGTCTTGAACGCCTGAGCTCAAGCGATCCTCCTGTCTTAGCCTTCCAAAGTGCTGGGATTACAGCTGTGAGCCACCACACCTAGCCAACTTTATTTTCAATGGCTTTCCCCACTAGATGTTTAGGTTGGCAGATATTTTTCCTCCCAATACTTTACTATTTTCTGGTTTCTGTCAAGATACCAACTGTTAGCCTTTCATTGCTACTTTAAAGTAAAGCATCTCTTTATTGAAAAAGGAAAAACAAAGCTGGAAGACTCAAACTTCCCAATTCTAAGACTACTATAAAATTACAGTAAACAAGGCAGCATGGTACTGCCATAAACACAGACATACAGATTAATGGAATAAAATTGAGAGTCCAGAAATAAACTCATACATCTATGGCCAAGGGTTCCAAGACCACTCAATGGGGGAAAGAACAGTCTCTTCAAGAAATGGTATTGAGAAAACTGGATATCCACATGCAAAAAAATGGAGTTGGACCCCTACTTCACACCATACAAAAATATTAACTCAAAATGGATCAAATACCTACATGTGAGTTCTAAAAGTATAAAACTGATGGAAGTTTTTGCGACCACCAATTTGTCAATGGTTTCTTAGCTTTGACACCTAAAGCATAAGCAACCAATGAAAAAACAGACAAACTGGATATCATCAAAACGAAATATCATCAAAACGAAGTATCATCAAAACGAAATATCATCAAAACGAAGTATCATCAAAACGAAATATCATCAAAACTAAGTATCATCAAAACGAAATATCATCAAAATGAAATATCATCAAAACGAAAGACTTGTGCTTTGAAAGATGCTATCAAGAAAACGAATACACAACTTATAGAATGGAGAAAACATTTGTAAATCATGTATCTGATAAGGGCCTAGTATCTGGAATGTATAAAGAAACTCTTACAACTCAACAGCAAAAGACAACCTGATTAAAAAATAGGCAAAGAACTTAACAGACAATTCTCCAAAGAAGATGTATGAGTGGCTAACTTAATGCACATAAAAAGATGCTCAGCATCACTAGGCATTAGGGAAATGCAAATCAAAACCATGATGAAATGCCATTCACACTCGTTAGAAATGGCTATAATTTTAAAAAAGGAGTGGGGATAACAAGTGTTGGCAAGGAGGTAGCAAATCAGAACCCTTATACATTGTTGGCAGGAATGTAAAATGGTTTAGCCACTGTGGAAAAGAGTTTGGAGGTTCCTCAAAAAGTTAAACTAGAATTCTATGACCCAGCAATTCCACTGCTAGGTATATAACCCAAAGAATTGAAAACAAGGATGCAAACAGATTCCTGCAAACCAATGTTCACAGTATTGTTCATCACGGTTAAAAGGTGGAAACAGCCCAGATGTCCATCAGTGGATGAGGAGATGAACAAATTGTGGTGTAGACATACAATGCACTATTATTCAGCCATAAAAAAAATGAAGTGTTGACATATGCTTTCAATGAATCTGTGTGTGTGTGTGTGTGTGTGTGAGAGAGAGAGAAAGAGAGAGAGACAGAGACAGACAGGGTCTCACTCTGTCACCTAGGCTAGAGTGCAGTGGCAGTGATCACAGCTCCACAACCCAGACTCCCGGGCTCAAGTGATCCTCCCACCTCAGCCTCCCGAGTAGCTGGGACTACAGGTACGCAGCACCACGTCTGGCTAATTTTTGTATTTTTTTGTAGAGATGGGGTTTTGCCACGTTGCCCAGGTTGGTCTTGAACTCCTGTGCTCAAGCAATCCACCCTCCTTGGCCTCTCAAAGTACTGGGATCACAGGCACGAGTCACCGCGCCCAGCCCTTTCAATGAATCTTGAAAACATTATGGTAAGTGAAAGAGGCCAAACACAAAAGGTCACATACTTTGCATGATTCAATTCATATGAAGCACCAGAACAGGTATATCATGGGGACAGGACACAGATTGGTAGTTGTCAGGGGCCAGGAAGAATGCAGAATGGGAAGCAACTGCTTAATGAGTAGGGGGTTTCTTTTTGGGGTGATGAAAATGTTTTGGAGCTAGAGAGGGTAGTGGTTACACCCCATTGTGAATATACTAAATGTCACTAAATTGTTCACTTACTTATTCATTTATTTTCACCAAACACATTCTCATTTCTCTTCTTTATTTAGGCATATGACAAAGACCTAGTTTACCAGCTTTACATTTTAAAACTTAACATTATATATTTAAATAATTGTCAAAATTAAGTTGCCAGCATTCATGCACAATTAGAAAACATCCTTAATTTATATTAAACCAGAAATATATTATCATTATTGCATTAATACCTTTCACTACTAACTACTGAAAACATTGCAATTATTTCTGTAGAAGACTCACTCTGGCAATGTTAACTTCACAGCAGGCTGACACTACATGGCTCACATTTCAGACAAAATGGAAAAGCAGATTCATGCTGGTGTTAGGGTACAATCTTGTCCTGCCACTAAAGAGTCAAGGATCAAAAGTGCATACACAGGCCAGGCACAGCAGCTCACACCTATAATGCCCAAAACTTTGGGAGGCTGAGGTGGGCAGATCACCTGAGGTCAGGAGTTCAAGACCAGCCTGGCCAACATGGTGAGACCCCGTCTCTACTAAAAATACAAAAATTAGCCGGGCATGTTTAGTCCCAGCTGCTTGGGGGGCTGAGGCAGGAGAATCGCTTGAACTCGGGAGGCAGAGGTTGCAGTGAGCTGAGATCGCACCACTGCACTCCAGCCTGGGATACAGAGCAAGACTCTGTCTCAAAAATAAATAAATAAATAAATAAAAGTGCATACAGAGATTTATAACAACTTTTAAGACAGAAAAAAGTGGTCCTATTATGTGGTCCTAACAATAAACTCAAAAGTTTATGACAAATAGGGGCTCTGTGAGTTGTTTATCAATACTTCAGGTACAATTCTACCAATAGTTGAGTTCATTTGAAATATTCAAAAAAATGTTCCTGTTAACCCTCAGATGGTGCTTCTGTAGCTGAACGTTTTTGTTCGATGACTTTGCATGCAAGCGCAGCAGCTGCTCCTTACTGCTGGCTGTCTTCTCCCATTTCTACCCTTTCTCCACCATTCTCAACAACTCTCTTTTTAGTGATGTTTCTGCCGTTAACCATTTCTAGTAGAAGTTGATGAAGATTTGAAGTTGCCATTCCACTACCACAAATGACTTGGAAGAGAATGAAGTGAGGCCCTGTGACCTAGTGATCCAAATGAAGAAAATCTTCATCAAAAGAAGAAAATCCACTTCCGAAAGACGGAAATCCACTGAAAGCGGAGAAAAACGACCCCCTCCCTTGGCGACCCCTTTGATTCCCAAAAGTCCTCAAATGGGTCTTCAAAGAAGTTGAATGAAAATGGGTCCCTCCCACCAAAAATTCCCCGAAGACATCATCTGAGTTATGGAGGGTGAATCAACCTCAAACGGATGTCAAAGTGCATCCCACCTCCTCCTCCTCTGTCTAATCCTTCTTTGTCATAAACGTCCCTTTTTTTTTTTTTTTTTTTTTTTTTTAGCATCAGACAGCAGCGCCTCATATGCCTCCACTGCTCATCTGAATTTTCTCTCTGCTTCTTCTTTAGTCTCAGGACTTTTATCTGGGTGCCACATCGGTGTCATTCTCCAACATGTTGTTTTAATATCCTCAGGCCAGGCATGTCTGCACACCTGGACCTTCACAGTGACCGCTGTGCTTAACAGACGGTTGGAATGGGCAAGGGTGCAGGTGGTGGCACTGGCAGTGGCTCCTCACTTTCCTGAATTGTTCACTTTCTTTTTTTTCTTTTTTTTTTTTTTTTGAGTTGGAGTCTCGCTCTGTCACCCAGGCTGGGGTGCGATCTCGGCTCACTGCAACCTCCGCTTCCCAGGTTCAAGCGGTTCTCCTGCCTCAGCATCCTGAGTAGCTGGGATTACAGGTGCCCGGCACCACACCCAACTAATTTTTGTATTTTTAGTAGAGATGGGGTTTCACCATGTTGGCCAGGCTGGTCTCGAACTCCTGACTTCATGATCCTCCCGCTTTGGCCTCCCAAAGTGCTGGGATTACAGGCATGAGCCACTGTGCCCGGCTCAAATTGTTCACTTTCAAATGGTTACTTTTATGTTATGAGAATTTCATCTCAATTTTAAAAACTTTAAAAATTGAGATAAAGTATCTTTTTCTCTGCCTTTAAGTTTTTCTGTGCTTCTTAAAATAACTTACTGTGATATGTCTTGGTGTGGTTTTCTTTTTTTTCACTCTGCTTGGTGTTCCCAGTCCTTCTTTAATCTGCAGTTTGACGTCTTTTGTCAGGTTTGAAAAATTGTGTCATTATCTCTTCAAATACTGCTTCTGCCCCATTCTCTGTCTTCTCTCCTTCTATGACTTGAATTACATGTATATTAATTTTTTCATCATCTAAAGACTCATGCCTTTTTCTGTATTTTTCTTCTCATTTTATTTTTTTGCTTCAGCTCAGATAGTCTCTCCTGACCTGCATTCCAGTTCATGAATCCTCTCTTAGCTGTGTTTAAGTTGATGTTAAACCCTCTATTGAGTTCTTCCTTTCAATTATTTTTCAGTCCTCGCATTTCCTTTTGATTTTGTTATTTCCACTTATTGGTCATTGGTTTCCTGAACATACTTAATTATTTTAAAAGTCTGTTCTTATATTTCTAATAGTTAGATTTCTTGTGGATCTATTTCTGTTCTTTGTTTTTTCTCCTTTTTGGTCATTTGGTCTTATCTCCTGGCTTGCCTGCTTCATTTGGTTGGTTTCTAATGGATTGCTGGACATGTATACGAGAAACAGAGATAATCTGATGTTGCTGATGATGACCTTTCTCTAGAGGACTTCCCACTGCCTCTGGAAGTGACGTATCACTTTTAGAATATGGGCATATCACTTTAATCTAATTAGAGATTGAACAGATTCACAGTTGGGCTTCTGTCTTTGAGATGAGTCAAATTCTGGTTCAACCTCCAGTTCCAGGCTGTAGCCCTTTGGGGATCCCAATGGAAGGCCTGGGATGGTTATCGGGGTTCTTTCTGCTTGGTGGCCCATGAATTCCGAGTTTCATCTCACAAGCCCAATAAGACTGCTTGAGCTCTCCTTCTCTCTCGGTCTTTGGGCCATCACTTTCTAGTCACTGCTTATGAACTGGCAGATGCCACAAGAAAAAAAGTAGTGTTGAATACTGGATTCATATCTCTGTACCTCCCTTTTCTCTAGGATCTTTGCTCCTCAAGTCATCACTGCACTGATAGCTCTTTAATTTCTTAAAATAAAATGTTTTAAAAATACTTTTTCCATATTTCTAGTTCTTCTTGATATGACGGTTGCACCACAACAAGCTAGTCTGACATTACCAGAAAGAGAAACCTGATAAACTTATTACCAGTGGCTTAGAGTTTCCTTAATGAGGCTTAATAGAATACTGAAACTGATTAACGGAATTTAAAAAATGAAATAGAGAAGTACATTCTGCAAGTCTCTGTAAAACATAAGAACCTCATTATGTCTGTTATCCTATTTGCTGTTTTATGTCTTTCTTTCTCAATAAGACCATAAACTCCCCATGGGCACAACGCTGATATAGTTTATTTCAGTTTCTTCACATCATGCCAATAAATATGCCATTAAATTGAGTTGAGTAGGATGTACACTATTCTAATTAGAGTCACTAATTTGGGTCCAAATAGGTTTCACTTAGAACCATCTCAGTATGAAATAAAGAGGGCACTGGCACCAAGAAACAATGAAGAAGCTGAAAATTAACCAGCAGTTGTTATTTCTGTACCATCAGTTATGGTAGTTAGATGGCTTTAATGAAGATTACAAAGGTTTTAAATAACTGAAACACTCATCAGTTGAGGACTGATTCAATATACAATGCATTTATCAATATTAAAGAGACTCAGGCAGACAGATGTGTATGCACAGATGTGGAAAAATCTCCAAATTTTGGGAAAAAAGAATATATGGTCCGTATGCTCTTTTTGGAAAATCTATAGTATTATATGTTCTTAGTCTCGAATTTAAGTAACTGTTTTTGGATTAAGTTCTAGAAAATAGCAAGTGGAAGCCCAGCTGAGCCTTGAAACTGCAACCTTGAGTAAGAAAGAATTTTAGACATTTTAAAGGGAATTGTTGATGTGGATGCAAAAAGAGAACAGAATTCTATACAGTAAAGCCATTTAGGAGAAAATTTTCAGGTTACTATGAAGACTGAAAGCCTAAGTCTTAGCTGTTTAAACTGTAATCATTAGAGTATATTTGTGAAGTCCCTTTCTGAGACTTCTGGACTTCAAATATGGGATGTTTTCTTCAGAGATGCTGTAATGTTTCTCAGAATATCCTCTGCTAATTTGCTGCTATGGGTGACATATTTCCAGTTATGTGTAACTCTCTCCTGTGGATATAAGATAGGGCTTTTTGTTTGACAGAAGAGCCTCAAAAATGTCTTTTCTTCTGGCCGGGTGCAGTGGCTCAGGCCTGTAATCCCAGCAATTTGAGAGGCCGAGGAGGGTGGATCATGAGGTCAAGAGATCAAGACCATCCTGACCAACATGGTGAAACACCGTCTCTACTAAAAACACAAAAATTAGTTGGGTGTGGTGGCATGTGCCTGTAGTCCCAGCTACTCAGGAGGCTGAGGCAGGAGAATCGCTTCAACCAGAGAGGTGAAGGTTGCAGTGAGCTGAGATCGCGCCACTGCACTCCAGCCTGGGACAGAGCGAGACACTGTCTCAAAAAAAAAAAGTCTTCCTTTGGGCTAAAGGAAAATGGACAGGTGACTTGTTTTATGACTATGTGTGGGAGGGATTTTGCTGGGGAATGTGTGTGAAACCATCATATGCTCATACAGACACAAAATCTCTTTGGAAGTGTACACACAAGGCACAGACAACAGAGACTGCCAGGAGAGGTCTGGGACACTGGGATCAGGGAGGGCCTGACATGGACTTTCTACCTTCCAACCTTTTTTACTATTTAAACTGTAATCAGTTTTACTATTTTTATTTTTTGCCATGTGCACTTATTACTTATTCAGAAAAACAATTTCAAACTAGAAGAAAAAGGGGATAAAGAGGAAAAGGCGTAACACGTATACTTTCACAACAACCTGCCTGCAAGATAGATGTGTCATTACTTCATACACAGAAAAGGTGAGGCTCAGAGAGAGAAAATAACTTACTCAAAATCATAAAGCTAAAACTAGAATCCAGGTAAAACTGAACCCAAAGCCAAGTTATCTTTCAGTCTTATATTCTCATAAGTAACTTAGATTGCAGCTATGATTAAACCGCAAAATATATTTAACAGTGATTAAAATTCCTGAGTTGCAACATGTTGACTGATTTAAGAGCTTATGCTGCTCAAGAAATGGCAACATAAATGAGAAAATACACTTTTTCTAAGGCAATAGAAATGTAATTAAAATTCAAAACTTCTCAAGGTCTTTACAAAGGTCCCATGTAACTAACCACTTCTCTTTATTTCTGAGAAAATTTTTTTTTTTCAGACAGAGTCTTGCTCTGTCACCCAGGCTGGAGTGCAACGGCGCGATCTTGGCTCACTGCAACCTCCGCCTCCTGGGTTCAAGCAATTCTCCTGCCTCAGCCTCCCGAGTAGCTGGGACTGCAGGTGCCTGCCACCATGCCTAGCTAATTTTTGTATTTTTAGTAGAGACGGGGTTTCACCATATTGGCCAGGCTGGTCTCGAACTCCTGACCTCGTGATCTGCCTGCCTTGGCCTCCCAAAGTGTTGGGATTACAGGCGTGAGCCACCGCACCCAGCCTTATTTCTAAGAAATTTTAAGTCCTAAGTGTTCAGTGCTATTTCCAATAAATTAAATAACTAAAGGATCTGACAAGTTTTAAGATTTTCATGATGGAAACTTCATTGTATTCCTATAATTGACTTAACAATTATGTACAGATCTATATTTTATATCTCCTTAAAGGAATTAACGCTCCAATTTTCTCAATTTATTTTTTATTTTTTATTTTTTGAGATGGAGTCTTGCTCTGTTGCCCAGGCTGGAGTGCAGTGCCACAATCTTGGCTCACTGCAACCTCCACCTTCCGGGTTCAAGCAATTTCTCCTGCCTCAGCCTCCTTGCAAGCCACCATGCCTGGCTAAATTTTTTTTTTTTAATTTTGTAGAGACAGTCCCCCAGTTCCTCAGGGGGCTGAGGTGGGAGGATCTCTTGAGTCCCAGAGTTTGAGGCTGCAGTGAACCATGATCACACCACTCCAGCCTGGGTGACAAAGTGAGACCCTGTCTCAAAAAAAAAAAAAAAAAAGTTCACATGGAGTAGGGCTACAGGGGTAACGCGTCTGGCTCTGTGAAAGGGGCTCCTACCCCTGCTAGTCCCCTTTCCTCCTAATTTCTCTGCATTATTTCTAGCATGACAGCTGGCCCTGTTTCCAGATCAGGCACATATGTTTGCTCACACGTGGCAAAGCTTTATTTTATCACTAATGCCTTGGGCTTAATGGTAGCTGCACCTGTTGAAAGTTATAACTGGGCCAGGTGGGGTGGCTCACGCCTATAATCCCAGCCACTTTGGGAGGCCACAGCGGGTGGATCACTTGAGGCCAGGAGTTCAAGACCAGTTTGGCCAACATGGTTAAAAAAATAAAGTGATAACTGACTAGTATTTTCACATAAGGCTTTCATATGAAACAGGAACGGCCACTGAAGGTGAGGCTGTGCCTTTCTAAGGGCTGCAGGAGTTCTCACCCACACCTGTGACCCCTGCCCCTCCACTACGATGAGCAAGGCTCAGTCCCACACCCTGCAGGGTGTGCTGACTGCACCTGGGCAAACAGTGGGACCCAATGGACCCAAACGCTGCACAGATCAGCTGCAAAACCTCAGCGGCGGGGGCTTTTCTGGGCTGAGTGGTACCTGAGCAAGGCGTTCCTATCATCAGTGCTAAAAAGGGCTCTGATGAGCAGTTCATCTTTTCATACAAGTAAGGAAAGAAAAAACATTGCTGAGCAACACTAAACGCCGGGTACTTTCACACACACCATGTTTCCAATCCTCACAGCGCTACGTTGCTGTTACAGTGACTTTTATTCCACTGGTGAGAAAACAGAGGCTGGGAGAGGTCAAGCAGGACTCACACCGCGCTGGACAGTCTAAGGTGCAGATCAAATCAATACAAAGCACTGAGAGGATGCTGGCTTGTGTGTTGAATGTATCGGAGGTGCAGGTGACAGACTCCAGAGGGACAACGGAAATTCAATTCGCTTTGCCCTAAGCTTATGAGCGGTGTCCGGCCTCGGCAGGAACCTAAATACTACGCTCCGCTGCAGCGAACTCTGTCATCTGTCCTGGGCAGTGCATGCACGCTTCCAGATGGGATTCCAGCCCGAAGAGTGTGGGAACCTGAGCTGCATGCATTTATACCCACTCAACAATAAATGCCCGGAGGGAAAAAGGCGGGGGCAGGGGATATTTAAATGGGGGCGGGGGCGATTCTGCCTATCACTCCCCACGGCCGCATCTCCCCAGCTGTGAGTGACAGAAGCATATGACTGACGTTCCTTCAGCAAGTCTCAGTTCCCCTGTGCTTCCCATCAGCGTTTCGCTGTCCTCCAAGGGACTCTTCAAATGCCATTTGGGCGATACTGTTTCTTGTATTTATAAACCCCAAGCTCCTGGGGTGCAACCCCCTACAGTTACGGTAAGTATGTGACCAAAGGCCCACGCTGGAAACTCACTTTTCTGGATCTGAAAAGCAAGCAAGCATTGGTGCGTTCGAATTCTGAGTGACTCTTCACTGTCCATGTGTCTAGGCTGTTCCTGCCATAGCCACGTAGGGTCTGTGTGTGGTCAGGAGGAAAGAAGCCCCCACAGGGAGGGCCCGCGTCAGGCCCCCCTCCTGACCCACGGTGAGAAACCCCGTTTCAAAATGCTTGCCTTTGGTCAGGGAAGACAATGGACATTTCCCTTAAAAGGGACTTTTATAAAAAAAACTTTAAGGTAAAGAAACAAGAATAAAGAAAGTGGATAATTTATACAAACGTACTAGCTTTCTTCTTAGTCTTAACAGACCGACCAGTACAGCACACCCACCGGGGATTTTTTTTATTTTTTTGAGACGGAATCTCGCTCTGTCGCCCAGGCTGGAGTGCAGTGGCGCGATCTCGGCTCACTGAAAGCTCCGCCTCCCGGGTTCACGCCATTCTCCTGCCTCAGCCTCCCGAGTAGCTGGGACTACAGGCGCCCGCCACCACGCCCAGCTAATTTTTTTTGTATTTTTAGTAGAGACGGGGTTTCACCGTGTTAGCCAGGGTGGTCTCGATCTCCTGACCTCGTGATCCGCCGGCCTCGGCCTCCCAAACTGCTGGGATTACAGACGTCAGCCACCGCGCCCAGCACCATAGGGGACCTTTTCATCAGCTGGGTTTGCCTTTATCTTTCTTTAGCCTCGGGCTGATCTCAGGGCCGGTTGCCACCCTAGCTCCCGTTATTTCTACCTGTTTTTTCAACTCCTTGGCAAATATAGTACTCTCCTTACAGGATCTCAACACCTCTCTCCCTGAGGATGCACTGTTGAGTGTGCACAAGTGCACACTGACGCGACCCTACTGTACTGAATGAATTCTTCACAGAGGTCTCCATACCTGGGTTTCTAGAATCTTCTCATCACTGACACAACTGTCTTCACCATTCTTGCCTCCTGGTTTGTTTGGTGAGGCAGTTTCTACATTAAAACAGTTTAAACTAGCAATTCTATCTTTAGTAACCCCACTATTTTATTATTTTCAGGACCAGTCTGCATTCAGATGCCACCTTCCAAAATGCATGGGCCTCCTGACTGCTGCCCACAGGAAAGTCCGTGCCCTGTAACATCACCATCCAGCCCTAGGACACGTCTCTCACCCACCCCACCTGTGTCCTAAATCAAGCCCAGCACACTTCCTGGCCTTTTCTACTATCATGCTCTGCACACTAGGGGCCACTGGTCAGGACACCCCACAGCCTGCCCCTGACACTTGGTGAGCTTCTCTAAGAGGCAAATAGAATGGGGCTTGGAACACAGACCCTGGGGGCCAGCTTATGTGTTGAAATCCAGCCTCTGCTACTTACCAGCAGGGCAACCTTGGCAAGTTACTGGATTTCTCCAAGCCTGTTTCCTCATCTGTAAAACGGAGTTAATAAGAGGGTTGCTGCAAGGATTTAATGAGTTAATGCAGCAAAATGCTTCAAAGAGGACCTAGCATGCAGTTAAGCACTGTATGTGTTAGCTATTATTATTGTACACTATTATCAAACAATAGTATATGTGTGTATATGTAAGTATATAGTAGGTATACATTGATATAGCATATATATACTGCATATGGTATATATATACCTACACAATATGCTATTATATATTATACATAGTATATCTATATACACAGACCATATATGCATGTAAGAATATGGGTGTGTATGTGTGTGTTTGTGTAGCTCAGCCCTCAAATAACTACCTCCATTCACTTCCCCTGTTTTCACCCTGAGACTCTGAATTGCTCTAGGGTGCAGGCTGTGCACATAGTAGGTCCTGGTCTAACTGTCTCCAGGCTGGAGGGTATAAAGTAGTTGGGAGCATTGACTCTGGGCTGCCTGGGTCTCATTCTGACTTTGCCCCTTAGCAGGTGAGTGAACTTGGGCAAGAAACTTGAACCTTTTGAACCATCAGTTTTCTTCACTTGTAAAACAGAAAACCAACTATATCTTCTCTCATTCAGATATTGCAAAGATTAAAACGGTTATACATGTGAACAACTCAGTATGCTACCTGGCACACCCTAAAGTGATCAGGAGCCCCTGGCAATAGTTAACAGTTTCTTCCTGCCCAGCTTCATGGCAGACCTGGAATGGTGGTCTCTGTTTCACCGGGACTCTATTCTTTGTTCTGTTTGTTGCTCTTGGCCTGGTGCATTGGCTCATGCCTGTAATCCCAGCACTCTGGGAGGCTGAGGCGAGCAGATCACCTGAGGTCAGGAGTTTGAGACAAGCCTAGCCAACATGGTGAAACCCCCGTCTCTACTAAAAATACAAAAATTAGCCAGGCATGGTGGCAGGCGCCTGTAATCCCAGCTACTCAGGAGGCTGAGGCAGAAGAATTGCTTGAACCCAGGAGGTGGAGGTCGCAGTGAGCCGAGATCAGGCCACTGCATTCCAGCCTGGACGACAGATAGAGTGAGACTCTGTCTCAAAAAGAGAGAGAGAGAGAAAAAAAGAGTCTTGATAAGGAACTTGGCATAACCAAATAATTTGGAAGATAAAAAGTCAAGGAAGCTTCAGGATCTTTTCCCAATTATTTTTAAAGTCTAAAGTGACAACCTAGCTAGCCAATGAGAAATGTGATTTAATGGACTTATCAGGCTAAGACTGCCTTAAGCTGCTGGGTAGAATCAGGGGCACTTGCTTTCCCGTGGAGGGTCTTCAGGTGACATTCTTATCAACTTCTGACCAACCTGGCCAATGCTTCCTTGGAATAATTTTTTTTGTTTGAGATGGAGTCTCGCTCTGTCACCCAGGCTGGAATGCAACAGTACCATCTCAGCTCACTGCAACCTCTGCCTCCCGGGTTCAAGCGATTCTCCTGCCTCAGCCTCCCGAGTAGCTGGGATTACAGGCATGTGCCACCACGCCCGGCTAATTTTTGTATTTTTAGTAGAGACGGGGTTTCGCCATGTTGGCCAGGCTGATCTCGAACTCCTGACCTCAGGTGATCTGCCCGCCTTGGCCTCCCAAAGTTGCAGGGATTACAGGCATGAGCCACCGTGCCCAGACAATTTTTTTTTTTAAGACAAGGTCTTGCTGTGATGCCCAGGCTGG
This sequence comes from Gorilla gorilla gorilla, assembly GCF_029281585.2. Classification (NCBI taxonomy): domain Eukaryota; kingdom Metazoa; phylum Chordata; class Mammalia; order Primates; family Hominidae; genus Gorilla; species Gorilla gorilla. The sequence continues at coordinate 183,925,369 of NC_073228.2, forward strand.
AGTGCAGTGTTGCAACCATAGCTCACTATATCCTTGAACTCTCGGGCTCAAGTAATCTTCCTGCCTCCTGAGTAGCTAGGGCTTATAAGAACAAGCCACCATGTCCAGCTAATTTTTAATTTTTTTGTAGAGATGGGGTCTTGCTATGTTGCCCAGGCTGAAAATACTCTAGAAAAATACTTTTAAAAAGAAAGAAAAAACAAAGACAAAACAACCTGTCTCTTGCATTACAAAAGTTTGTCCAAGGGTTTAAAACTCTGAAATACCAGATTAAATTTTAATCTCAAATTTTTTAAATAGTAAACAAAAATTATTCAACTTTATACATTGCTTCTATTTGTAAATCTGACTTCTTAGTTGTGTGAAATTAAATAACTCAAACTTAAAGCTGTTGTAACTTTAAGTTATCCTGAGACTTCAGAGGAATGTGGCTCTGCAGCCTGAATCGCATGGCACGCAGCTGCAACTTCTGCCTTTCAGAAATGCTGTAAATAATTAAGACCAGAGATGAGACCCCTCAGATCACCGCCCCTCCTCAAGGAGCAATCTGTAATCAATCGGATCACTGTAACATACTCACTAGTCTCACATGGAAAATGGTATAATCTTGCTAAAACTTCTGTCTCTGCCTATATGATACTTTAACTTCTCCAGAGTGCAACACTGACCCCATTTGTTTGAAGCTGTTTTCCTGGGTGGCCATCCTCCAGCTCTGTGCTTGAGCAAACTCTATACTTAATGATATTTTCTGAATCTCATTATTTAAGGTTGACAGTTGATAGCATCAGGCTTATTAAATAATTTTTTTTTTCTTGAGATAGAGTCTCACTCCGTCCTGGGTGATGGAGTGAAATGGCATGATCTCAGCTCACTGCAACCTCTACCTCCAGGGTTCAAGCAATAGACTCTCCTGCCTCAGCCTCCCAAGTAGCTGGAATTATAGGCACCTGCCACCACGCCTGGCTAATTTTTGTATTTTTAGTAGAGATGGGGTTTTGCCATGTTGGTCAGGCTGGTATCAAATCCCTGGGCTCAAGTGATCCACTTGCCTCAGCCTCCCAAAGTGTTGGGATTACAGGTGTGAGCCACCCCACCCGGCCTAAATAACTGCATTTTGATACTAATTGTATTTCTGGTTTTAGGAACAAAAATACATGTTTAAGGTGCAAATGCATGCACATGTGCACACAAAATATACCTTCATGGTTACTGAGACCATGATTAAATTATGAAAAATTAATAATGTCTGTTAAATTTCAAAGTCACAAACAGGTTCAAATTTCAAAGGCAGATGACAAATGTTCCCTAAGACTGATGGGAAGTCCCAATCTATTAATTCACTCATTTCGCTTCTTAGCTCTTAACAAAAATTCTCTATCTGGCCTTGAACAGCATCTATTTTTTTGAAGTCTTAATACTATGACTTGAAATAATGTGAGAAGAAAGCACATTAAGTTAGTAGAAAGAGTAACACTGTCATTAAAAGTCCTACACCTCCTGATGTACTTCAGCATCTTCTGATGACTGCTGATGAAGGAAAATAATGAATCACCGTTAAATAAGGAGAGAAGGAAAGAAAAAGGAAGAATTGCTTTGATCTCCACTGAGATGAAACCAGGTGGGGAGGAACTATACCATGAATCTACGAAATACCACCAGAGGAAAAAACTTTTTACTGAGGAAGCTATCAATACAAGAGAGTCCACTCTAGAAAATAAGGCCAAACATGCTCGGCTGAACTCTGGCATTCTGAGTTGGCTGGAGTTGGTTCAGAGGAGGGCCACTGAACCAGGGAATCTCAATGGATAGAGGTGTATGAATAACCAGTGCAGCTTTAAAACATTCTTCAACCCCGTATGCACCTAACAACAAAGCCCCAAACTACATGAAGCAAAACAGACAGAATAAAAGGGAGAAACATAATTCAACAACACTAGAGATAACAATACTCACTTTCAACAAATTCTAGAACTACAGAGAAGAAAAACAAGGTAAGATTTGAGCAACACGATTAACTAGACCACCCAACAGACGTCTACAGAACAGTCTGTCCAACAAGAGCAGAAGAGGTTTTTTTTTTTTTTTTTTTTGAGATGGAGTCTCGCTTTGTCGCCCAGGCTGGAGTGCAGTGGCGCAATCTCGGCTCATTGCAAACTCCGCCTCCCGGGTTCACGCTATTCTCCTGCCTCAGCCTCCCGAGTAGCTGGGACTACAGGCGCCCGCCACCATGCCCAGCTAATTTTTTGTATTTTTAGTAGAGACGGGGTTTCACCGTGTTGGCCAGGATGGTCTCGATCAGAATATGCACATTCTTAAGTGCACATGGAACATTCTCCAGGATAGACCATGTTAGGTCATAAGAGAAGCCTTAATAAATTTATGATTGAAATCATACAAAGTATGTTCTCCAACCAATAACTGAATTTAGAATGAAATTGGAAATCTACAACAGAAGGAAATTTGTGAAATTTATGAACACATAGGATTCAAACAACATACTCCTAAATAACCAATGGGCCAAAGAAGAAATAACAGGGGGAAACCAGAGATGAAATAAAAGCCACAACAATATCAAAATTTACAAATGGGTGAAGTAGGACTCAGAGGGAAATTTATAGCTATAAACAACTACACTAAATAAAAAAGACCTCAAATCATAACCTCATCTTCCACCTTAAAAAAGAAAAAAACTAAACCTAAACCAAGTAGAAGAAATAAAATAATAAAGATTTGAGTAAGGCCAGATGTGGTGGCTCAAGCCTGTAATCTTACCACTTTGGGAGCCTGAGGTAGGAGGATTGTTGGAGCCAGGGAGTTCAAGGCTGCAGCGAGCTGAGATTGTGCCACTGCACTCCAGCCTGGGTGACAGAGCGAGACATCTCAAAAACAAAACAAAAAAACAAGATTTGAGTAAAAATTAATGAAATAGAGAATAGAAGAGAGGAAAATCAATAAAACAAAAAGGGATAAATTCCTAGAAAGATACAAATGACTCAAACTGTCTCAACTATAAATAAAAAACCTGAATAGGCCTCTAAGTGAGGAGATAATGAGTTGGTAATCAAAAAACTTCCTACAAAGAAAAGTCCAGGACCAGATGGCTTCCAAATATCTAAAGAAGAATTAACACAATTCTTCTTAAGATCTCCCAAAAAACAGAAGAGGAAAGAACACTTCATAATTGTTTATATGATGCCAGCACTACAATAATACCAAGGTCAGATAAGGACACGATAAGAATTAATTACATACCAATATCCCTTATAAATATAGATGCAAAAATCCTCAGCAAAATACTAACAAACTAAATCCAGCAAATATAAAAAGGATTGTACATTATGACCAAGTGGGATTTGTCCCACGATTGGTTCAATGTAAGAAAATCAATGTAATGCACCATATTCATAGGATAGAATAGAATAAAGGGCAAACTCACACGATCATCTCAATAGACACAAAGCTTCCGACAGAATCAAAAACTATTTCAGATAAAAACGTTCAATAAGCTAGAAATAGAAGGTAACTTTCTCAACTTGATAAAGGGTATCTAATCTATAGTCTTAATAGCTAACTCCATCATCAGTGGTGACAGATGGAAAGGTTTTCCCTACGAGATCACAACAACACATGGATGTCTGTTTGCACCATTTCTATTCAACAATCTACTATTTGAGGTTCTAGCCAGAACAATTAAGCATGAGGATAAAATAAATAAGCATCCAGATTGGAAAGGAAGAAGAAAAATGATCTCTATGTACAGATGACATGATCTTGTAGACAGAAAAGCCCAAGGAATCCACAAAAAAATATGAGAACTAATAAATGAGTTCAGCAATGTTGTAGGATAAAAGATCAATGTAGAAAAATTAATCATAGTTCTACAGAAATTAAACATGTGGAACGATATCCCATGCTCATGAGTTGGAAGACAATATTGTTGAGACAGCAATGCTAACTAAAATGATCTACATATGCAGTGCAATCCCTATAAAAATCGTAGCTTTTTTTTTTTTTTTTTTTTTTTTTTTTTTTACAGAGATTGAGAAGTTGATTCTAAAATTAATGCAAGGGACCCTGAATAAAGAAAACAAACCTGGAAAAGAACAAAGTTTGAGAACTCACACTTCCCAATTTCAAAACTTACTATGAAACCAATGGAAGAATTCAGAGTCCAGACATAAACTCATATGTCATACTCAATTGATTTTTGACAAGGGTGCCAAGACCATTTAATGGAGGAAAAAAGTCTCTTAAACAAATGGCACTGGGAAAACTGAATATCCACATGCAAAAGAATGAAGGTAACACCCCTACCTTACACCGTATACAAACATTAACTCAAAATGGATCATCAAAGATCTAAAAGTTAAGAGCAAAGACTATATTGTTCTTAGAAGTCTTTGCGACCTTAAATTAGGTAATACTTTCTTAGACATCTAAAGTACAATCAACCAAAGGAAAAAATAAACATATTCAACTTCACCTAAATTTAAAACTTTGTGCTTTGAAAGACACTACCAAGAAAGTGAATAGTTTAGAGAATGTGAGAAAATATTTGCAAATCACCTATCTGATAAAGGCCTAGTATCTAGAACATACAAAGAACTCTTACAACAAAAAACAGTCCAATTTAAAAATGGGTAAAGCACCGGGATAGACATTTCTCCAAAGAAAATAGAAAATGGCCAAAAAGCACATGAAAAGATGCTTTGCATCTTCAGTCACTAGGGTAATGCATGTTAAAAACATGAGACAACTCCTTCACACCCACTATGACATCTATAAGAAAAAAGACAGGCAGTCACTGGTGTTATGGAGGTTGTGAAGAAATTGCAACCTGCATACTCTCTTGGTGAGAATGCAAAATGGTGCAGTTGCTTTGAAGAACATTTTGGCAGCTTCTCAAGAAGTTAAACATAGAGTTATAACATAATCCAGCAATTGCACTCCTAGGGACATATCAAAGAGAACTGAAAATATATGTTCAGGCCAAAATTTGTACATGAATGTTCATAGCAACATTCATAACAGCCCAACAGTGGAAACAAGTCAAGCGTCCATCAGCAGAACAAAATGTGGTACATCTATACTATGGAGTGTTACTCAGCCACACAAAGAAGTACTGACACATGCTACAACATGTATGAACCGTGAACACATGCTAAGTCAAAGAAGCCAGACACAAAAGGCCACATATTATATGGTTCTATTTACATGAAATGCCCAGAACAGGCAAATCCATAGAAACAATGAGTAGATTTCCAGGTTTCCAGGGCTGGCAGGGGTGAGTAGTTACTGAGTATGAGGTTTTTTTACGGGGTGATGAAAATGTTCTGGAATTTGATAGTGGTGATGGTTGCACAACTGTGTGACTATACTAAAACTACTGAAATACACACTTTAAACGGGTAATTTTACGGTATGTGAATTACATTTTGATTGCAAAAACCCTTTCAGCCCCCTACTGATTTGAGCATGACTACTGGAGTGAACCCGTTTTCAATAGGAATATGTTCTCACTCCTCAGGTAAGCTGAGGTAGAAGATTAAGAATTCACTGCTGCAAACATTTACAAATACTGAAAAGCCTTCAAGCATATAATTCGATGTAACAAAGTATTTTGAAATTCTCCTCATCAGTAAAGCAAAAGTATTTTACCGGCACATGTAAAATCGCTCTCACCTACTTTTTTGAGTTTGCTGTTTTTACAAGAATACAAAGTAGGTAATAATTTATTACTAATTAGATGTGGTTTGGAAAATCATTTTGACACTCATTCCTTCATTCCACAAATATTTATTGAGCACTTACTATGTGCAAAGCACTCTGCTGGGTGCAGGGGCACAGTGGGGAGCAAATGTTACAAGTCCCTGCTGCTGGGGGTGCTGCAGCTCTGGTGGAGGCTGATCAACCACAGAGAAGAAATTATCACAGAGTGAATGTCCCCCTTGAAGAATGAGTAAATCAACTGACCACCCTAAGCGGCATCACCAGCAGGACGTCCCCGCTCTTGCGCCCTATGTGGGTAGGAGCCAATGTGAAGACACCAATAGTAAGTGTCAATCCCTGTTCCTCTCACGGGAGCCAGGAGCACATTCTGTCTCTGAAACACAAACAAATGCAATCTGGGTCTGCGAGCTTCAAATCAGCCCTCAAAACACAGGTCTGGTTAATAAGACTCAACAGCACAGACTTTTTATTTTATTATTTATTTCTTTTAATACAAAGCTTTGGCATTAGCAATTTTATGAAAAAATAAAATGTACTAAAAATAAATGCTTGTGTGGCATGATTGGTAAATGATGCACAAAAATAGGTTCTTTTTTCCTTCAAGGCAAAATCAGTCAGAAAGCAGGTTTTTTCTTCTTCAAAACCATTCTACCCTATGGAATAAAAGGAAAAAAGAGGTCATAAATTAGTTAAAGAGTAGTCAAATGTTTAAAATAACAGAGAAGTGACCCTAACTGAAGGGTGGCCTGGCTGTCCCCAGCTAGTTCCCAACCCCTCTGGTAAGGCCAGGAAGCCATTAAGTGTTTTCCCAAAATCAGCAGTTTCAGATCTGCAGTTGACTGACTCATCCATCTTAGAGGTGCTTTAATACGCCCAAAAGGATGAAGGAAAAGGTCAGGCCCATGGCATGTTGTTTAAATACACAGGGACAATTATCATACAATTTACAATTTTTCCTGGTTTAAACACATGTTCTGAATGCTGAGGGTGCTGAAATCTGTAGCTGTTGTCTTTAAAAAATGCTCCTCTTACCTCTCAAACAAGAATGTCCTCACTTATTTTGAAGTGATAGGGATGTATGGCTGTCTCACAGGAATCCTCCAGACCTTGTGTGTGTTTCTGTCCTTGTATCAGGTGTAAAAAGAGCCTATGACCTTTTGACAAGCCCCTGCGCTGCCCGAGCTCCTGCTGCCCTCTCTGCAGCCCTGTGCTGTGGGGCTGCCCTGGCTTTCTGATGCCTTGGATTCCTGCTCATTTCCAGGGTCCCCAAATCAAGCTGTTAGCGTTGATCTTTTTCTTTCTGCTGAGCTCCAGATCTCTGCTTCAAACCATATAAGCTTTGGTTATTACACAACTCTCTAGCAACTCCTGATTTCAGCTCCTGCTCGCCACCCTGACTTGCTCCTTCAACTCCCTATTTTTACCTAATCTATCTTCCTGCCTCCATGCCCTACCACAGCAAGCAACTTCGCAGCCACTAGGAATATCTCTCTGCTGAAAGGCCTTAGAGCCCATTACCAGCTCTTTACAAGAATCAAGTCCAAAATCTGTCTCCTGCCTACCGCCACCACCACCTACAGCAGACACACCAAACCACACAACTCGCTGATCCTGCTCTGTGCGGTCCTCACTGTGTGCCCTAATTATGCCCAGGCTGGTTCCTAAGTCACTCTTCCATGCAGCCTTTTCACCTCCCCCAAAGGTAAAGCGGCAGCTCCGCAGGCATGACCCAGAAGGGCCTTTGCGTACTCCCTCACTCTCCAGCCACATCAGTACGCACATGAGGGCATAGCCCTGAGCTCCGGCGGGGCCAGACCAGGTCTCCACTACCTTCAGCACTGCGAGTCCCGTGCTTGGCACAAGCCCGGGAGCCTACTTGGGAAACAGCATCTCAATGAATGAGGGGGTGTTGTCAACTTTTTTGAAAAACCTCTGGTATAAAGGATATTCACAACTTCACATCAAGTTCTGTACCTTATTATTTCTTGTAGATCCTATTTAAGGTAACACATTTTCTAATATTTCCTCAGAAAAACTGGATATTAGATATAAAGAATTTTTAGGGGTAATTAAGTTTTTAAATCTACTTTATCTTGTTGCCTCTTAAAGAAATTATAGGCTGGGCCTGGTGGCTCACGCCTGTAATCCCAGCACTTTGGGAGGCTGAGGTGGGTGGATCACCTGAGGTCAGGAGTTTGAGACCAGCCTGGCCCACATGGCAAAACCCCGTCTCTACTAAAAATGCAAAAATTAGCCAGGGGTGCTGGCAGGCGCCTCTAGTCCCAGCTACTCGGGAAGCTGAGACAGAAGAACTGCTTGAACCTGGGAGGCAGAAGTTGCAGTGAGCCGAGATCCCACCACTGTACTCCAGCCTGGGTGAGAGAGCGAGACCCTGTCTCAAATAAATAAATAAAATAAAGCAAAATAATAACCACTGCCAAAGAGAGCAGAGAAGTGCAAGTTCCCACTGCCTTTAATACTCATGTTGCAACTGCATTTTTAGGAAACCAAATTTGTCTCCTTCAACCACATTATTTGGCACTATCCTCCTCTCTGAAGCAGTCAAATGCAAGCAGTTTAAAGGAAAAGGTTGGAACCAGAGGTGCTGGGTTTGAATTCCAGTGGCCTTCTTCCTATGGCATCCCTCCAGAGTCGCTCAATCCCTCGAAGCCCTACTTTATTCTTTTGTGTACATATATCTCACACTCAGATTGGCTACAAGGAGAATAAATACCAAGAGAAAGAAAAGGATCCACTATCCAGCAATACACCTCAAACAGAGGTTAATTTTAAATCTTTTCTGGAATTGTTACAAGACGGGCTGTGTGAGCAAAAGGTTATCAGGTTGAGAACTAAAAATTCAAAATTCTTTAGACAAGTGTTTCTCAAAACTAAAGCATACAACCTATTAATGGTTTATACAATTAATTTAGGAGTTAACGACTAATATTAACAACAAGGCACAGGATTGACTACATCAGAGAATACTGCATGCAGTCAGGGAAGTGTGTGAAATTTGTTTCAGTTACACATGGGAGTACTGGGTCACAACACAAAATGTATCTCTTACAGTAGGAGATGGTTTTTAGAAAGTCTGAAAAACACTGCTTTTGATATTTAAGGTTCTAAAAGAGGTAACTGAAAGAGAACCCAACACCTCTCCTCGGCCTCTGATCCCTCCTAGGAACAGTTCAAGAGGGACCCTCAGCACAGGACGCATCTTAGAGCCTTCTACCTGACCTGAGGTCGGCCTGTGAACAGCTCTATCCTGTAGCTTCTGTCTGAAGAATCAGGTCCTGGTGCAGGCTCGCTAGCTTTCGAAGTGTCCCGTGTTTTGGACAGACAATTTTAACTACTGCAAAGTTGTTTCTTTCTTTTTTTTTGAGACAGAGTTTCACTCTGGTCACCCAGGCTGGAGTGCAATGGGGCGATCTCGGCTCACTGCAACCTTCGCCTCCCAGGTTCAAGTGATTCTCCTGCCTCAGCCTTAGCTGGGATTACAGGTACCTGCCACCACACCCAGCTAATTTTCATATTTTTAGTAGAGATGGGGCTTCACCGTGTTGGCTAGGCTTGTCTTGAACTCCTGACCTCAGGTGATCTGCCCGCCTCAGCCTCCCAAAGTGCTGGGATTATAGGCGTTAGCTACCATGCCAGGCCACAAAGTTCTTTCTTATATCAAGTGGAAATCTGCCTCACTGTAGATACCGCCAGAGCTCCAGAAATACAGAGTAAGCATCACTCTGTATGCACTGGTTAGTCAACATGAGGCTCTTTTGAGTATTAAACCAGGCAATACGGGTAAAAGAGACCAGTGCAGGACTAAGATCTTGGTAGGCATTCAATAAACAGTAGTTATTCTCATCTTTGTTATTCTCATCTTTAAGAGTCCTTCAAACACCTGGAAACAGCTCTCATCTTACCCGGTCCCCTCTCTTCCAAACCAAGCATCCCCAAGACATCAAATAATTAAATTTTCAGACCCTTTTATGCTGAGTGTGCTAGTTTCTCAATATTCCTCTTAAAAAGAGTACTGAGCACTCAAGCCTGTAATCCCAGCACTTTGGGAGGCCGAGACAGGTGGATCACAAGGTCAGGAGTTCAAGACCAGCCTGGCCAAGATAGTGATACCCCATCTCTACTAAAAATACAAAAAAATTAGCCAGGCGTGGTGGCGGGTGCCTGTAATCCCAGCTACTCAGAAGACTGAGGCAGATAATTGCTTGAACCCGGGAGGTGGAGGTTGTGGTGAGCTGAGATGGCGCCACTGTACTCCAGTCTGGGTAACAGAGCGAGACTCCGTCTCAAAAAAAAAAAAAAAAAAAAAAAAGAGTACTGAGCAAAATAATTCAGAAATACTGAGAGTAAAATAGAAACATCATTCTTTTTGTAGAAATAAAGGAGTTTATATATATAAATTTCTACTACTACACTAAGAGGAGGAAGATCACTGGGAGCTTCCTGGTGGACCTGCTACAAGAAGCCAGGGCTTCCTGATCTCAGGTCATGCCACTGGATCATTTGCTCTAGTTATTTCGTCACCTTTACCACTTCAGATTCATTTCCTCATGCCAAGATTTTTTTGAATCTTGAATAATGAGCTACCGTTCTCTGCAAATCTTAGAACATGATTTCTATGAGTCAGAATCCAGCAACGGGAAAAGGGCTCTAGGGGATACCTAGTCACGCCCCCCACTAAACTTAAAATCTCTACTACACATTTGTATATGTTCCTCAAATAAAAATAATAAAAATATTTATTTTTCTTATTTTGAGGGAAAACTAGAGTGATACAAATTTCAGTTGGTAAATGTTGACATTCCACAAGGTTTATATGAATAGCCAAGTAGAGCAGAAGACCTCTTTTGGGAATTGAAATTCAGTAACCTCGCTTACCTAGGTACTAAGAAACCGAGGTGTGAGAAGCCAATATGTAAATATATTTACCTTGCATTTATTCACTTCTTTGACTACTATCCTGTTTATATTTGCAAAGTTTCAAAATTTACCAGATCTGTTTGCAGTGTTAAAAAAATTTAATGTATAATCAGTCACAGTACTAAATAAATAGTATTTCATCATGACAGAAGGGCAGTGACTCCAAACACATGGGCTTTTTGATGGACTTCTGATTGAAGCCAACAGCACCAAGCCCTTGGTAAATGCACCGAGCATGGTGAGGAAGGGATGGGGGCTTGCACCCCTTGTGGGGATCCTCCTTGTGTAGTTAGCAACCCACCCATGACAGGGGGCCCTAGATCACCTGGGTCCCACACACTGCCCTTACATCTTGCCCACAGGGTTTCAACAGTGAGCAGACAGGGTCAAGGACTTGCTTGAACAGTACTATACAAGAACAGTGACCAGTAACACTGCCAGAAAGGTACACTATTCTAGTAGGTATATGCATAGAGGTGGAGTTTAGTATCAATTTTCGGACAGTCATTAAAATGCCAAGAGATGAAATCTATTTATATATGACTATCTTACAAATGGATGAGGTTACCCAGAAAATTAAGCCAGGGCAATTAAGGTGAAAAAAAAAATCTTATTTTGGTTGTAAGTTTATTGGTAGATAAAGGCAAAAACAGAAATAAAATAGATGTTGAAAAATTCATTAATAATGAATAATTACAAATTTATTTGCTAAAATAAACTTTTCTCTGGAATAAAATCAGTAGGAATTTTTCATCGATATTTTTGAGAAAAAGACATTGGGTAAGAGTACTATTATCTTTCCTATCATCTGCCACAATAAAAACTGCCTTTAAAAAGATTAAGTAATTCATGCTTACTGTTAAAAAAAAAAAACACAACACATAAAAGCACAAATTGAAGAAGACGTTGCCCCAGATTCTAAAGTAAGATAATCACCATTCACATTCTGGTGACCATCCTTGCTTGTATCCACATGTGTGCATACACAACATGCACGCACACACACACTCTCTCCATTTTTCTCTCTAAATGGGATCATGAATATTGTCCTTCAGTGGTTTTGACTGAAGGCACAGAAATAATAACCAAATGAGCAACTGTGAAATCAACCCTCTACAGCTGCTAATGGGAGAAGGGTTGAACTAAGTAAGGCATGGATCTAAGATCCATGACTTAGATTCTGAGTCATGCAGGTATTTAGGCATGGAACTAAAATATTACGGCCCAGATACTATGATTTCTAATAGGTAACATTTCTACTGAGCACTCTCATTTTAATCTGATGCATGAACTGAACATCAGACAGATTCTGAGTGGCAGTCAGGTGACTATTAAACTACCCAATAATTCTCGAGAAGTGCCTAGTGTAATTATTTGCTTGTACTGGTTATCACTCATTTGTGAACTTTTTAAGAAGTAGGCTTGTATTACTATCTTGCCTGATGGGTTAGCATGGGAATAAGCAAAAGAGGTGGCTGTGGGTGAAATAAGTGTTTCCCTCTAAACTCAGGTTTGAATCACAGCTACTCACAGAGCTACTATGGTACTGTGTCCTATTTCACGGAAGAAATTAAATTCACTTCCCAGACAATAAAGGCAGATGGTCATCTGAATCACACAACTTCAATGGCACTGCAGTGGCATTGGCTTGGCTAACATTTATTGAGCACTTCTTATGTACCAGGCACTGTGCTAAGCATTTTATAGGCTGATTCTCATAACAACCCTGCGATATGGTCCTAGCATTATCTGTTTATGAATGACTACAAGGAGCTTCAAACAAATATAACTGCCCAGGTCTTACAACTGAAAAACGGAGGAGCTGAGAGTCAAATCCAGGTGTGTGTGACCTAGAGTCTAAGGAATTAGGTGCGCCATGCTGAAGGAAAACTGCCTGGGTGGCCAACAGCAGCAGCTAGTGGTTCACCTGCTGGATGAGGTGCGGTGCTCCTCTGAAGGCTGGGGAATGCCACCCGACCCTGACATCCGTGAGCCTCAACATGTACGGCTCACAGATGCCAGCGGGCACTTCTTCCAAGTATCTAGCCCAGATGAGGTTAGATCGAATAACACATGCCACTGCAAGGGGAGACCACTTGCCCATTGTTTCTATAGACGTCAATTATAGTTTCTATAGCCAGACAATGGGCAGCCAATTAAATCAACTGCATGAGGTAATAAGTTTGGTTATTACTCATCAATTAAAGTATCAGGACGTAATTGAATATGGAGATCACGTGAATTCCACCCATACCAACCTAGGTTCAAATTTGGGCAGGACCCCAGGGTTGCTTTCATCTCTAATTAGTTTTCATGAATATTGGTAAAAGAAAGGACTGAACAATATCCTCAGTAAATGTCCAAAATTTAGAATAAAACAAAACAAAGCAAAAATAAAAAAACCCTTTCTATACCTTATCCCTATGGAAAGCTACTCTTGGAACAGCATTGGATCAAAATGGACCGTAATAGTCATCTAGCCCAATCCTCCATCCTCTGAAGACACCTCACTACAGCACCCCTGACAAGTGACATCCAGCCTCTGCCTGCATTCCCAGTCCTGAGCATGCCCTACAGCAAACCATCCCGCCACTAACCAACCTCACCGACAAGACGTCCTTCCTTTTACCGAGGTGAAGCCTGCCGTCATGGAAGCCTGCTCTTTGGTCGCCATTTTGCCCATGGAGATAGCGCTTAGACTTATTTTCTCTTCCTCCTCACAGCTGTCCTAACATCTGGAAACAGCGGGTCTTTTAAACTGCTTCTTTCCTGCAGGCCAAGTACCCAAGGCACTGGTCCTGACCACAGGCACGGCCGCCGGGGCTTCCCCAGAAGCTAGCCATGCCAGGCTCCAGATGTGTGTGATGAACGCAAAGTGGGCTCTTCCCATCAGCGATGAGGATGCTGACAGCCTTTTACACTCTAAGACTATACTGCTCCTTTGCCACTTGAGTTACACTGCTGATTCATTCTAAGCCTGTGGCTAATGAAAACCTCTGGATCTTTTCTCAAACGGGCTGCTTTTGTTGAATAAGGTGAATTCCCAATCTGTGTTACCGACTAAAAATATATACTCATGAAATAAAGTATTTTGCTAGATACGATCCCATCAGGATCCGTATGAAACTGGTAGAAAGCCAGTTCTCACCACCTTCATGAAAACTGCTCCATGTGTTTTCCTGGGATCATCTGGCACATGCAATCCAAAAACAATTTGTTACTTACTCATTAGCATTCAAGCTAGCTGTGGCTCTGATGATCATGTAGCAGAGTGTGAGGGCACTGAGGAGGCCAAAACTGGCAATAATAAACCATTCTTCTGTTGACAAAGGAAAGGGAGGAAATCACTCTGGGGAGAAGGTTTAAGTCAAATCGATGCCAACATTTCCCTCAAATGCAACGAAGCAGACGTCAACGGAGGTGTAAGCCAAGATTGGCCCAAGGAAGTGAAGCAGGAGGTTTGCCAGAGAGCTACTAACTGGAGAAGGTTAGTGGAAGTACTGGTGACAGCTGCAAGGGAGAAAGGAAAGCAGGGCCCAACCATTTCTTCCATTTAGGTCCTGAGGTCTGTGAGGAGTGTAGCCACCAAGAAGTGTGCGGTGAAAAGATGTATATAAAATTGCACATGGACATAGATTTTTTTCATTGTTAATGTAAATGACAGTAAAGTAGACTAAGTATATTTACAACCTTCTTTCCTTCTTCATTCTGTCATTTCTGCGGGGCTTTCATTCTTAGTCAAAGGCTGAGGAGCACAGAGCAGCGGTTCTCCAGGTCCTGTGGGTGCTCCCAGCCATCTGCGAGCCGGCCTCCCATGGCATCCATGGCTACATTCTTCTCTCTTATGCATGGGCTTACTTAGGATATTTACGTAAAAAGGACATCTCACTGGTGTCTCAAGAAAGTAGAAACTACTCTTTCCAACCCCTGCCGAGGAGCAGCACTGGCTGTCCAGGCTGTGACAAGCACAAGTAGGAGGGGCGGGCGACTGACCGGGTACTTGACCACCACAGAGCTGAAAACCTCTGGTGCTTACAACAATAAGGATGTTTACTAGACTGTCTCTCTCTCTCCATCCAGATATTCTCCTTTACCTTTTCAGAGCCTATGTTGTCAAGGTAACATTTTAAAAACAGTATTTATTGAGAACCTCTAAAACAACCTAAGAACCAATCTGACTTGCTAAAAAGTCTTAACTATAAAATATTTCTTCGAGTACACACTGACTAGGGCTGTTTTAACAAAATGTTATACAATAAAATTACCTACATATGTGCAAGAAGGCCGAGAGAACTCTTTACACGTGGACTGCCAAATGTTTTATGCACAAGCTGTATATAGCATGTGTGTTTCTCAATCTGGGTTCCACAAATCCTAACCCTGCATGCAGAATTGTGTGTGCATAGGCATTTTTCTAGAAAAACATACTTTTGTTAGATTTTAAAGGTGGTGACTTTCAAAAGGTCACGCAGCACTGCTCCTGGGGACTTCCGGTCCGGAGAGTGCTCTATGAGCATTTCTCTGCCCACCTTAGCTTGTGTTATTAAAATGCTTGGTAAACCCCTACCTTTTAGACACCAGTGCAGCCACTGCCTCTCAAATTACAAACTTCCTCATCAGTAGATTGAAGCTTTTTATTTAATCAGCATGAACATTCAAGAACACATATAAAACCCACCATTTTTACCTGTAATGTTTTAGGTTAGGGAAAATGTATATGGCATTTAAAAAAATCAAGAGCCGAATGTCATCATCATCAAGGAACTTAACACAGTATCCTCTTTTTTCTTCTTGGAGACTTTTATATATGATATGCAGACTACCTTGTAGAACTTCGTCACATCTATGCTTCCAAATTCTGAGTCTACCATCCCATATTTGCATGTCTTTGTGTGTGTGTGTGTGTGATTGCAGTTTTAAAAACTAGTAACAAAAGGAAGTAAACACCATCATAAAACACCCAATATGCTGGTGGCATTTCCACAGTGCCCCCCTGCAGCCGGCCTGGCTACCTCTGCCCCCAGTGCCTACTTAGCACAGTGCCTGGCACACAGTGGGTGCCAGCGGGATGCATTGTGGTTGCTACGGTGCCCAGGGCTTCGGAGGGAAAGCAGAGGTAGCTGTGGTTTAGTTCAATCACATGGATTTTATTTATTAACATCATGTGCAAATTCTGCTAAAGGTGATTAATTTGGTACATGAAATAACTTTTTTTCATCAAAGCATAAGATTTTGAAAGGACATTTCTACATAAAATGTAACGGGATCAGTACTTAATGTAGTAAGTAGTAGGTGCTCAATAAATGTTTGATCAATGAAGGACCTGAAAAACTCACTAATAAACCAACAACCTTTGTGTCCTTTATTACTACTCAATCAAGTTTTAAAACTGTAGACCATAAAACCTCAACGCCAAAGTAAGAAAACCATGAAATGCTATTAAACAAATCGAGAGATGGTGAGAAATGAGCCAAACTACACTCAAAGCACAGTTTTCCCTATTGCATAGCTGAATGAAGCCTCCCTGAGTTTACACAGGTGACAGAATACAACCTGGGCAATCATTTTCTAATAATAATGTCTGGTTGGTTAAAAACATGAATACTTTGATTGAACAGACCACACGAGTCTTAACATGTGAGGAGAAACATTTTGTAACAGTGTCATCCATTTCACTGACTCCCAGACTGGAGAAGGGTCCCACGAGCCTCAGGGCGTGACGCGCTAGGCAAGCAGCAGCAGGTGCTGGGAAAGGCAACAGCAGAGCAGCGACCAGGAAGATGGGTGAAAGGTTGTTAGACGAAAGTAACATGTAGAGAATGGAAGTGAAGAGAAGAGCTGGCTTGTTGAGGGCTGAATGTCTATGATGCCTACACGCACGCTGTCAGCTCACTCACACCGTCCTGAGGCACCGCCATCAATACACTCAGCATTTCTTTCCTGCTAGTCGACAGTGCAATGTGAAGACGTTCATAACTAGCTCATGGTATTTTTTTTTCAGGCAGATTGTCCTTTGGCTTTTCTCCTACCTCATGTACAATTACACCAAAGAGTTAAGTGCCAAGAGACCAAACTTCCATAAAAAACGTAAAATAAAGTGCGCAACAGGCTATGTTCCAAGAACTGTGAATTTTTAGGTTCAAGTTCTAGATGAGTTTCCCACTAAGTAGCCTGTAGCCCCGGAGGTGGAGAGCACGAGCGCTCACAGCATACAACACACCAGCAATACTGCTGGGGGCCTGTGTCACCTTCCAACATCTCCCTTTAAATGCCTGTTTGTAATGCAATGATTTCAAAACAAGGTTTATAAAACAGCGACTAAGACAGACCTCTGAACAGCTACTCATCAAATGCAGCTATTCCTATTACTTATACACAAACACACCAGCTACTTATCATAAATAAAGTTTCATTCTTCCAAATACCTGTTTTAACAGCAACACACATCACTTTCTTGGTTACAGTCTGTGTTGCAGGCTGAGGCGAGTGCCTTGACTCTCCTGATGGTCCCGAATGCCCACACAGGCAGCCACATGCCCTGTGCCTGAGCGGAGGCCCCCACTTACTTGTTACTGCAATGTTGATTTCTCCTGTTCTCGGAGTGAGCTCCCCATCCTGAGGAAGAGGCGAGATCCCCGAAGTTCGAAGTGGCTCAAGGCCGAGGGAGTTGTCGCCGGCGAGGTCGCCGAGGGCTGATCTTCGGTTAACAGCTTGGGTTCTGGTGAGCCTTTCCATATCGAATGCTACGTTATCAGTACATGGCAAATTCGGCTGCAAAATATTTCCAGGTTAAAAATAATTGTAAGGAAAACACAACCTTTCATAAGATTCTAAAAAAGATTCTAAACTTTGATGCCCTGTTGCAAAGACCTTACCAGGTTCTTTTCCTGTGATGTCCTCTCATTCATCTGCCCACCTACCTACTCCTTCTTCTCTCACCCTAAGAGTTTTTCTTCAAAAGGCACAGAGATCTCCTCTCAGAAATGTTACAAAGGAAAACTAAAATTCATTGCAGATCAGAGAAGACTGGTCATGGCCCACAGGCACAGGGAGTCGTAATCATTAACATAAAGATAGCAAACATCCAGTTTAAAAGAGTAAACTATTACTTTGCTTCATGGTAAATGTCCATGTTGAAGAATCCCAGGTAATAGAAAACACCTCTTTCATCCTACTAACTTCTCTAAAAGCCCCATTTATCTGGTAGTCAGTTTTTAAGTATCGTCTGCCTTTAAACACAAGAAAAGCATAAAACCAAGAATAGGTCAAAGTTGAAAAGACTTTTGAACTGTAAGAAAATGATCTGTTTCAAAACCTAAGCACCTAATCCTGAGGGAGAGGTATAGAGCTGCTTGGGGCCAAAGTCTACCAATTAAAAAGTGAGCACCAGAAGTCTTCCGTTGTAACAATGTGGCTATTCGTTTACCTAACAACCTTTGGTTCTCTCAGCGCGCAGCAGCAGGCAGCACGTGAGAAGCACAGCTGGGAGGGGTGGTTGTGAGAAGTTTCTATGTTTATAGAGAGAAGTTTCAGCCAACCAAACCTGGAACTAATGGCTTCCTGGGCAAAAGAACTGTTTCAGGTCATCTCAAAGCCTTATTTAAAACAGCAAAAGACAGTGTACTAAGTGATGCTTAGACTCACACCCAGTTAGAAGAGGTTTTTTTATGTTCATTACATTTAAGGATCCAATGATAACCTGCAATACATTTTAGGAGGATTTTTGTTATAAACAGAGGAGAAAAGTATTAGCACTTAATATACTTAACAAACAGGCTGGGCACAGTGGCTCACGCCTGTAATCCCAGCACTTTGGGAGGCCGAGGCGGGCGGATCACGAGGTCAGGAGATCGAGACCATCCTGGCTAACACAGTGAAACCCCGTCTCTACTAACAATACAAAACATTAGGCGGGCGTGGTGGCGGGTGCCTGTACTCCTAGCTACTCAGGAGGCTGAGGCAGGAGAATGGCATGAACCCAGGAGGTGGAGCTTGCGGTGAGCCGAGATTGCGCCACTGCACTCCAGCCTGGGCGACAGAGCAAGACTGTCTCAAAACAAACAAACAAACAAAGAAGAAGGCGGCTAGCGGTAACAACAGAGGGTAAGTTACTGTTTTTCAAGTTTCTACACTGTTGGCCGGGCACGGTGGCTCATGCCTGTAATCCCGGCACTGTGGGAGGCCGAGGTGGGCAGATCACTTGAGGTCAGGAGTTTGAGACCAGCCTGGCCAACATGGGGAAACCCCATCTCTATTAAAAACACAAAAATTAGCCAGGTGTGGTGGCAGGTGCCTGCAATCCCAGCTACAAGGGAGGCTGAGGCATGAGAACTGCTTGAACCTGGGAGGTGGAGGTTGCAGTGAGCTAAGATCGCACCACTGCACTCCAGCCTGGGTGACAAAGGGAGACTCTGTCTCAAAAAAAAAAAAAAAAAAAAAAAGAGAAAGAAAGAAAGTTTCTACACTGTGCTAGGCATCATGGCAGATGCTCTATGTTAGACCAGTCTGAAATGGGGGTGAGTTTGCTCCCTGGGGGACATCTGGCAATGCCTGGAGACATTTCTGACTGTGCGGCTGCGGTGCCGTGCTACTAGCATTTAGGTGCTGCTGAACGGTCTACGATGCACAGGACAGCCCCCACAAGAAGGGATTGTCCAGTCCATGGTGTCAGTAATGCCCGATACTTTGAGAAATCCCATCACTACTGACATGATCTCTGGAGACAAAGGACAAATGGGGCATCACTGCCCAACTGTATACACTGAAACTGTTTGACAGTATATTTAAAATAAGATTACTTCGATCTTCTTTGGGTTGCAAGCTAAAATGAGTTCATCTGTTGGATCAAACTAAACTTTTTGTTCCATAAGGAGATCATTCTTTCGTTCTTTTTTGAGACCAGAAACTATGTTATTTTCCAATAAAAAGCATAACCCTGGATATACATGCTTCTCTTAAGCAAGGGCAAACGAAGGTCCTTGGTTACTCAAGTCAGTGTTGACCTGGCACCTGCCACAGCTGGACTCTGGCACGCCTGGCGAAAGCCCCTGCCAGGCTGTGGTTGTCAACAGTTCTCCTTGGGCTCCAGTCACTGCCTGCCTTCTCTGCTTGCAACTTACCAACCCTCAAGAGATCAAAGTCAAACTTCAGGCTAAAGAACATAAGCAATGACATCGTTTTATATTATGCCAAGCACAGAGGAGTTTACGACTGGAACAGAGTCAACAGCATACAGCCTACCTTCTAAAGGTAGGTACTGGAATGAAGAAAAATCATGTCCTTCTTTCTTTCTTCATCCCATACTCATCGACCAACAGAAGCACCCTTTTAAAAGTGGACCATGCCAGGTGTGGTGACTCACGCCTGTAATCCCAGCACTTTGGGAGGCTGAGGCAGGAGGATCACTTGAGGCCAGGAGTTGAGACCCGCCTGAACATCTTGTCTCTTCAAAACATAAAAAAGTGGCCAGGCACGGTGGCTCACGCCTGTAACCCCAGCACTTTGGGAGGCAGAGGCGGGTGGATCACCTGAGGTCAGGAGTTGGAGACCAGCCTGGACAACATGGTGAAACCCTGTCTCTACTAAAAATACAAAAAATTAGCCGGGGGTGGTGGCGGGCACCTGCAATCCCAGCTACTCAGAAGGCTGAGGCAGGAGAATCGCTTGAACCTGGGAGGCGGAGGTTGCAGTGAGCCAAGATCGTGCCATTGTACTCCAGCTTGGGCAACAAGAGCAAAACTCCCTCTCAAAAAAACAAAAACAAAAACAAAAAAGTTAGCCAGGCATGGCGGTGTATGCCTGTAGTCCCAGCTACTCAGAAGGTGAGGTGGGAGGACTGCTTGAGCCCAGGAGTTCGAGGTTACAGTAAGCTATGATTGCACCACTACACTCCAGCTTGGGCCACAGAGTGAATCCTTGTCTCTTAAATTTAAAAAAAGAAAAAAAAAGGCCTAGTAGAGTTATTTACCTTCTCTTCCAGGAGTTCTCTGAGATGGGTTAGACTTCTTAGTAATCTGGTAAAAAGGTCCTGTTGGGCTTACATGGTTACACGGCAAATACAGCCAGTGTTTTCTTGTGTGTCTTAGTCATGCCTCCTATTATGCCAATTATGTTATATTGTATTACACATACATATAATAATATACAAAAGTGGTAACAAATAAAATAGGAAACATACCACAATTCCCAGGGCCTTCAATATATTAAGTTTGCACATAGGACAGGTACAATGTTCACTAAGCCAGGGATCCACGCAGGATTTGTGGAAAACATGCCTATAAAATAATGGAGAGTTATGTCACAAGTTATATACCGAGAAACTTATTAGGCCAAAATGGAAAGAAAGGGAATTTTTAGTTAAGTCTGTTTTTCCCCCTTTCAGGACATATTTTAAGCCCCAAGAGACAAATATTGGGAATTTATTAAAATACAACTTGCAGAAAATCTCCTGAGCCCAACCTCATATGTACAACACTGTGTAAGAACTGCTAAGTAGGATTTGGTTGTTTGGGCCTTTTATTTTACCAAATTCCAAAAAGGACTAATGGAAACTTAGAAAATTTATTAAGAATGAAAATAATCACACCTTATAAACCAGTTATGCTTTCTACAATAGCTAACATAGAAAAATGGAGTTTTAAAAAGATACTAAATCATGGCTAAGTGAAGAGTTCTCTGTATAGTGATTAGTTTTATGGCACCCTGTTTGAACGTCATTTAAAATATCATTTTTAAAAACTTCTAAGCAACTTATGTTGAATGTTTATAAAAGCTACAGGGAAGCTGAAACTATTTTAAGGGGTAAACTGTGCCTAGATTCAAGTAACACTCAGCAATTTTCAGCTGAAATGTTAACAGAGGAGGATGGGAGATTTTCTCTCTTATTCAGGCAAGTAGAAAGTCACAGTCTTGTGACTGGAAATAAGTCAGTCATACAGGGTTTTGCATTCTTAAAAAAAGGAACTTGTGCCCTCCAGAAGAGCTGCAGAAATTACTTCTCAAGCTCTAGCACCCGGCCCAGCAGCCTTCTGAAGCCCTAGAGTCCTGGCCAAATAGGGAGAAGGTGGGTGCCAGGACAGACGTTCAGGGCAGCTTTGGAAGAAACACTAATCTGAGTTTGAGATAAGATAAAAGAAATTTTTGTTTGTTTGTTTTTGAGATGGAGTCTCGCTCTGTCACCCAGGCTGGAGTGCAGTCGTGCAATCTCTGCTCACTGCAAGCTCCGCCTCCCGGGTTCATACCATTCTCCTGCCTTAGCCTCACAAGCAGCTGGGACTACAGGCGCCCGCTACCACGCCCAGCCAATTTTTTGTATTTTTAGTAGAGACGGGGTTTCACTGTGTTAGCCAGGATGGTCTCGATCTCCTGACCTCGTGATCCGCCCGCCTCGGCCTCCCAAAGTGCTGGGATGACAGGCGTGAGCCACCACACCCGGCCAAGATAAAAGAAATTTTTAAGTAAGATGCCAAATTGAATCATGGTATATACCTTTACAACTTTGTCAATTTCTAAGTTAATGTTATTTACAGCTGTTTAAAAATGCAGTTTTGATTTATAAAAAGAGGTCTAGAGAACTGTTTCTACTGGGATCTGGAACAAACATTCATGCTTACAACTTTGGCCTGAACAATATACACACACGTCTGCCTATCACTGTTTGATGGCCTTATACTCACTTCTTTGGGGACAAGAGTAAAGATCTTGAAGAATGAATTTATCAATCTAGTCTTAAATTCACAGACAATGAAATAACCAGAATCATCACCCCTGAAGGCATTTATTTAAACCTTAAAGCTTTTACTTAAGGGCTGGAAACCCACCAATCCATAGGTAAGCCCCAGATACATTCAGTACACCTAAGGCGTTATGCCTTGTTACTCGTAGCCTGTGTGTGTGGAGTGGTTCCTTACTCCAGGGTGTCCCCAGGGCCAGCTGGACTTTCCAGCAGGGGTCAAGTGCACTAATGCTGCCTACTGACCAACAAAGACCACAACAGGCTTCTTAACCCTTTTGGGGGATACAAACTCCCTTAGATCTGATAGAAGTTATAGAACCTCCCTCTGAAAAGTCACAGGGACGCAAATGCCTAGTACCTTGCATACATTTTCAGGAGGAGTACGGACCTATGCACTGGGTTAGCGCTAGGATGGGGTGGCCGGGAAGGTGCTGCAGGTCAGGCCTACACAGGGTAGATGATGGGACTTGGCTGACTGACAGGTAATGGAAGACATATGATGCTGTGACCTCTGATCAAGGCTCTGGTGCAGGAATGGGAGGCATCCCGCTGGGGGTCGGGGGAGGCCTAGGTGCCGTGACTTCTGATCAGGGCTCTGGTGCAGGAGTGAGGTATCCAGATGAGGGTGGGGGGTGGCTGGGCTTGCTGAACTGTTGGTGGAGACCTGGTAAAGCCGCAGCACCACCTGGGGGGATGGAGGTGTGGCTCTGGTGCTCCCTACTGGGGCCAGATTTTGCTTTTCCCTTTTCTTATTGTTCTGTCTTTCTTTTCTCTTACTATCCAGAAAGAACCAAATGGTATAATCCTCATATTTCATTTTTAAAGCTGCATGAGTGCAGTGTTCTCTGCCTGTTTCTTTAACCTGAAATTAGTTATAAGTATGTTTGGGTTCTTGAGTAACTGTTTCCTTCTAGGATTATTGATATAAAAGAAGTGCCCACCCCTCTGTTTTACTAAACAATTAAAAATTTCTCCTCTAGGCTGTGGGGTACTATGAAGAAAAACAAAAAAGACCAACTGGTTCTCTGGTGACAAATTTAGAAAACCTCCCTTCCTCAGCTAAATGAAAATCGGAAATATTTTTGGTCTTTAAAAAAAAGTTCCTTTGGGCTCTCCATCCACCCCATCCCTCTCTTACTCCTGACCCTACCTCTGAGCACTGAACACCCTTCCCTGCTGTCTTTCCAAATTCCCCGCTAGTCCAGCTTCTGTGCAACTCACCCAGAGATCTTCAGTCTCAAATTCCCATGGCACATCCCTCGCTTCCACAAAGCTGGGTGGCTGTTCTCTTCACCCATGGCCCTCCTCTCCTTCCTGTCTCTTCTGTGATCTCCACAGGCAGCTGCTGTGAACACGGCACCTTTTTCCCCTCATCACCCATTGTCTAACCCTCCTGCTAGTCTCTTCAGTGCAACTTTCACTGAACTCACTGTGGCCTTTTCTTCCCTTCTAGGCAAAGTTCTGCTACAACAGTCTGGTGCTCGGCAAACCACCTTTCTGCTGTGCAGAGGTCTCAGCTAAGGACTGGGCCAGGGGTGTTTAATCTAGCTTGGGAAGTGTCTGGAGCAGTCAATGCAACACAGCATGTGGGCCAAGGCTGAGCACCTGCAGGGCCATCACACGGGCAGAGTGGCCCCGCCACCTGGCCATTCCCGCACGCCTGACCACGCCCACCCTCACTATGGCTGTGGGCTCTCATTATGGAAGGTGCTCCATGGACACCCAGGAGGCCTCAGAAAGAGGCACCTGGGGCAAGTGGGGCCTTGAAAAGAAGTTCCCCACTCACGTGATAAAAACACACATAAATAAAAAACAGGCCCGCCACACACAGGGTGGGTGGTGCATCGGGACGGAAAGCAGGTAACATGTGGACAGTGAAACATGAAAAGCACAAGCATACCGAACGTCAACAAAGTCCTTTATTTCTATGAGAAATACTTGGGGATACAGAACGAGAAACAAGTAGAACACGAAAGGAACAAACCCAGCAATCATGAAATTCAGCGCCCTCCCCTTTCCTATGTCCCACACATGCCATGAACTAGACTGAGCAGAAGAGTGCTGCGGGAGGGGAGGCCTCTATATTGAAGGTGAGTTGCTCTCACAGCTCTGCAGCCTCTTGGTGCCGTGTAAGAACCTGGCAAATATAAAAGGATGCAGGATTATTAAAGGTCCCAGACAAGAACTCTCTTCTGCTAGCTGGGGCTGGCAGCAGTCACTGTCTCTACGGACCCTCGGCTGCAGTGGAGCCTCAGATATCGGCAGCGGCCGGCCCCCCGCTTTAGCTCCTGAAGTGGCATGGAAACATACGTTCATCCACGCGGCAACTCCACTTCTGAAAACGTACTTCTAACGACTACACACTCCGATGGCCAACCTTTAAGAGGTCTAAATAAGACGAGGTGACGGTTCCTCAGTTGCTAAGACCTGCGGGCTAACATCCAAAGGAGAATCAGCCGTGATCACTGAGCCGAGGAGGAGGCCCGTCCGCCGTGCCAACTGCCATCTGTCCACAGTAAATAGTGCGACAGAAGAGGAAAAGGAAAGGTCACGTGGCAAGAAGCAGGCAATCCACGAGCGGCTCGACAGCTCTGGATAGAAAGTCCTAGCTGAGCCTGTGAATCGTTAAGGAAAGATGGACACGAGGGTGTCCAGGCCCATCTCCCTCCCTCACGGAAGGAAGAGGCAGTGGGCAGGTGTGACAGCAGACGCCGTGGGGCGGTACTTGGAGGGCGACGGCTTTGAAAGAGAGTTTTAAAAACTGGACTGGGAGATGCGAGTGTCACGAGATGCCGGCGAGTGGAGACAGAACACTGGAAGGAGCAGCCAGCCAACAGAACGAGGCCCCGAGGAAGGGAGAGAGCAGGCACGCAGCGGCGCGGGGACGAGCGGCACGGACCGCAGCAGACGGCCTCTCCGGCCTGCGCACCCGGGTCAGCGCGCTGAGGGAATTAAACCATTGCTTCCTCTGGGAAGTCAATGGTGAAGCGGTCCTCTGAGAGTGAAGAACAAGCGCGTGAGTTAAGGTGTTGAAGTAGAGTGACCACACCTGCAGGTGCTGCTGTGCCGAATGCGGAGCGCCAGCCAGGCGGGGGCAGGGCTCTGCGCAGCGGCAGGCCCGGCGGGGAGGCTCTGTCTTGCCAAGTCTGTTCAGAGTCCCGTGGGAAGACGGTGAGGGAACAGAACCGCTTAGCAACATGAGGTACAGAAAGCCACAGCAGGTAACACCGACTCTGGGCTTCAAAGACAATAGGGGCGGGGAGGCGTCCCAAGGCAGAAGGAATTCTTTCTGTAAGCGGCAGTTTGGTGAGCGCGAAGGCGCAGCTGCGCGAGTGGCATCTGCTCGGGGGAGGCTTGAAGAGCCGCGCACAGCCATCCTCAGCTCAGCGGTTCTCATCTGGAGGCAGTTTTGGTTGTCACAACTGTGTGTGGGTGGGTGCTACTGACACCTAGTGGGTAGAGGCCAAGGACACTGCCAGGCCCACACCCCCACACAATGACCTGGTCCCAAATGTCAGCAGTGCCAAGGCTGAGAAATGCTGCTCTAGCTTAAAGACTGTCACAAGTACCGCTTGATGTGTAAAGTTAGTTTTTGCTACACCTGATAACTGCACTGTCGCTACATGGCAGTGAGATGGCGTGCTGTGCTGAGCAGGCTGTGTGGTGCAGTCTCAGGGAAAGTTACAGCTTGGTGATGCGTGGAGTGTAAGAGGAACAAACAGCCGCTCAGTTCCACAGCAACAGAGAAAACTCTACACTCAGCCAGGGCAGTAAGCACAGCTAGTAACACAGTGACCCAGTACTGAAAGACAACCAAGTAACAGTACCATAGAGGGTGCAACCTAATTCCGTGAAGCATGCCAAAAATTCTAACATTCACAAGCAGACCACAAACACAAACCACTTCTATGGTGGCAGGTGCAGCGCAGAAACGGTTCAGATCAACCATGGCCTGGACCTTGGTGGCGGGTGTGGCTTTGCAGCACGAGAAACGGGCGGGAACTTATAATTAAAGCGCATATGCCCGGCCTCCACCCGGGATGCTTCTGAAAGCCTCCCACTGACTCTGATGCACAGTCTGGAAAGCAATGAACTAAATTTTAAAAAGAGGGCCAGACGTCGGGCTCACGCCTGTGATCCCAGCACTTCAGGATGCTAGGGTGGGAGGATACTTGAGGCCAGGAGTTCAGAGCGGCCTGGGCAACATAGTGAGACCCCAACTCTGCAAAAAATAAAAATTATACAAAAGGAAAAAGATAACTCCGAATGAAACTGTGGAAAAGTCAACACTGAAGGGATGAAGATAATGGCATTAAGTTCCCAGAATAACCTACTTTAGGCCGAGCCTCCCCTGAGGGAAGATCCCCTCATTCCAGTAATATACCCAGGAATGGTTTTGGAGGCCCGTAGTTTTAGGTGCCATATGGTTCTGGAGGATCCTGGGCTGAAACAGCAAGACAGAATTTGGAGAGCCTTGGCTTCTCCTGGTCATTCCAGTGTTGAAGCAGGCAAGTGTGGATGACGCCTCCCTGTGTCCCGCTGGCCCTTCTCCTGATTTGCACTGGCGTGTGTGTTTCCTTTAGCCTCACGTTTAGACCGTCAATGACTGCATGTGAAGGAAGACTGGCTGTTCCATAGTTTAATTTTCTAGAGGACAGCTTACATTTAGTTTTATAGATTTTCCTTTATATGTAAACTAGAATGACTGGACTTCCAGAATCTTGGATTTCTGTTTCAGTACATGTAATTCTTCTTCAGTTTGATTTTAAAAAAAAAAAAAAAAACAGATCTTCCTAGACTCAAAATAGATTACTTTGTAAGTAAAATAAGACCAGTAGCCTCATGGAGATAACAACTCACAATTATTTTATTAATTCACATGCTCCATATTATAAGGCTGGAGTTGTGTGGATGTCTTTTAAAGAGAAGGGAGGAGGAAGAGGCAAACTCTTTGGTTTTCAGCTTCTTGGCAGGTGATTTCCTATTTATCCAGTTGACACTCAGAACTGTGTATCTTAGTTTCATGCTCCCCAGCTTGAGAGGAGCCACGGGAGAAACCAACATGCTGTTTCCAGGGCACCCAGGCACAGGCGAGTCCTTTCCTCATGGAGGAAGGCTTGGTCCTATGTGGGGAGCACCACATTAAAGGCAGGCCTTGACACAGCTCTGCCATTTCTGAATTGTGCGACCCTGGAACCTGCTGTCGGCTCACCATCCTTCACTGTACAATGGGGAAAACACACCCTCTTAGGACTGCTGGGAGAATTATAGGAGACAGTGAGTATAGTCTGCTCAGAGCAGAGCATCTGAACCACAGCAGGCACAAAGCAGCTATCAGTTCTTTCCATTTTGCATAATCCAGGTTTAGAAAAAGATTTAATCCAAGTCCCTGGAGTTGTTGTACCCAGAGCCAGGTGAGCTCGATGGAAGTCTCACTGAAGGGCTTAGTGATGTAGTCTAAGATGGAGAGGAACAAGGGGCTGTTTCTGAAACCCACAGGAATCACAAAACAATGCCAAGCACAGTGACTCATGCCTGTAATCCCAACACTTTGAGAGGACAAGGCAGGAGGACTGCTTGAGCCCAGGAGTTCATGTTCAGCTGTGCGCAACATAGTGAGAACCCTATCTTTAAAGAAAACAGGCCGGGTGCGGTGGCTCACGCCTGTAATCCCAGCACTTTGGGAGGCTGAGGCAGGCAGATCACCTGAGGTCAGGAGTTCAAGACCAACTGGCCAACATGATGAAACCCCGTCTCTACTAAAAATACAAAAATTATCTGGGCATGGTGGTGGGTACCTGTAGTCCCAGCTACTCAGGAGGCTGAGGCAGGAGAATGGCATGAACCCAGGAGGCGGAGCTTGCAGTGAGCCGAGATTGTGCCACTGCACACTCCAGCCTGGGTGACAGAGCGAGACTCCGTCTCAAAAAATAAATAAATAAATAAATAAATAAATAAATAAAAGAAAACAAACATAAAAAGATAAACGAAACCATAGAACAAGAATTCTCGACCTCAACACTCCTAGGCTGTGTCTGGGGAGTCTGGAGGCCGCGTGCCACGTCGCATATTGGCTACACCTCGGAAGGCTGTGCAGCCCGCACCTGCTGAACAGCACCACTCCCTGCTGGCCTCAGCCCCATAGCCAGCAATGCACAGCTGACTTGGCCTCCAGAAAGCCACGGGGTGGGTGGCGCTCAAAAGCAAGGGAGATGCCCACCCTGAAAAGGAGGCATACAAAGCACATTAATATCATTCTTTCTCAAACAAATGAAGTTGACATACTTGCAGGGGAGAATTCGGACGACATCATTCTGCTTATAGCTCTCTATGCAGACTGCACAATGATCAAAGTCTGGGTCAGTTTCCTAAAATGAAAAGTACAGAAACAAAAAGTCACACGCTGCAAGTATATAAATGGTTGGGATGCAATTCAGCTCAGAATCTTTCTGTGGCTACTATGGTAAGCAAGTGTTATAAAGTGAAAAATGATTAAAATTAATTTGTTTTTATTTGCCTAACTATACTGGCCCAAATTATGTCTAAGTCAATCTATTTTGTTTTAAAAATTATAATAATCTGTATTAATTCTGTTATGATATGTCTTACAAAAACTAAGTCGGAATTCTAATTTTTTCAAGGTTAGAATCAGCTTGGACCATCATGATCTCCCCATCCCTCATTCCCCCTGCATTACTTATTGGTCTGAAGAGGTTTCACTGCTATGTTTGACACAGCCTGGAAGCTCACCAAGATGCTCACTTAAACACACACCTAAGTACAGACAGGAAAGATGATGAGTTGAGTCCCAGCAGACTGCTGTCTAGAAACCCACCCCAAGAATGGGAGCTGTGAGTCTGGTCACAGATTTGGGATGGAGAAGAGTCATTGGCTCAATTCAATACTCGGTCTTCATTAAGAGTGAGAAAGAGTCAGCCAGGTATTCAGACACCAGATTAATTGATTTCCTTCCTCCGAGGACTGAGAAGGGGTTTTGCAAAAGTTGTCATAAAACAAAACATGCCAGGAACCTAAGCCAAGAAAACAGACTATTTGCTGTGTCATTGTCACTTGGACTGAAACTCAGTGGACAACTCTTGCCAGGTCTAGGAGGTACAAACTAAGATGAATTGGCTTTAATAATTAAAGGAAATAACTGTGCTGGCCCGGGATACAAAGTCAGATGGGTAGGTTAAATCCGCTCCAGGGAATTTCATACTATTGTGGCAGCTGAGGCTACCAGGCCAAGAAGGCATCTACACTGTTACCGTGGTCACCACTCCTCTGCCACTGAAATGCAAGCTGTTTTGATGCTGCTTCTATTTTCTTAAGTGATTTCCCCCTTTTCTGTTTCTTTGGTGTACAATAAAGTTCACTAAGAATGTCTCCACCCTCTGAAGCTGTTTCAAAGGCAACTAGATACGGTGGTATCAAGGCAATGGGAATAAAATGGGTAAAGTCCAAGAAATTGGTAAAACTTAGGAAGACAGAGAATCATATGAAATTATCCTTCCAGGCACAAGTCTGTGCTTAAATATTAGAATTGGGTGTGGGGCAGGAGACAGTTTTTGTTTTATGCCTTTTGAGATGCCATTTTCCCATTCTAGATAACCTTGAATACTCTGAATGTAGGGGCAGCACTAAGATGCAACTGTGTCCTTCTAGCGGAGAAGCAGGGCTCTACCATAACTAGAGCTCTGAGGCGGGATGTCAGTTAGAGGTCTCCGCCACAGCATCCTGACACTGCCTCTCTCCCTTGGTCCTCCAAGCCACCAGGGATGACCCTGACACACTTTGCTCTTCTTTCAAACTGCTCAACCCATTGTAAAGAGAGCACCTTTTTAGGTGAAACTCCCTAGAAATGCAGGTCTTCAATTCTCCATGTATCTAGTGAAAAAATAAAACAACAAAAGAGACGTAGCAAAGTCCCAGGAAGTATAGGAAGAAAACACATCTCCTGGCTCTTTAACGCACAAATGGTCCCACTAGAATTCTCTGAAAATGTATGCTAGGTTTTAGCAGAAGAAAACTCTGTAGGAAAACACAGCTAGAGTTACTGTAAGAAGGTAGTTTAAAATAAAGCATTAGGTAGTGTAGTTGGAGAAAATCTAACGAATGAAATGTAAACAATTAGGGCGTGTCCTCTCCCACCAAACAAAAACAAAACTGCTGGATTATTTTTACGGTGCTGAAGGTGTTTCATGACTGTACCTTGTCACCCTTCTTTACTGTCCTGGTTGTCAATTTACTGATGGCTTTCTTGGCTGCATCTCCGAGACGACGCTTTGAAAATTGCAAATAAAAACAGATATTAAGTGTAAGATCTCTGAATGACGTACTTTATTTTTAAGCAATTAAAAGTATAAAGTCTCTATTTTACTACATCCCTCTCCATGTCCTACATAAAAGAGAATGATAAAATAGAAAAACTGGTGGCTGTATCGAGATTCAGCATTCTGGTTGAAAAGTAAAAAGTGTTAGAACACCCTGTTAGGTCAAACAGAAATATAGAAATATAGGTCTTCAGTTCTCCAGCAGTAAAAAAGTTAGGTGTCATAATTGCTGCATTTTGTGTCGAATAAACATTTGAAACATCACAGCACTATCAAACCTACTTCTTGCACACTCCAGAGCCACTCCTGCTGCTCCAATGGCTTTTGGATTCTGCTCAATGAATGATCACCATTAGGTGTGTAAATGCCATCTTATTAAGGGAAACCTTGACCGCTCCTTGAAATTGCTTATCGCATCATCAAGTGTGAAGAGAAGGAACGCGTCACAGCTCCACTTCTGGCTTGCTATACTATCATCCTCCGGGATCCTGGGAAGGTGTACTTACCTTCCAGGGTTGAGCTGTTTTCATTATCTGTAAGGGTGAGGGCAGAGAATCTCCAAGGCTGGATTTATGCAACATTCTCCCAGACACTGCTAGCACTGCTTGGCACCAACAACCCACAGATGAAGAGATGGTGATCCCTACCCTGGAAAAGCTCACTGAACTGGGACAGCTGCGTTAATGGTGTATACTCAAGCATGCCCAGGGCCAGGTGGCAGCACAGAGGAGGCGACCAGGAGGGGTGGGGCGAAGCAGGGGAGGAACATCAGGGAAGGTCTTGAGGAGTCGAGGCCTGGACTAAGACTGGGAAGGGGTTAGATGGGAAAGGCGTAGGATTAGGAGGGGGTTCCGGGTGTAGGGGTAGGAGTGGGTTCCAGGCAAAGTAATAATCTAGTAAAGATAAATAGGTGTAAAGAACAGGTATGTGAAGAAAACTAAGGTGAACATCTGCTTTCCTGTTCAAATTAGAAAGCTTTGTGCATCAGAGGGCCCTGGGAACACTCACACTGGGACAAGGGGCACAAACCGCGACTGTCCCAGGCACATCAGGGAGACGTCACTCTAGACACATCCAGGCCTTACACTGCGGGAAAAGGCAGATGCTGCTCCTGACGGAGCAAGGCGGGGACCAAAACAACGGACACCTTAAGAATGTTAAAAACCCATAGAAACATGTAAGAAAAAATTTAGGGGAACGTTTTAAACACACAAAAGAACAGAGAATGATTTAATAAAGCCTTCCCTACGTATCTAACATCCGGCTTCCATTACCAGTACTTTACTTCTATTTTTCATCTGTTTCCCTCTTTACTGTGTTAGATGATTTTGAAGCATATGGCAAGCATCACATAATTTCACCCATAAAATTTTCACTAAGCACCTCTAATAGATACGGGCTTTTGTTAGATGCCACTGTCTTTCCTAACAAAAGTAACAATGATTAATCAACATTATCCAATACTCACACTATACTACAATTTCCCTAGGTGTTTACAGAATGTCTTTAAGCAGCTGGCTTGTTTGAATCAAGATACAAAATCCACACACTGTGTGTGGCTGCTCCGTCTTTGAAGCCTAATCTATGAGTCCCTTCCATCACGCTGCTTTTAAACCACCTTATGGAGATATAATTGACTTAAAATAGACTGCATATATTTAAAATCTACACCTTGATATATATTTAAAGTTACAGTTTGAAATATGTATCTATGAAATCTACAGTTTTCATGACCCATGAAAACCTAACTACTATCAAGACAGTGTATCTACCACATCCCCAAACTTCTTTGTGCCCCTTCCTAATTCCCTCCTCCCGCCACCCCATCCCTCCATGATCTTTTTGCTGTAACAGTTTGCAACGTCATGAGTTTTACATAAATGGAATAGATACAGTATGTACTACTGTGTGTACGGCTTCTTTGACTCAGCATGATTATCTTGAGATTAAGCCACCTTGGTGCATGTTTCAACAGTTAACTCCTTTCTAATGTTATCTAGTATCCCACTGAAGAGATGGCCCACAATATCCTTTCACCTGTTGATGGGACATCTGCACTGTGGTCCAGTTTTTGGCTGTACTGAAAAGCTGACAACAACATTCTCAATTCTTTGCATGGACATATGCTTTCTTTTTTCCTGAGGTAAATACTACAAGTAGAAAGATGGGCTCACCTGATAGTTGTCTGACTTTTGTTTAGGAGACTGCCAAAGTGTTTTCCAAACTGGGCATATTATTTTACATTTGCAACAGCAATACATGAAAATTATAGTTCCTCCACATTCTCACCAACACTTGGTATGGTGAGATTTTGTGTGTTTTTTTTTTTTTTTTTAAGACAGGGTCTTGCTCTGTTTCCCAAACTGGAGTACAGTGGTGCAAACACGGCTCACTGTAGCCTTGACCTCTGGGGCTCACTCAAGTGATTCTCCAGCTTCAGCCTCTGGAATAGCAGGAACTACAGGGGTGCACCACCATGACCAGCTAATTTTTTTATTTTTATTTTTGTAGAGACGAGGTCTCACTATGTTGCCCAGGCTGGTCCCAAACTTCTTGGCTCAAGCAATCCTCTCACTTTGGCTTCCCAAAATGCTGAGATTACAGGTGTGAGCCACGGCACCCAGCCTCCTTACAGTTTTAATTTGCATTTCCCTATTGTAATGATGTTGACCATCTTTTCATGTACTTATTGGCCATGTGTACATTGTCTGTGGTGAAGTGTCTGTTCATGTGTTTTGCCTACATTTCTGAGTTGTTTTGTATTATTGACTTTTGAGAGAACATTATATATTCCAGATAAAAATCCTTTTGCATGTATTTTCCCTCACTTTATGGCAGTTTTTAATTTTGATGAAGTCGATTAATCATTTTTTCATTGGTAGACTGTGCTCTAGTATCATATTAAGGAAGCTTTGCCTATTTCAAGGTTACAAAGACTTCCCCCTGTTTTCTCTTCTAGAAATTTTATAGTTTCATACTTTGTATTTAGGGTTCTGACTCATTTTGTGTATTCTGTCAGGTACAGATGAACTTTTTTTTTTTTTTTTTTTTTTTTGCATATGGACATACAATTGTTCTAGAATCATTTGTTGAAAAGGTTGTCCATTCTCCACAGAATTACCTTTCTAAATCTGTCAAAAACCAGTTGTCCATAAATGTGTGGGTCTATGTGCAGACACTATTGTACCATGCATCTATTTGTTTACCATTAAGGAAATACAATCCTGTCCTGATTTCTGAGGCTTTGTAATAGATCTGAAATTAGGTGGTGTTAACCACCCCACATTTCCTTTCTATTCTAACATCCTTGTGGTTTTTCTTGATATTTTGCATTCCCATATGAACTTTAGGATCAGTTTGTCCATCTCTATGATAAAAGACATCAGGGATTTACAATGAGATTGTGCTGAATGTATACATCCACTTGGGGAGAACTGGCATC
Source organism: Gorilla gorilla gorilla (assembly GCF_029281585.2). Taxonomy (NCBI): domain Eukaryota; kingdom Metazoa; phylum Chordata; class Mammalia; order Primates; family Hominidae; genus Gorilla; species Gorilla gorilla. The sequence goes on from NC_073228.2 coordinate 183,959,546, forward strand.
TTAACAACATTAAGTCTTCCACTGAACACTGTGTATGTGTCTCTCCACCTACTTAGTTCTTGATTAATTTCCTCAGCAATAGTTAGTTTTCACTACACAGGGCATATTGCATATTTTGTCAGATTTACTGTTAAGAATTTCCTATTTGTTGATGCTATGGAAAATGGGATTTCTTAAAATTTAACTTTCTTAGAGATAGGGTCTTGTTATGTTGCCCAGACTGGACTCAAACTCCTGGGTTCAAATAATCTTTCTACCTCAGCCTCACAAGTAGCTGGAACTACAGGTGTGCACCATCTGCTTGATGAAAATGCATTTTTTAAAACCAATTCAATTATTCATTACTCATATATAGAAATAAAATTAATTCTTTCATACTGATCTTGTATCATGGAACCTTGTTAAATCTACTGTTGGTCTTTTTCATAGATTCCAACATATCTTCTACACGAAATTTCTACAGAAAATAATGTTGTCTGTAAATGAAGACAGCTTACTTCTCCATTTCCACAATGGATGCCTTTTACGTCTTTTCCTTTTTACTTACTGTGCTGGCTAGAATCTAAAGAACAACGCATAAACAGAAGTGATCAGAGGACACATTCTTCTCTTGTTCCTAATGTTAGAAAAAAGAATTTAGTTGTTTACCATTAAATATAATGGTGGCTGTCAGTTTTTCATAGATGCCCTAATAGTTTGAGGAAAGTTTAAAAATCAGGAATCGATGTTGGACTTCGGCAAATATCTTTTCTCCATCTATTGAGATCATACAGTTTTAGCTTTTTTGGCCTGCTAATATGGTAATAATACATTAATTTTTGAATGTTAAATGAAACTTATATTCCTGGAGTAAACATCACCTAGTCATGATGAATTTATATATATTGTTAAATATAATTTGCTAAATTTTTTAGAATTTTTGCATCTATGTTCAAGAGGGGTCCTGGTCTGTAGTTTTGTTTTGTAGTATTTCTGTTTAGTTTTGGTATTAGGAATGATACTGGTGCCATACAATGAAATTGGAGGTATTCCTGCCTTTTCCATATAAGTTAAGCATTTGAAATTAAAATCTGAAATGCTCCTAAGTATGAAACATTTCCAGTGCCAACATGAAACTCAATGGAAATGCTCACTAGAGCATTTTGCATTTCAGAATTTTGGATTTGGTATGCTCAAATGGTAAGTATAATGCAAATATTCCAGAGTCTGAAAAATTTCTAGTCCAAAGCATTTTGGATAAAGGGTACTCAACCTATAGTTTGTTTGATATTGTTATCATAGCTGCCCCTTGAACAACATGGAAACACCCATCTCCATCAAATCATCTCCTATTAATTTAATTACTCTGGTGTAGTATCTATTTGCTCTTGAATTTCTTCAACATCCTCATCTTGAAACCCTTTACCCCCTAACTTTTTTTTTTTTTTTTTTTTTTTGCCATATCCACAATCTGTTTCATGATTTCCTTGACTGGCTCTATCATAAATCCTGTGAAATCATGTACTACATCTGGACATAGTTTTCTCCCATAGAAATCTTTTGTTTAGACTTTCATGGCATTTCCTATAATAATAATGACATCTTCAACAGTGCAATCTTTCCAGACTTTTGTGATGTTGTATCTGGATTCTATTCTACAGCATTAAATGCTTTACATAGCATGCTGTGCGTACTAAGCCGTAAGGGTCCTTAGGACACCCTGCTCTAGAGGCTGAATTAGAGGCATGTCTGGGGTCAAGAAGACCACTCTGAAGCCTTCAGTATTGAACTCATGGGGTTCTGGGTGGCCAGGGGCATTATCCAATATCAAAAAAACGTTAAAAGGCAGTCCTACCCTGGCAAGGTACTTCCTAATTTCAGGGACAAAGCACTGATAAAACCAATTCAGAGGGTTCCCACTATTCGGTCCTCCCTGTTTTGCAATTAAAAACCGGCAGATGGTATTTATAATTTCCCTTCCAGGCTGGGGTTTAGTAGCTTTATCAATAAGGGCAGTCTTGATCATAGACCTGACTGCATTTGCACAAAACAAATGCCTGAAGTCTTAATTCTCTCTTCTCTACCTTACTAATAAACGTCCTTTGTGGCACTTTCCCCCCAAATAGGGCACTTTCATCAATATTAAAAATCTGTTCACAAAAATAACCTTTCTCCTCAATGATTTTCTTAATGAAATCTGGGAACCTGACTTGACTGCTACTTCTTGATCGTCAAAAGCTACTTCTCCTGTTATCTTGTCATTTTTAAAGCCAAATCTCTTTCTAAACTTTTCAAACCAACGTTTGCTGCCATTGAATTCTCCAGTGCTATATCCTTTGCTTTCCTTTTAAGTTGTCATATAATGACTTTTCTTTTCCTCAAATCACATTGGATACTATAGGTATGCCTTCCTTATAGAAATCCTGCACCCACATAAAAGCTGCAAAAGGTATTTAGCAAAAAGTATAAAGTTTTTGTGCCTGTTGGTGTAGCTATAGCAGTGGCTTCATTAATAGATTTTTCTGTTCTTTTGTGTGTTTTACAATAATATGCTAAGTCATTCTTTGTGAAATGGCAGCACCTGCAGCTGACGACCTCTATCTATGGTACATATCAAGCAATACAACTTTTTCTTGTAACGTCATGACTTCTCTCCGCTTCTTGGGAGCATTTCCAGCAGCACTATGGCACTTCATACAGGTCCCATGGTGTAATATTCAAGATTCAAGATACTGCACTAAACACACTGAAAACTATGTGAGAACCACAAGAGGTCACTTTTACTGCAATAATCAACCTAATGGAGGGACGAACTGCTCATAAGCGTATGTCACATGACATTTCAAGTGGACACTGGCAACACTGGTGATCACAATAGCAACAGGTGGCTATGAAATTATTACATTAATACAGTACGTACTACTGTTAATTTTATGCGGTTATGACTTAACATGGTTTACATTTCTTCCAACTGTGAATGGTGCCATGTATTTGTGTTTTAATAATTTTTAACTTTTTACAATGGATTTTTGTATATTTTATGATAGTAAATGATCAAATAGACTAGTATCTGCATTTATTTTATACATGATGACATACATTTCTCCATTTTTGTGTGATCTCTTCAATTTCTTTCATCAGTGTTTGAGAATATTGGTTAAATTTATTATTCTTATGTATTTTATTTTTATGTGACTATTGCAAATAGGACTGCTTTCTTGATTTCCTTATTACCCAGTTTGTTACTGGTGTACAGAAATGATACTAACTTTTGTACACAAACTTTGTATTCTCCAACTTTACTGAATTTATCAGGTTTATGAGTTTTTGGTGAACTCTTTGTTTTTTTTGTACATATGGTCACATAACCTGAAAAGGGAGACAACTAACATTCTCTTTATGATATGGATGCCCCTTCCTCCCTTCCTCCTTTCCTTCCTTCCTTTCTTTCTTCTATTTTTTTTTCTTAGAGACAGGGTCCCTGCTCTGTCACCCAGGCTGGAGTGTAGTGGCGTGATCATGGCTCACTGCAGCCTGGACCTCCTGGGCTCAATCCATCCTCCTGCCTCAGCCTCCTGAATACCTGGGACCATAGGCACACACCACCACACCTGGCTAATTTCTATATTTCTTGTGGAGAAAGGGGTCTCCCCACATTGCCCAGGCTGGTCTTGAACTACTTGGCTCAAGTGATCCGCCTACCTTGGTCTCCCAAAGTGCTGTGATTACAGGTGTGAGCCACCAAGCTTGGCCACCTTTTATTTCTTTCTATGTTCTGACTGCTCTGGCTATGACTTCCAGCACTATGTGGAACAGAGGGGTGGTAGGTACAAGTGGGCATCCTTGTCTTGAACCAGTTCTTAAAGGAAAGTCTTTCAGCCTTTCCTAATCAATATGATGTTAGCTGTGGGTCATGTATATCTTTCATTATATTGAAGTATGTTACTTCTATACCTAATTTGCAAAGAGTGTTGAATTTTATCAAATGCCTTTTCTGTGTCTATTGAGAATCTGGTATTTGTTGTTCCTTTATTCTGTTGATGTGAAACATCACGACTATTGACTTGCAAATGCCAAAACATCCTTCCATCCCCGGGACAAATCCCACGTTATATTGCTGTATTATCTTTTTGATGTGTTGTTGGATTCACTTTGCTTCGTACTGGGTTGAGGCTTTTTGTGTCTATGTTCAAGGACATTGGCCTGCCATTTTCTTATTTCGTTGTGCCCTTGTCTGGTTTTAATATTGGAATAATTTGGGTCTGGTAGAATGAGTTAGAAAGAATTCTCTCTTCTTTCATTTTTTGAAATAGTTTCAGAAGAACTGACGTTAATTCTCCTTTATAAATTTGATAGGATTTGGCAGTAAAGCCATCTGGTCCTGAGTTTTTGTTGAGGGATCATTACTATTTATTGTTCTGTTCATGTTTTCTATTTCTTCTTGGTTCAATGTTGGTAGTTTGTATGTGGCTAGGAATGTATCCATTTTCTCTAGGTTTTCCAGTATGTTAGTGTATAATTCTTCACAAACCTCTAATGATCCTTTGTATTTTGTTGGTTTCAGTTGTAATGTCTCCTTTTTCACTTCCGATTTTATTTGAGGCTTCTTTTAGCCATTTATCTATTGAAAAACCAAATTTCATTGTGTTGATCCTTTGTATTGTGTTTTTAGTCTCTGTTTCATTTAGTTCTATGCTGATCTTTATTATTTCTTTCATTCTACCAATTTTGGGTTTGGTTTATTCTTGCTTTTCCAGTTCCTTGAGGTGCATAACTGGGCTCTTCATTTGAAATATTTCTAATTGTTTGATTTAGGCATTCATTGCTATAAACACTTCCCTCTTAGCATTGCTTTTGCTGTATCTTGTAGGTTTTGGTATGTTTTATTTCCATTTTCATTTATTTCAAGAACTTAAGAAATATCTTTCTTAATATATTCATCAACCTTATGGCAGTTAGTGATCATGTTGTTTAGTTTCCACGTAGATACTGTTTCCAAAGTTCCTCTGCTTATTGAGTTTTATTCCACTGTGTTCTAAGATGCATGATATGATTTCTATTTTTAAAAATTTGTTGAGACTTGTTTTGTGGTCTAATATATAGTGTTTCCAAAGAATGTTCCATATGTTGAGGAAAATGTATATTCTGCAGCAATTTGACACAGTGTTCTGTAAATGTCTGTTACGTCCATTTGGTATATAGTACAGTTCAAATCCAAGCATTCTGTTAATTTCTGTCCAGATGATCTGTCCAATGTTGACAGCGGGTGTATTAGTCTGCTTTTATGCTGCTATGAGGAAATACCCCAGACTGGGTAATTTACAAAGAAAAGAGGTTTAATCAACTCAGTTCTGCATGGCTAAGAAGGCCTCAGGAAACTTACAATCATAGCAGAAGGCACCTCTTCACAGGGCAGCAGGAGAGAGAATGAGTGCCAGCAGGAGAAATGCCAGACGCTTATAAAACTATCCCATCAGATCTTGTGAGAAATCACTCTCTATCACGAGAACAGCATGGAGTTAACCGCCCCCATGATTCAGCTACCTCCCACTGGGTCCCTCACATGACACATGGGGATTATGGGAACTATAATTCAAGATGAGATTTGGGTGACGACACAGCCAAATCGTATCAGCCGGATACTGAATTTCCCAGCCATTATTGTATTGGAGTGTATCTATCCCTTGAGGCCTAGTAATATTAGCTTTACTTATTTATGGGTGCTATGGTGTTGGGTGTATAAATATTTTGAATTGTCATATCCTCCTGCAGAATTGATCCCTTCACTATTATCTATTTACGTTTTTTAATTTTTATTTTTTACATAACGTCTGTTTTATCTGGCATAAGAATAGCTATTCCTACTGCTTTTGCTTTCGTTTGTGTAGCATGTTTTTCTCTACCCCTTCACTTTCAGTCGATCTGTATGTCTAGGTATCATACAGTTGTGTCATTTAAAAAAATCTATTCAGTCAGGCTGTATCTTTTAAGTGGAGCATTTGATCCATTTGGGTTCAACGTTAACATTGATATATGACATCTTGTTACTGAAATATATTGTTATCTAGCTGTTTTGTAAATTCTTTATTTTTTCTTCTGTCTTTGTGGTTTCATGGAGCTCTATCATGGTGCCTTTTGATTCCTTTCTCTTCTTCGTGTAATTGTTTTATGAGACTTATTAATTTTATACTTTCATGTGTTTTTATGATGGCAAATATCAACCTTTTGTTTCCATGTCTGGGACTCCTTTGAGCCTCTACTATAGTATTAGTCCAGTGGTGATGAATTCTCTTAGTGTTTGCTTGTAGGGTCCAGCCCCACAGGGTCGGTGGGTTTTTCTCCCCATGTGTGGAGACGAGAGATTGTAGAAATAAAGACACAAGACAAAGAGATAAAAGAAAAGATAGCTGGGCCCGGGGGACCACTACCACCAAGATGTGGAGACCAGTAGTGGCCCCGAATGCCTGGCTGCACTGTTATTTATTGGATACAAAGTAAAAGGGGCAGGGTAAAGAGTTTGACTCACCTCCAGTGATTGATAAGGTCACGTGAGTCACATGTCCACTGGACAGGGGTCCCTTCCCTGTTAGGTAGCCGAGGCGGAGAGAGAGGGGACAGCTTATGTCATCATTTCTTCTATGCTCTTTTCAGAAAGATCAAAGACTTTAATACTTTCACTAATTTTGCTATTGCTATCTAGAGGGCGGAGCCAGGTGTACAGGATGGAACATGAGAGCGGACCAGGGGCGTGACCGCTGAAGCACAGCATCACAGGGAGACGGTTAGGCCTCCAGATAACTGCGGGTGGGCCTGACATCAGTCGGGCCTTCCACAAGAGGTGGTGGAGCAGAGTCTTCTCTAAACTCCCCCAGGGAAACGGAGACTCCCTTTCCTGGTCTGCTAAGTAGCGGGTACATTTCCTTGGCACTGACGGCTACCGCTAGACCATGGTCTGCTTGGTAACGGGCGTCTTCCCAGACACTGGCGTTACCGCTAGACCAAGGAGCCCTCTGGTGGCCCTGTCTGGGCGTGACAGAGGGCTCACACTCTTGTCTTCTGGTCACTTCTCACCATGCCCCTTCAGCTCCTATCTCTGTATGGCCTGGTTTTTCCTAGGTTATAATTGTAGAGTAAGGATTACTATAATATTGGAATAAAGAGTAATTGCTACAAACTAATGATTAATGATATTCATATATAATCATATCTATGATTTACATCTAGTATAATTCTTGTTATTTTATATATTTTATTATACTGGAATACCTCGTGCCCTCGGTCTCTTGCCTCGGCACCTGGGTGGCTTGCTGCCCACATTTGCTTGTCTGAGAAAGACCCGTTTTCTCCTTCACTTACGAAGTTTATTCTAGCTGGATGAAAATTGTTCTCCTTTTAGCACTTTGAAAATAGCATCCCATTCTCTTCTGGCTTGTGTAGTGTATCTTTCCCTAACTGCTGAGAAAGTCTGTTGTTTGTCTGATGGAGCTTCCTTTATAGATGACTAGGTGCTTTTCTCTTGTTGACTTTAGAATTTTTTCCTTCACATTGACTTTAAGCAATCTGATGACTATATGTCATGGTGAGGTCCTTTTGCAATGTATTTGCCTGTTAATCTTTCTGCCTCTTGTATCTCAATGACTAGATGTCTTGCTAAACGAGTTGTTTTCATCAATTATTTCCTTAAATAAGTTTTCTAAACTCCTTGCTGTTTTCTTCTTCCTCTGAAACACCAATGATTCAAAGTTTAGTTGCTTTATATAGTCCATGCTTCTTGGAGGCTTTGTTCTTTTGAAGTTTTTCTTTTCTGTATTTCTGTGCGACCAGATTCCTCCAAAACACTTGTCGTCAAGTTGTGAGATGTTTTTCTTCCACTTGATCTAGATCAGTGGCCCCCAACCTTTTTGGCACCAGTGACTGGTTTTGTGGAAGGCAATTTTTCCACAGACTGGCAGGTAGGGGATGGTTTCAGGATGATTCAAGCGCATTACATTTATTGTGCACTTTATTTCTATTATTATTAAATTGTAATATATAATGAAATAATTATACAACTCACCATAATGTAGAAGCAGTAGGAGCCCTGAGCTTGTTCTCCTGCAAGCAGATGGTCCCATCTGGGAGAGATGGGAGACAGTGAGAGATTAGGCATTAGATTCTCATGAGGAGCACTCAACCTAGATGCTTTGCATGTACAGTTCACAATAGGCTTCACACTCCTATGAGAACCTAATGCCACCCCTGATCTGAGAGGAGCAGCAGCTCAGGAAGTAATGCTAGCAATGGGGAGCAACTGTAAATACAAATGAAGCTTCAGTCACTCACCTGATGCTCAGCTCCTGCTGTGTGTCCTGTACCCATGGTCTAGATCATTGTTGGGAACTCCTGATGTAAATCATTGTTTTTTGCCTTTTGTTTTGAGATGGAGTCTTGCTCTTTTGCCCAGGCTGGAGTGCAGTGGTGCGATCTCGGCTCACTGCAAGCTCTGCCTCCTGAGTTCACGCCATTCTCCTGCCTCAGCCTCCCGAGTAGCTGGGACTACAGGCACCCGCCACCATGGCCGGCTAATTTTTTGTATTTTTAGTAGAGATGGGGTTTCACCATGTTAGCCAGGATCAGTCTCGATCTCCTGACCTCGTGATCCACCCACCTCATCCTCCCAAAGTGCTGGGATTACAGGGGTGAGCCACCACGCCCGGCCCTAAATCATTGTTAAAGCTTTCAAATGTATCTTGCAATTCCTTCAATGAGTATTTCATTTCCAGGAGTTGTCTGTTTTTAAAATAAAAAACTTATCTTACTTGACATTTTGAGGATTTAAGGATCCATTGTTGGAGAATTACTGTGTTTTTTTTTGGGGGGGTGTCATATTATCTTTTTCATACTTCCTATAGTATTACATTGACTTCTTCACATCTGCACAAATAGTTGCTTGTCCTTATTTTTAAATTTTAGTTGGAGTGGGCTTACTTTTTATTTTTAATTTTTTATGGTTTATTTATTTATTATTATTATACTTTAAGTTCTAGGGTACATGTGCACAACGTGCAGGTTTGTTACATATGTATACATGTGCCATGTTGGTGTGCTGCACCCATTAACTCATCATTTACATTAGGTATATCTCCTAATGCTATCCCTCCCCCTTCCCCCCACCCCATGACAGGCCCCAGTGTGTGATGTTCCCCATCCTGCGTCCATGTGTTCTCATTGTTCAATTCCCACCTATGAGTGAGAACATGTGGTGTTTGGTTTTCTGTCCTTGCGATAGGCTGCTCAGAATGATGGTTTCCAGCTTCATCCATGTCCCTACAAAGGACGTGAAATCATCCTTTTTATGGCTGCATAGTATTTCATGGTGTATATGTGCCACATTTTCTTAATCCAGTCTATCATTGATGGACATTTGGGTTGGTTCCAAGCCTTTGCTACTGTGAATAGTGCCACAATAAACATACGTGTGCATGTGTCTTTATAGCAGCATGATTTATAATTCTTTGGGTACATACCCAGTAATGGGATGGCTGGGTCAAATGGTATTTCTAGTTCTAGATCCTTGAGGAATCGCCACACTGTCTTCCACAATGGTTGAACTAGTTTACAGTCCCACCAACAGTGTAGAAGTGTTCCTATTTCTCCACATCCTCTCCAGCACCTGTTGTTTCCTAACTTTTTAACGATCACCATTCTAACTGGTGTGAGATGGTATCTCATTGTGGTTTTGATTTGCATTTCTCTGATGGCCAGTGATGATGAGCATTTTTTCATGTGTCTGTTGGCTGCATAAATGTCTTCTTTTGAGAAGTGTCTGTTCGTATCCTTTGCCCACTTTTTGATGGGGTTGTTTGATTTTTTTCTTGCAAATTTGTTTAAGTTCTTTGTAGATTCTGGATATTAGCCCTTTGTCAGATGGGTAGATTGGAAAAATTTTTTCCCATTCTGTAGGTTGCCTGTTCACTCTATTGGTAGTTTCTTTAGCTGTGCAGAAGCTCTTTAGTTTAATTAGATCCCATTTGTCAATTTTGGCTTTTGTGGCCATTGCTTTTGGTGTTTTAGACATGAAGTCCTTGCCTATGCCTATGTCCTGAATCGTATTGCCTAGGTTTTCTTTTAGGGTTTTTATGGTTTTAAGTCTAACATTTAAGTCTTTAATCCATCTTGAATTAATTTTTGTATAAGGTGTAAGGAAGGGATCCAGTTTCAGCTTTCTACATATGGCTAGCCAGTTTTCCCAGCATCATTTCTTAAATAGAGAATCCTTTCCCCATTTCTTGTTTTTGTCAGCTTTGTCAAAGATCAGATAGTTGTAGATGTGTGGTATTATTTCTGAGGGCTCTGTTCTGTTCCATTGGTCTACATCTCTGTTTTGGTACCAGTACCATGCTGTTCTGGTTACTGTAGCCTTGTAGTATAGTTTGAAGTCAGGTAGCATGATGCCTCCAGTTTTGTTCTTTTGGCTTATGCGGGCTCTTTTTTGGTTCCATATAAACTTTAAAGTAGTTTTTTCCCAATTCTATGAGAAAGTCATTGGTAGCTTGATGGGGATGGCATTGAATCTATAAATTACCTTGGGCAGTATGGCCATTTTCACGATATTGATTCTTCCTATCCATGAGCATGGAATGTTCTTCCATTTGTTTGTGTCCTCTTTTATTTCGTTGAGCAGTGGTTTGTAGTTCTCCTTGAAGAGGTCCTTCATCCCTTGTTAGTTGGATTTCTATGTATTTTATTCTCTTTGAAGCAATTGTGAATGGGAGTTCTGGAGTGGACTTTTTTTAATCCTGAGGATGTTACTATGATGTAATTTGAGTAGGACTGTTTGACTTTGCTTCTGGGTGTGTTCAGTAGCAAATATTCTAGGATTTCCTTGGATACAAACAGCCTTAGTGTGGTGGCTTTCTCAAATGCTGGTTATAGTAGTGGTGTATTGGGTGGTTGAGCTGGCTCATAACCTCCTGAGAAGCTGGGGTGGCACGAGCAATGGTGGTAAAAGAAGTCATGAGAAGCTTTTCTTATTCCCAAGTGCTGTGCACTTATGTAAGCAGATGTTGTAATGGGCTGTGTGGGTCAACCTCCAGGCCAGCAGGTGGTAGTTGCAGGTCAGAGCTGGCTGCGGTTCTAACAGTAGGGTATACGACTTATGTTTGTTAACCAGGAGAAGTACTTAAGTGTCCCACGCAATGGGTTGGGCCAGGGAAAGCTCAGTGGTTTGGGTCTTACACTCAGCCTTGCGGGAGAGGAGGGGACTGGTGGGGAGAGGTGAAGCTGGGTAGAGCTGGACTGGGCAAGACAGCCATTTGGTCCCCCAGTAGCAGGCACAAGCACTGGCTCTGACAGGGATCTAGGGACAGTTGCCAAACCCTGTAGAAATGCCTAGGCAAAGATGAGAGCAACTGACATTGCATCAATGTCCCAGCACTGGAAGGCAAGGGCAAACCCGTTGTTAAAACCAGGCAAACAGTATGGGACCTGCCTCTCTCTCTCTCTCCAGAACCATCAGGACTCATTTCCTCATCCCAACCACAGGAATCAGACAGACCATATATCTGCCTTCAGCCTGCAAAGCTGCCTTACGCAGTAAAACTTGCTATTGGGTCCAAAACCACACCTCTCAGGCAAATCTCCTGCTCCAGTCCCATGATGGGGGTGCAGGGGTCCAATTCTAGTGCCCAAAGCTGGAGGCCCAAGCTGTACTCATTTATCATTTCTGGCTGTGTGGGCCCCTTTCCTACCGAAGACCCAGTGTTCCAATCCTGGCATGAGACTTTATAATGCTAACAGATGCTGCTTCTGCTGCTGCTGCTAGGCCACAGGATTCCCACACAGTTTGCTATGAGCTAGGATTGAGAATGGACTCCTCTTATCAGCCACCAGGTCTGGGAAAATGCATGGAATGCATTCCAGGTTGTTCCTTCTCAATGTCTCTCAGCTACTCCCTAAGTAAGATCCAGGGCTTGGGAAGCTCAAGGTGCTCTCCTGTGGCCTGGATTGCACACTTCCCCAGTGGGAAGATGGACTGCAGAGGAACACTGACTCCCCATCTCCTGTATTGGGGATTTTCTGTTTTTAGCCAGACTCTGCCAGGAGGGCTGTCTCCCAAATTTCTCTTTCCCAGTGTCTGAAATGTTCTGTTCAATTCCTGTATTCCTTCTTGGATAAAAGTTAATGATGTGACTATCTGCACACTATTTTGCTTTTTCCAAGTGGGTTAGGCATGCTGGAAAAGCCTCTAATCTGCTGTCTTTGGGGGAAAAACCCATACAAAGACTGTGCTTTCTATTTCTGTGAATAATATCACTGGCATTTTGATAGGGATTACATTCAATCTGCAGGTCACTTCTGATAGTACTGTCATTTTCACAATATTAATTATTCCTATCCATGAACATGGGATGTCTGTTTTTGTTTCCTCTTCAATTTCTGTCATCAGTGTTTTAGTTTTCCTTGCAGACGTTTCACCTCTTTGACTAAATTTATTCCTATGTATTTATTCTTTTTTGGTGGCTATTGTAAATAAGATGGACTTCTTGATTTATTTTTCAGTGAGTTAACTGTTGGTGTATATACACAGAACTAATTTCTGTATGTTAATTTTGTATTCTGCAACTTTACTTATTAGTCCTAAAAGGACTTCCAGTAGTAACATGTTAAATAGAAGTGGTGGAAGTGGGCATCCTGTGTTTTTCCACATCTTAGAGGAAACGTTTTCAGCTTTTCCACGTTCAGTATGATGTTGGTTGTGGGTAGGTCATATATGGCCTTTATTGTGTTGAAGTATGTTCTTTCTATACCTAACTTGTTAAGAGTTTATATCATGAAGCCACTTATCAAATGCTTTTTCTGCATCTATTGGCATTACCACACGGTTTTTGTTCTTCATTCTGTTGATGTGATGCATCGCATTTATGGATTTGCATATGTTGAACCATTTTTGCATCCCTGGGATAAATCCCACTTTGTCATCATGAATGCTCTTTTCAATGTGTTGCTGGATTCAGTTTGCTAGTATTTCGTTGGGGATTTAAAAATTTATGTTCATCAAGGATACTTGTCTATATTTTTCTTTATTTTGTTGTATCCTCATACGGTATTGCTTTTAGGGTAATGCTGGCCTTGTGGATTGAGTTCAGAAGAGTTCCCTTCTCTTCAATTTTCTGGAGGAGTATGAGAAGAATTAGTATTAGCTCTTCTTTAAATGTTTGGCAGAATTCTGCAGTGAAGGAATCAAGTGCTGGACTTTTCTTTAATGGGAGACTTTTAATTACAGATTCACTTTAATTACTCATAACTGGTCTGTTTGATCAGGTTTTCTATTTCCTCTTGAATCTATGTTGGTATATGTGTCTGGGAAAACTTACTAGTGGTTGTCAATTTTATTTTTTCAAATCTTTTTATTTCACTGATCATTTGTATTGTTTTTTAGTCTTTTTTAAAATTTTATTTCTTTTGGAGACAGGGTTCTTGCTCTGTTGCCCAGGCTGGAGTGCAGTGGCGTGATCTTGGCTCACTGCAACCTCTGCCTCCTGGGCTCAAGTGATTCTTCCATCTCAGCCTCCTGAGTAGCTGGGATTACAGGTGCACACCAACACGCCTGGCTTGTTTTATTTATTTATTTATATTATATTTTTTTGAGACGGAGTCTCGCTCTGTCACCCAGGCTGGAGTGCAGTGGCGCGATCTCGGCTCACTGCAACCTCCGCCTCCCAGGTTCACGCCATTCTCATGCCTCAGCCTCCCGAGTAGCTGGGACTACAGACTCCCACCACCACACCCGGCTAATTTATTTATTTTTTATTATTTTTAGTAGAGACGGGGTTTCACCATGTTAGGCAGGATGGTCTTGATCTCCTGCCCTCGTGATCTGCCTGCCTCGGTCTCCCAAAGTGCTGGGATTACAGGTGTGAGCCACCGCGAGTGGCCTTATGTTTGTATTTTTATTTGTAGAGATGGGGTTTTGCCATGTTACCCAGGCTAGTCTTGAACTCCTGGACTCAAGCAATCAGACTGCCTTGGCCTCCCAAAGTGCTGGGATTACAGGCATGAGCCACCATGCCTGCCCTTTAGTCTTGATTTCGCTTATTCCTGATTTGAACTTCATTATTTTTTTTTTGCTTCTTCTGACTTTGGGTTTGCTTTGTTTTCACTTGTTTTTTGAGACAGAGTCTCGCTCTCTCACCAGACTGGAGTACAGTGGTGTGATCTCGGCTCACTGCAACCTTTGCCTCCTGGGTTCAAGCAATTCTCCTGCCTCAGCCTCCCGAGTAGCTGAGACTACAGGCGCGCGCCACCACGCCCAGCTAATTTTTGTATTTTTAGTAGAGACGGGGTTTCACCGTGTTGGCCAGGATGGTGTTGATCTCTTGACCTCGTGATCCGCCACCTTGGCCTCCCAAAGTGCTGGGATTACAGGCGTGAGCCACTGTGCTTGGCCTGTTTTTGCTTTTATAGTTCCTTGAGATGCTTCATTAGATTGTTTATTGCAAATCTCTATTGTTTCGATGTAGGTGTTAATTGCTATGAACTTCCTTCTTCAAACTGCTTTTGCTGTATCCCATAGGTTTTGGTATTTTCATTTTATTGAAGAAATTTTAAAGTCTCCTTCCTAATTTACTCATTGACCCACTGGTTGTTTAGGAGCACGTTTGTAAATTTCCATGTATTTGTACAATTCCAAAAGTTTCTATTGTTACTGATTTCTATCTTTATTTCATTTGTGGTCAGAAAAGATCCTTTGTATGATTTTAATTTTTAAAAAGTTCTTAAAACTAAGAAACGCCATCTCACTATATTGCCCAGGCTGGTCTTGAACTCTTGGACTCATGAGATCCTTTCTGCCTCACCTTCCCAAGTAGCTGGGGCTACATGCAAGCAAAACTGTGCCTAGCTGATATCAAATCTTGTTTTGTGGCTTAACATGTGGCCAATCTTGAAGAATATTCTACTGGTGATGAAAACAATGTGTGTTTTGCAGCTGTTGGATGAAATATATTGTAAATGCATTACTTCCATTTGGTCTAAAGTGCAGTTTAAACCCAGTGTTTCTTTATTTTCTGTCTAGATGATCTGTCTAATGCTAAGAGTGGGGTGTTGAATTCCCCAACTATTACTGTATTAGAGTTTATCTCTCTCTTTAGATCTAGTATTTTATATATATATACACATATGTTTTATATATCTGAGTGCTCCAGTGTTGGGTGTATATATATTTACAATGATTATATCCTCTTGCTGAACTGATCTCTTTATCATTACATTATGATCTTGTCTTTTTATTTTTCAATATTTTATTTTATTATTATTTTTTCTTTTTTTGAGATGGAATATCGCTTTGTCACCCAGGCTGGAGTGCAGTGGTGTGATCTCAACTCACTGCAGCCTCTGCCTCCCAGGTTCAAGCAATTCTCTGCCTCAGACTCCCGAGTAGCTGGGATTACAAGTGTGTATCACCATGCCGGGCTGATTTTTGTATTTTTAGTAGAGACAGGGTTTCACCATGTTGGCCAGGCTGGTCTCAAACTCCTGGCCTGAAGTGATTGCCTGCCTCGGCCTCCCGAAGTGCTGGGATTACAAGCATGAGCCACCACGCCTGGCCTGTTTTATCTGATACAAGTACAGCCACTCCTGCTTAGTTTTTATTTCCCTTTGCATGGAATATCTTTTTTGCATCCCTTCATTTTTAGCCTATATGTGCCTTTAGAAGTGAAGTGAGTTGGCCGGCCATGGTGGCTTACGCCTGTAATCCCAGCACTTTGGGAAACCAAGACGGGCGGATCACCTGAGGTCAGGATTTCGAAACCAGCCTGGCCAACACGGTGAAACCCCATCTCTACTAAAACTACAAAAATTAGCCGGGCTTGGTGGTGGGCACCTGTAATCTATTCAGGAGGCTGAGGCAGGAGAGTTGTTTGAACCCGGTAGGCGAAGGTTGCAGTGAGCCGAGATTGCACCACTGCACTCCAGCCTAGGCGACAAAGCGAGACTCCGTCTCAAAAAAAGGAAAAAAGAAAAAAAAGAAGTGAAGTGAGTTTCTTGTAGGTAGCATATAATTGTGTCATGGTTTTTAAAAATTTCATTTCACCAGTTTATGTCTTTTAAGTGGTGAAATTTAATCTGCTCACATTCAAGGTTATTACTGGTACGTGAGGACTTATTCCTATCAATTTTTAATTGCCTCTGGTTGTTTTATATATCCTTTGTTATTTTTGTTCTCTCCTATTGTTTATCCTTAAGGTTTGGCGGTTTACTGTAGTGCTAAGATTTGATTCCCTTCTCTTTCTCCTTTGTGTATCTGCTCTCTACCAGTGACTTTCATACTCCTGCATGTTTTCCTGGTAGTGAATACTGTCTTTTCAAAATGTAAAACTCTCTCAAGATGTATAACTTTCTCAATTTTTGTCTAGGAAAGACTATTTCACCCCCATTTCTGAAGGATGGCTTTGATGGACACAGTATTCTTTCTTGGCTGGCAATTTTCTGCTTTAAGCACTTTAATTCTATCATTCCATTCTCTCCTAGGCTGTAAGATTTCTCTGGAAAAATCTGTTTTTAGTCTAATAGGGATTCTCTTATGTAACTTGATGCTGTTCTCTTGCTGTTTTGTGAACTCTTTCACTCTCGACAATTTGACTGTAATGTGACACGGGGAGGATGTTTTCAGATTTACTCTTATTTGGGAACCACTGGGTTACCTGGATCTGGTGTCCATATATCTTCGTAGACTTGGGAAGTTTTCAGATTTTATCACACAGATTTTTTAATGCCTTTCCCCTTCTCTCCTTCTGGAACACCCATAATACAAATATCTGTTTGCCTAATGTTCCATAAGTTTTGTAGGCGTTCTTCATTATTTTTCATTCTTATTTCTTTTTTTTGTCTCTGACTTGTTAATTTCAAATAACCTATCTTCAAGTTGAGAGATTCTTTCTTACATATGATCAAGTTTGCTGTTGAAATTCTCCACTGTATGTTTTTTCATTCATTGAATTCTTCAGCTGCAGGATTTGATTCTTACTTCTCTTTTATTCAATTTCCTGTTCATATTGTGAACTGTTTCCCCAACTCTGTTGATTGTCTACACATGTTTTCTTGTATCTCTCTGAGTTTCCATACGATCATAATTTTGAATTCCTTTTCTGGCAATTCATTGAGTTTTTTCCCATTGGAGTGTGTTACTAGGGAATTACATTCCTTTGATGGCGTCCTACTTCCTTATTTCATGTTTCTCGTGTCCCTGTGTTGATGTCTGTGCATCTGGTGGAACAATCACTTCTTTCAAATTTTCTAGAGTGGCTCTCCTGGAGAAAGATTTTCGCCTACAGTTTAATCTTAGCGTGCCAGTTGGGAAGGGTGTGGTGACTATTTCTGGATAGGTGCAGTGGTACAGTCTCTGTGCAGTTTCAGCTGAATTCAACATCAGCAATAACCATGGGTGCCTCAGTGGTATAAGCTGTGGGTGTTTGCTGCAGTGGTGTAGGCTGTTATCCTTTCAAAGGCCTTTGGGGACCTACTATTCTTGCTTTCCCCACAATGAGGAGACTTAGCCAAAGTGATCCCTCTTGGTGTGAGGTCTGATGTTACCCACAAGCAGCTGCAGCAGCACTGGATTCCAGGAGCAGGTGCTCAGAATGACAATGGGACCATGTCCTAGGCTCAGAGTCTCACAAATGTATTTGTGGCACCTGTGGCAAAGTGGGATATGTTACCCACATGGTCAGGATCTGTGACTGTCAGGTACCCACTAGTAGCTTGGACCTAAGAGTCTACTTTGTAGCTGTGATTCTATCCCTGGGAATTAGGGCATAACACTGGCCTGACTAGGTAGAAGGGGCATTCTGGAAGTTTGGGTCAAGGGTCTGGCTGCAATTCAGGAACATGAGTCAGCAGGGCTCAGTGGCAACTTAGGTCCCATGGAATGAAGCACCATACAGTATTGACTATAGACCCTGGGATGGCAGGGCTCAGCAGTATCTTAGATCTGCGAAGTCCGGTGCAATGACAGCAAGTATCCCAGCTTAGGGGAGCAGAGCTGTTGTGTGGACCCAGCATGGGAGGGGAGGATAGCACAGTGATAATTCCACTCTCCAAGAGGAAGGTTATCTAAGCAGCTGAGCTTCTTAAAGACTAGTACAGGTTCAAGCAAGCAGGATACTAGAGTTCTACGGCCTGTAAGGGCAAGGTGTCTCAGCTCAGTCACTGCTCTATTTCTCTGGGACATGGTGTACTATATCAGCTCATCCCTGGCATGCGCAACTGCTCAGTCTGGCCAAGGCACCAACTCCCCAAAGGATAATGTGCTGCTTCAGCTCAGGCTGAGCATACTCTTTTGGGTGGGCCAGGCACCATTTCCCTGTGATGCTGAGAGCTGCTTCAGCTTAGGTACTGGGATGTGTGATCACTCTGGATGGCCAATGCACCACTTCCTGGGAGGCGTGGCGCTGCTTCAACTGAGACACTGGGGAGGCATGATTGCTTTGAGTGTTCAAGGTACTGTTTTCCCAAAAGGCAGGATACTGCTTCAGCTCCAGTCCAAAGCAGCGGGGGGAAGAACAGGTGGAGCAGCTCCATCTCTGCTGGCCCCCGAGAAACAGAGCCAACAGTTGCTCCCAGCTCAGCTTGGAGATGTGGGGCCACTGTGCTGGGGTGGTTTGGTGGCAGCTTAGCCTTAGGGACAAAGGGGAGCCATGACTACTCACCCCTGGAGCAAGACACACTTCAGTCACACCTCCAATTCCAAGATGGTATAGCACAGCAGCTGTGTGGGCCACAGGGGTTGAGGCACAGTGTCAGCTCCTTCTCTGTGGGGTGCATAGCCGGGTGGACTCAGCTGGGCTTAGTGCCTGTGAGGACTGGTGGGAACCCTGGTGGTGAGGTCTGTAGGTATCCACAGTGTTGAAGGGGCTGCTGGGATCCTCTCACTTACCTCCTCACCACAGTGAGCTCTTCCTGGTTCCCAGTTGATCCTGGTTAGAGGATGGGACAGTGGAGGCCCAGTGTTTCCTTCCCATCTCTATGTGGCTATCTCAAACGTCTGTGCTCTCCAGAGCTTCTGTCATTCCTCGGATGCACCCCTGTACTCTTCCTCTGTTATTTTCATTAAGTTGTTTATTTATTGTTCAGGCTTTTTTTGCAAGGAGGACAAGTTCTAAGGATTTCTAACGGGTCATTTTCCTAAGGTAACTCAGATCTGGGTTATTATTATTATTATTATTAAGGAATTTGAGGAGATTTTACAAGAATCTCACTGCTTCCATTCTGTTCAGATCAGAATTCTACCAAAGAGTTCTGAACAGAAAAGTTCCTGATGCTATTTGAGGCTTGGAGAATTAAAATCTTGCCTCCACAGGATGTCCAGGTAGGTTCTCTAATATTTCAGAGACAAGAAGGGCCTGAATTAGGCAAGCAGCAGTAGGTAAAGAAAGAAGAGCACAAAGTCAAGAAAGATTTAGCAGGTAAAACCGACAGAACCTCATGACTGACATGGAGGCACGAAGAGGTGGGTTTGAGGAGAGGTGCCCCAGACTTCTGGCTCGGTGACGAGCCGTGTGAGAGCGCCTGCCGTCACACTGCATTATGGAACAGCCAAAAGCAGAGAGCAGGTGCTGGTGGCAGCAGTCCAGTCTTCAGCAAGCTGACGTGAATGCATGTAGGTTATCTAATCAGAGACCTACAAATATTTAGATAGATCATATTTTCCACCTCTGAACTTTGAACACCTCTTACAGCAAAAGGACGAAATATCTCTTCTCTGTGTTAGGTATTAATGTCAATACCTTCACTGTAATTTTTCTTTGGACTTGGCTTCAGTATTACTACCTTCTTCTGAATTATCCTTTGAGTTTTTCATCAGTCCTTTAACATTTCCCATCACTTTGTGACAGGTAAACCTGTGACAGGTGTAAGTGTCTATGTGTGTGTGTACAATCTGATCTCTTACTGGAATCTGTCTAAAAGCCACTGTTTTTTAAAAATTTTCATTCTAAGTCTATTTGCATCCTGCTAACTCTCAAGTACCTAAGATGAGGCACAAAATTCTTCCATGAAGATCACTCTTTATTAAAGTCTCTTACCTTCACCTAAACACCATGCCATTAAGTCACTGTTTTTCAAGGTGTGGTCCATGGGGCAGATGCATTAAATCTACCTCGAATGCTTAGTAATATATAATAATAAAATCTGTACTAACTGAGGTTTATTCGGTACATACCATGTGCTAGGTACTGGTCTAAGCCCTTCGCAAGTGCTGACTCGTGTTATCGTCACAATCATTTTATGAGAAAAGAACGATAATATCCCATTTTACAGAAGAGGAGATTGAGGCAGAGATTAAATAATTTGCCCACATCAAAGGCTAGTAAGTAGGCCCTATCCAGACTTGCTGAATTAAGGGGAGGAACGATCTTGGAAATTTGCAATTTTAAAAAGTGCTCCAGCCCCTAAAAGGAGCTCTCACACGATTCTTTTGTATACTAAAGTTTGGGACTCGCTAAATGAAGTACAAACCCTGGTTTCAAAGCATTTTCCCGTAATACGCTACCCACTCACTGATATTCTCCGTACTTCACACTGTGCCCTATTCCTTTAATAATAAAACTCCTCAAATGTACACCTCATCACACACAGAATGTTAGAAATGACAAAACCACAGAAAGGCATCATTTTACAAAGGAGAAAAACCAAGCCCCAGAAAGAGGTGAGGAGATCTGTCTGAAGTCACTAAAAGTATTCGGACTAGGACCATAGATCTCCTTTCCACTTCAGTTCTTCCTCCACTATAAAATGCTGAAAAGACTTTCTATAGCATACAGCTTAAGGGGTTTGTTAGGGGCCAGATTATCTTATCTCATCTGGTCAAAGCTGCAACAATAAACACCATTCTATATTTGAAAGCAAAGTGACAAAATGTTTGAATTGGCAGAAAACAAGTTAAAACAATTCTTACGGCTTAATCTAATAGGAATAGTTGGTTCAAAGCCAGATGGTTCAGAGTATATTGAGGATAGGTCACTTTGATGAAATTCATCTCAGGTTTTGCCATTCGGCAATCAGAACTCTCTCACAGAATTAGAGTAAGTCTGTATCTGCACAGAGTAGGGTTTTCTTTTTGTAAACACTGGTGAAATCTAGGTATAGAATCTTTCCCCAATGCAAAGTGCCTTGTAGTCTGCACCCTCCTTCATTCATTCACCACCATTTTTTTCCATTTTTTTTCCTCAAAAGAAGCCTCTATTAACTCTTTTCCAAGACACCATCTGCCTGTGCCCAGATCACTCCTCTCCTCTCTACATAACCTTATTTTATTAGTATCATCTTCCTTTGCTCTTCATTATTTCCTCCTTTCATAGCTCCTTCTCCCTAAGTCTCTCGCACCAGAAAAGAATTGTATATCACTCCACTGCTAAAAAACCATACTGATGGCCGAGCGTTGTGGCTCGTGCCTGTAATCCCAGCACTTTGGGAGGCCGAGGTGGGTGGATCACCTATGGTCAGGAGTTTGAAACCAGCCTGGCCAACATGACGAAACCCCGTCTCTACCAAAAATACAAAAATTAGTCGGGCATGGTGGTGGGCACCTGTAATTCCAGCTACTCAGGAGGCTGAGGCAGGAGAATGGTCTGAACCTGGGAGGCGGAGGTTGCAGTGAGCTGTTAATCGAGCCATTGTACTCCAGCCTGGGCGACAGAACAAGACTCTGTCTCAGAAAAACAACAACAACAACAACAACAACAACAACAACAAAACCATATTGATTATAGAATAAAGCCTAACTTTCTGATGTGATTCATGCCCTTCATAGTCTAGTGACAATTTATTCATCTAATATCAGTTCAACAGTCACAAGTCTCCTGCCCACTATTCCTGATGTTCCAGTCATTCAACTCTTTCATCTCTCTGTGGAAAATGATCCATTTGCCTGACTCTCCTTCATCTCCATCTGATGAAGTCTTAATTCATCCTTTAAAATTCAGCTCCAAGGTCACAACCTACCTTCTCTGTGAAGTGTCCTTGACTCACTGAGAGTAATATCACTCTGCCCCCAAAGAATAACTCCCATACCACACAGTATTTTGACTGCATCTGTCATTGCAACAGAAGGTAAGCTCATTCCTGAATTTATTGAAATATTTACTGAGGCAGTGTGATGTGCCAGGCCCCATGCTAAACCCCAAGGATATAGAAATGAATTATCTTGCAAACACTATGATCTTAAGAGCATATTTTGTGCTTTAAAAAAAATCAGATCTTAAGCCCCTGACATGTAATATTTAGAAGGTATATAATACAGTCTCTGTATATGAAAAGTGTTATTTATTTACAAAATGGCAGGACATGAAAAAGAAGGTATCAGAGTATTTGCAGTATTTTTTTAAAACTGGTAAGATAATAACTTCTCAGCTCAAACATCTATTTCCCCTTTCCAGTTCTTCTGGAATTGTTAATCCTTAAGAAACATAATGAACAAAATTCACTCTGCCATCCAAAATGACAAAAGAAGTCTGTTTTGCGGCCATAGAATCCTTTTCTGTAGGACAAATCTTGGCAGTATATACAATACTTCCTCTCTCCCAATGTGGAAGAAAAAAAAAACCTTTTGAACCCACCAGTTTTCAAAGATTAACTGTACTCATGCAAAGTTTTAACCTTTCTCTGACACAGGAATGTTCCATATATTTCCACACTCTGACAGGCAAATGCATTCTCCAATTAGCTACTGACCTTTCATGATGAAAATGGGCAATAAGAGTGTATTTCATTTCAGCAACCCTGAGATACTTATAAAGTCAAAGAATATTATATACACATGTTATGGCAAGAAGCTTTTACAAATTTTAAATACCTTAAAAAGCACATGCATTTTCACTGGGAAGTTTTAAGAATACATTCTAAATATTCAGGAGTCCATTAAGTGGCAGAATATTTTACATCTGCCCCATTCCTAAACAGTAAAATGAAAATTTCATTGTTCTGCTTTAGAAATCGAATTTGACCACTTTGAAATTAAAGGTGCAATATTAACCATGTAACTGTTAAACATTTTACATTTTTCAGAAAATCCTTAAGCATTTATTCAAAATAAAGGTAACAAACATCTACCGTTTTGTGTAAAATAACTATCACTGACTTAATTCGACAGCGACATTTAAGTTTACCATCAGTGGTAGTTTGAACTATCTACACCTATAGATAGTAATTAGATACATTCTGACAGTTTTCCAGGAAGAGCAAACCACACTTAGTCATGAACTGAAAAGCTAAAGCATTAGATTCTTACATCACATGCAAAATGTTCTCAATTGTGAGCATTTTACTATGCTTAGAAAGTTATTTACAATATGTGGATCTCTTTGGTAGCATGTTCTACAGGAAGAACTGCTTCATGATAACAGTTTGTGGGGGCCGGGTGTGGAGGTTCATGCCTGTCATTCCAGCACTTTGGGAGGCTGAAGCAGGAGGATCCCATGAGGTAAGGAGTTTGAGACCAGCCTGGCCAACATGGTGAAATCCCATCTCTACTAAAAATACAAAAATTAGCCAGGCATGGTGACACACATCTTTAGTCCCAGCTACGCATGAGGCTGAGGCAGGAGAATTGCTTAAGCCGAGGAGGCAGAGGTTGCAGTGAGCCAAGATCGCGCCACTGCACTCCAGCCTGGGTGACAGAGTGAGACCCAGTCTCAAAAAACAAAAACAAAAACAGTTTGTGGGAGAAAATCAGAGTCTGTCCTTAAACTCACTGGTTTTCCTTTGCTAATATTATGGCTTCTCTTTTAAAATAGCCAAAGGTTTCAACCAGTCTAGCTGCTGCCACCTTCTTATTAAACTTTAATAAGCTAAGCTTTTTAAGCCACATAAAAATTTCATCAAGCATTTGTCAACCTTAGGGAAAACGGAAGGAGGAAAAAAGGTCAGAACATCACTTTCCACCACAGTAGCATCTGGAGAGACGCTTTGGAAGGATCCTGTATGCAGTCAGCCGCAAAATAAATGCTAGGAAACAAGCTCGCAGTTTGTGGCCTGCACCAGATGGTGATTACGTTTACTCCTTCATCAGCCCCGGCCCCACACTGGGTGCTAATTAAAGCACTATCTTCCAATAGCAGGCTCCTGGGACAACTGTGAGCCTTTGTTCCAACGTCCTCAGGGTGTGCTGCACGCAGTCCACTAACACAGGCTTGCCTGTCAAGAACACCACTCCAGAGCAGCTCCTTATCATTCTACTTTCAGTGTTTCGTATGTCAACATATTTTAAAAACAAATCTTTTAGTTTTTTTTTTTTTTTAAACAGGTATATTACATGTTATAGGAGGGAAAAGGAGGTGGGCTGTCTGGGGCCCTCAAGACTTGAGAAACGGGTGGTGGCTTCCAAGCTTCCTTACTTCCCCCATAGATCCCTGACAATGTGCTGCGGAAGCCTCCAACCTGGAACAGCCAACAGGACCAGAGCACCCCCACCACCCGACCCCAGAAAAAGCCGAGAAAAGCCCAACTCCGCTAGCCAAAGTACCAAGAGAAGGATGGCCTAACATCAGAAAACACTTGCAGTAATATTCATTCTACTCCAGCCAGGCACCAAGGGCAAAATCACAATCCTCCTCCCACCCTGGTCTCACAGAGCCCAGTGGGAACAGGCTCTCCCAGCCCGGCTCCTCAGGAAGAAAAGCTGTGCACACTGGTCTAATTAACACCCAGAGAACATGCCACCCAACAGCAGAATATTTTTTCTAAGCACCAATGAAACACTGACTAAGACAAACCACATCCTACATCATAAAACAAACCTCAAGAAACAGAAGAGAACTGAAATCATAGAGTATTTCTCTGAGCATAATGGAATCAAACTAGAAATCAGTAACACTAAGATAATAGTGAAATCTTGCCAGGACACAGTGGCTCATGTCTGTAATCCCAGCGCTTTGGGAGGCTGAGGTGCACAGATCGCTTGAGGTCAGGAGTTCAAGACCAGCCTGGGCAACACAGTGAAACCTCATCTCTACCAAAAAATACAAGTTAGCCGGACACGGTGGCATGCGCCTGTAATCCCAGCTACTCGGGAGGCAGAGGTAAGAGAATCACTTGAACCCGGGAGGTGGAGGTTGCAGTGAGCTGAGATCGTATCACTGCACTCCAGCCTGGGTGACAGAGTAAGACCCTCTCTCAAAAGGAAAAAAAAAAAAGTAAAATATCTAAACTACTGGAAATTCAATAACATACTCTCAATAATGTATGGGTAAAAGAAGAAGTCTCAAAAGAAAAAAATACATAGGACTGAATGAAAATGAAAATACAGCATATCAAAATATGTGAGGCATAGCCTTAAAGAAGTGCTGAGAGAGAAATTTATAGCACTTAATCCTTACATTAGAAAACAGGAAAGGCTTCAAATAAACTAATCACAGACTTAAATGTAAAACATAATATAAAACTTCCAGGAAAAATAGTAGAAAATCTTTGGGATATCTAGGGATAAGTAAAGAATTTTTAGACTTGACACCAAAAGCACAATTCATAAAAGAAAAAATTAATAAACTTCATAAAAATTAGAAATTTTTCCTTTTCAAAGACCTTGTTAAGAGGTTGAACAAAACAAAATACAGACTGGGAGATAATCTCTGCAAGCCACATATTTGACGAAGGACTTGTATCTGGAATACATAAAAAGCTCTCAAAATTCAACAGTGAAAAACAATCTAGGTAGAAAATGGGCAAAAGACATGAATGGATATTTCACTGAAGAGGATATACGGATGGCAAACAAGCACATAAAAAATGTCTAATTAGAGAAATGCAAACTAAAACCACAAGAGATGTTACTACACAACTCAACAATCACAAGAGATGAAAACACCAAGTGCTGTTGAGAGTGTGGAGGAACTGGATCAGTCATACATTTCTAGTGGGAATGCAAAATGGTACGGCCACTTTGCAAAATGAGTCTAACAGTTTCCTACAGAACTAAATATGCACTTATCATAGTAGCCCAAAAACTTCACTCTTGGAATTTACACTGTACTCAGAAATTACACATTTATCCCAGGGAAACGAAAACTCATGTTTACACCAAAACCTGTATGTGATTGTTCACAGCTGCTTTATTTGTAATAGCCAAAATCTGAAAACATCCCAGATATCCTTCAATGAGTGAGCAATTAAACAAACGGTGGTACATCCAAACCATGGGATACTGTTCGGCCATAAAAAGGAATAAATGACTGATACACATAACAACTTGAAAGTATCTTGGCCGGGCGCAGTGGCTCACGCCTGTAATCCCAGCACTTTGGGAGGCTGAGGTGGGCGGATCACAAGGTCAGGAGATCGAGACCATCCTGGCTAACATGGTGAAACCCCATCTCTACTAAAAATACAAAAAATTAGCCAGGCATGGTGGCAGGTGCCTGTAGTCCCAGCTACTCAGGAGGCTGAGGCAGGAGAATGGCGTGAACCTGGGAGGCGGAGCTTGCAGTGAGCTGAGATCCGGCCGCTGCACTCCAGCCTCGGCGACAGAGTGAGACTACATCTCAAAAAAAAAAAAAAAAAAAAAAAGTATCTCAAGGTAATTATGCTGAGTGAAGAAGTGAAGAATTCCAAACTCTAGAGGTTACATACTATATGATTCCACCTATATAACATTTTTTTCTTTATTTTTTTGAAACAGAGTCTCACTCTGTCACCCAGGCTGGAGCGCAGTGGCACGATCATGGCTCACTGCAGTCTCTGCCTCCCAAGTTCAAGCAATTCTCATGCTTCAGCCTCCTGAATGGATGGGACTACAGGCGCATGGCACCTTGCCCAGCTACGTTTTTGTATTTTTAGTGGAGATGGGGTTTGCCATGTTGGCCAGGCTGGTCTTGAACTCCTGACCTCAAGTGATCCACCTGCCTTGGCTTCCCAAAGTGCCGGGATTACAGGTGTGAGCCACCGTGCCTGGCCCATGATTCCACCTATTTAACATTCTTGAAATGACAAAACTATAGAGATGAGAAACAGATTCCTGGTAGATTAGGGAAGGGGGAGGGAGGGAGGTGGCTGTGGTTATAGAAGAGTAGCACAAGGGATCCTTGTGATGGAACCGGTCTGTATCCTGACCGTATTGTTGGTCATGTGAATCTACACATGCGATAAAACTACACAGACTAAAGACAGACACACACATACACAACTAAGTACACATTAAACGGGAGAGGTGGGGAGATTTCAGTGTATTTAGGAAGATCAGTGGATTGCATCCATGCCAATTTCCAGGTTATGATACTGACCACAGTTATACAACATGTTGTTACCACAAGGAGAAATGAGTGAAGGGGATAAGAGACATCTTTGTATTTGTATTATCTCTTACAAATGCGAGCAAATCTACATTTTCCCAAAACGCATATAACCTGAAACTAATCACGAAGGAACACAACACGTCGGATAAACTCGAATACAAAATAATTGATCTGTACTTTTCAGAAACGTCCATGTCATAAAACCAAGTAAGAAGAGACAACTGAATGCAAAATCCAATGAGCTCCAATCAATCCAGGATTTTCTCTGCTATAAAGGTCATTATTGAGCCAGTTTTACAAAACCCAAAAAAGGTCTATCAATCAGATAATGTATTATATCAATGTTAATTTACTGATTTTGATAACCACACTATGGTTACGTAAGAGAATGTTCTTGTTTTTATAAAATATATAACAAAGTATTTAAGGGTAACAGGGCATCATATCTCAAACTTACTCTCAAATAGTTTTGTTAAGGTATATATAAAAAGGCTGAGGGTGGTGTTCACATCCATAATCCTGACACTTTGGGAGGCCAAGGTGGGCGGATCCTTTGAGCCCAAGAGTTTGAGACCAGCCTGGCCAACACTGCAAGACCTGGCCTGTGCAAAAAAATTAAAAAATTAGCCAGGCATGGTGGTGCATACCTTCAGTCCTAGCTACTCAGAAGGTTGAGGCCAGAGGATAGCTTCAGCCCAGGAGTTGGAGGCTGCAGTGAGCCATGACTGCCACCATACTCCAGCCTGGGAGACAGGGCAAGACCCTGTCTCTTTAAAAAGAAAAGTTTTTTAAATTAAAAAAGTATAGTTACATAGAAAAGGAAATACAGTAAAACATTAACAGCTGTAGCATCTGAGTGAAGGGAATACTTGCCACTTATCTTACAAATTTTTTGTTAAGTCTAAAATTACAAATATAAAAATTATCAAAATAAAAAAAATTAAAAGTGCACAGGGAGAGCCTGGCACAGAAAGCTTCAATAAACTGCAGTCAGTGTTTGGGTATTTTACATCTACTTTCAGATGAGAAAGAAGCTGAGATGCTCAAGAAACTGTCCAACAGGGAGAGGGGTCATGGTGAACTGGTGGTGCCGGGGGGATGTGAGCTGAGACCTGTTCCATGCCAAAGTCTGCGCTTCTTCCGCTAGAAAGAGGAAGGATAAAAATCCCAGTGCGCCCAGCCCCACAGGAATTTGAATGTACCATGTTAGGAGAAGACAGCGTTATACAAAAACTGGCTTCAAATCACTCTCCAAGCAAGTCACTTCTTAGTTTTCTACACGAAAAGTCTAGGAGAGGGACCTAACACCTCGAACCTGGCCCCTAGGGTGTGTATTCTGTCCACAGCGCATCAATCAAACGCAGTCACCAACTGAGGGCCACCATCTCCAGGCCCTCACACTGGGGAAGCACACTGCTTTTCCTAGGTTTATTCACTCAACCCAGATAGATGTGCTGTCAGTGGAACTCCCAGGATGACTACGTAGACAGACGTCTTCTACTGGTCTTCCCCCACTCACCCTTACCCCATGTCTGAGCTTAGATGACAGAGGTTTTTCATTGATTTCATTTTCTGAATAGATAATACTTTCCCAATTCAAAATTCACATGGGAAAGAATTTCACATAGGAAGGGGAAGAGTGAAGTCTCCCTAACCCCCCTCCCAGTTCCCATTTGCAGAAACATCCAAAGTTACTAGTTTAAAAATGCAACTTTGTGATATTTCTCCAAATTAACAGAATTATCTAGATAATACTATGATATCAAGCTATCTACCTGACTAGAATATTCTAGGTGATCACAATAAATTTAGTACCTTTTAGGTTATTTTAAATATCCCTTAAATACTCATGTAGATGTTTCCAACATATCAAAATGACTGAGTGAGGGTAACAACACTTTTTAAAAGAAAAAACATGTTAGTAAGATGCATGGTCACGACAGACGACTGTGAACTCTGGCTGTTACGAACCAATCACTGTTGAGTACTGAGCTCACCTGGTTCCTGTCGCGTGCATTTGTGTACCTGATCTTCTGAATGAAGTAGAATATGAGCCATGCTGAAGAAATAATCATCAAAACAATAAAGGATATTGACACGAAGACTAGAGAGCCACGGCTGAAGTTCTTCGGTGGCATTCGAGTTCCAACAGCTATTGTCATTTGTACAGAGATGTTTTTCTCCAGATAACTCAAAATATCCTTACCCCTCAATTCTGTTATCATGACAGCAATAATATCTCCAGTGCCTGCAATATAAAATAAATATATAACTCAAGTGACATTTAAAACTTATGGAAACATCAAATGTATCAACACGCTACTTAGGTAACTACTGTAATGTTTGGTAATGGAAAGGGTATGCAAACTCCACTTCTCAACTGAAATGTAGATGCAGCTGGGTATGCTGGCACCAAGTAGGAACATGTACTTTGTTGTGTGGTACTTAAGACTTAAACAGACATAAGGCATAGAACGACTGCAGTGTTAAGAACCATATTAACTTGTCTGACAACTACATTTTTAAAAAAAGATTATTAAGCCAGCCAAATGTGACAACAGACAGCAACATAACATTATACAGCAAGAGAAGTGTATCAACATCATGGTAGATTTACACTGTAAAACCTTTTCTATTTTAAAATGATCTTCAGAAAGTCTTAATTCCTTAAGAAATGGAGTAAAGTGCTGTTTTTATAGCATAAATTGGTACTTCTTGCACTAATCTAGAAACATTCATGGAGCACCCACTGTCTGTAGAACTAGTGCCAGGAACAAAAACAAGTACAGGATACCAAGCTTTCTAATCTCACTGAGACAGGGGACACACAGCTGGTAACAGAGCTACAAAGTGCCAAATGGTGCCACCTTTTATTAGTGACATCTGAAACTAACTTGGGTCTTATGTCCAGACTTGAGTGGAGTTGAGGCTCCTTGCTAGTTTACCCCAGAACTCTTCTGGAAATCAAACGTTCCAGAGACAGGTCCAGGCTCCAACATTCTGGACTAGTTTGGCATCTAAATACCTCCAGCCTCTAACAGTTGTCCAGAGGTCTGCCCACAAGCACAGGCTATGCAAGTTAATTACGAGGACAGTCTTAAGTTGCCTTATAGTTACCTAGACCTTTCCCCTACATAATTTCCAGAAGTAGCAACATTGAAGGAATTGAATACCTCTTCCTATGGACAGCAGGAAACTGCTATCCCTTTCCTCCTCCACAAAGGAAATAACTTCCCACTGTCTTTTAAGGGAACAGAGAAACTTCTATCAATCTATCAGCGATTGTCCTTTCATAAGCTGAAGCTGCCGGTGGCAACATGTAGCTTCTACATTTGCCTTCTCCAGAGAGCCCCTGAGAGAGACTAGGGGTCATTAGAAGGGAAATAAATATTTTATTTTGGGAAAGAGAAAATTATAACCACTTATTTGAATTTGAATAAGGTTTGTACATATCAATGTAAACCAACAAAACAATCAAGCAGAAGTCCCCAAAACTTGTCCTTTTCAATCCTTCTTCAATGAATAACACATTGAAATATTTGGTTTTACATGTTTCATTTACCATATTTAGCTAAAAGAACCATCTTTGTGTTACATGCAGTCACAGAAGACTACACGCAACTGAAAAGAAATTCAACAGGGCTGGGCGTGGTGGCTCATGCCTATAATCCCAGCACTTTGGGAAGCCAGGGCAGGTGGATTGCTTGAGCTCAGGAGTCCAAGACCAGCCTGGGCAACATGGTGAAACCCTGTCTCTCACAAAAACAGGAACACTAGCCAGGCATGGTGGCACATGTCTGTGGTCCCAGATACTCAGAAGGCTGAGGTGGGAGGATCACTGGAGTCCAGGAAGTTGAGGCTGCAGTGAGCTGAGATCACGCCACTGCACACCAGCCTGGGTGACAGAGCAAGACCCTCAAAAAAAAGAAGAGAAATACAACAGTAAAAGGAGTTTTATGGAAAACGTAACCCAATGGAACATATACCTTTTTACTACCTTACTCAAAATTGTTACAGCCACTTTATTAGAACAGCAGTTTACCAGAATACTGATTAAAAATCTACAAAAAACTATAAAATTAAAGCAAGCAATAAACATCTAATTAATATCTAATTACCTTTCTGAAATAAGAGTTGTGATCAGTAAATTAGAGACAATCACAAAATAATGCTAAACCACTTTAAATTTCCCTTTAGAAATCTCTTAAAATGTTGTTCAACGGGCCATGATCTGTGGTATAAGATACCAGGTATGGCTATAAAGTAACTGAGACGGATCCCACAAACGACATATGACAATCAGTCTCATTGCTTTATAATCACACCAGGTACAAACGGTTTTAGAAATCAGTTGAGGCTCCCTCTTGAAGACTCAAGCTGGAAAAGGAGTAGGGAAAGCTGAACAGGTAGCCAAGGAAACCAATCCACGTAATTCTATTCAAAGAACACTAAATAAGAACACCAACTAATTTCAACGGGAAAGCTGTTTGGGAAAAGAAGTGTGTAATTATTTCAACCATCCATTCAACAATATTTATTGAGCACATACTATGATCAGGCTCCTTTCACCTCTTCAAGAGAGTAGAAAATTACCTGCTCTTGATGCAAAAATCCACACGCCCTCAGGAGCAAAGGGGAACCTTTTGGACTAGGGAGAGAAGCCGCTCGCGGTGGCGTCATTACACCAGCACAGAGAAGAGCCTGGCAGGGGAGCCCGACCCTGCCGATCGTGCAGGAGGACGGCAGAACCAAAGCCCGCCACCAACTTGCAAAGGACTGGAGTTTTAGGTCTTAAATCTTTTACAGAATCTGGCGAAAGTTATATAGGAGTCCCCTCCTAGGAGAAAGGGCCTTCTCCCCATACTCCACCCCTAAAGCCTGATGGGGCTCAAAGACCCTGACCTAAAGCTGCCTCAGACACTTGACTTTTAAAGATCTGAGGAGCTCTGGCCCAGCTTCAGGAGGGCTACACACGCCAAAGGAAATGTAGGCTTCAGAATAAAGGGCCGGTCAGAGCAGGCAGTGACTGAAAAGAGGGAAGAATAATTAGACTGTAACGCTGTAAATATCAAAGCACATTTGGGACATGCCCCACCACTCCCGTGTCCCAGGCCCTGGGCAAACACTGCTAGTAAGTCACAGATGCGGCCACGCTCCCACGCACTTCCACGTCTGGCCGCCAGTACTAACTGTCGGAGATGGCAATCCGGTGAAAGTCCATCTGTGATCCCTGCTTCCAACTATTTTCTTGAGAAACTTCCCCCACTGTTATTCTTTAACAAGAACTTCTGTTTCCACTGCTTGAGTCTGGCTACTTTAATAAACAATTCTATTCTTTCCACTTTCATCCCGAGAATTTTCAAACCCATAGAGCAGTTCCAATACTGTGAGAACACTCATGGACCTTTTATTTAGATTTGTCAACATTTTGTCCTTTCTATATGTATTTATTTTTGCTGAACCAATTAAGAGTAAACTGCAAACACATGACATTTTATTCTTAAATACTTCCACGGTCCCTCCTAAGAACAAGGCTAGCTACGTGGCCACAATTCATTTACTTATCCTCAAGAAATTCAACCCTGTGTTCTTTAATAGATGGTCCATTTTCAGGTATCTGTGGTGATGACTTTAATAGTTGTTTAACTTGTTTAGTTTTGTGTCCAGGATTCAATCGGGGCTGTCGGCATCATGCTTAGCTGTCACGTCTCATTAGTCTCCTTTGATCTAGAATAGTTCCTCGGTCACTTCCGGTCCATTGATCACAACACTGACCTTTTTAAAGAGTCCAATCCAGATGTTCTGACCATGCCCCTCAATCTGGATTTGACTGTTTCCTAATGATTAGATCTCCAAATTAAATATTTCTAGTAAGAATACCACAAGGTGACGGTGTGTCCCTCCTCAGCTCGTCACATCGGGAAGTGCAGGCCGGGTTGTACCTTTATGTTTGGTGGCAAATTTTATGACTTGGTTATTTTGGTATCTGCCAGGTTTCCTCACTGTAAATAAATGTTTTCCTCTTAATTAATAAGCAATCTGTGGGCTGATACTTCCAGATTGTGTAACTAGCTAGTTCCCCAAAAACCTTTCACTCAATGCTCTCAGCATCCACTGGTGTTTGCCTGACTCTGTTACGACAGTGGTATTTGTAAAATTGTAATTCCCTAATGCTGTGATTTCTTCTACATTTTGTAAACTGATTCTATAATCAAAGGCATTAACAACACTTTCTACTTATCTTTGTTTCCCATTAAAAAAACAGAAATGCTGGGTGGGCAGTTTTTCGGAAAAGAGCCCCCCATCCCCATCAATTCTATTTTCTAATGAGGAAAAAAAGTGGGAAAATATGATAATACTGCTATAATCCTGACTACAAAATCAGTTTTGAGAGGCCAACAGAAGGAACCTCAGAATTAAGCTCCTTTGGGCTCCGGAATCGGAGGGTCTAGGTTCAAATCCCAGCATGGTACTTTAACCTCTTTGAACTTCAGTTTCTTCTTTCAAAAAATGAGAAACTACCTGCAAGCTTCACAGCAGACGTTCAGTAACTGCTGCAGCGTAATGAGCTGTATTAGTCCATTCTCACACTGTTACAAATAAATACCTGAGACTGGGTAATTGAGAAAGAAGAGAGGTTTAGGCTGGGCGTGGTGGTTCACACCTGTAATCTCAGCACTTTGGGAGACCAAGGCGGTGGATCACCTGAGGTCAGGAGTTTGAGACCAGCCTAGCCAATATGGCGAAACCCCATCTCTACTAAAAATACAAAAATTAGCTGGGTGTGGTGGCAGGTGCCTGTAATCCCAGCCACTAGGGAGGCTGAGGCAGAAGAATTGCTTGAACCAGGGTGGTGGAGGTTTCAGTGAGCCGAGATTGTGCCACTGCACTCCAGCCTGGGAAACAGAGTGAGACTCCATCTCAAAAAAAAAAAAAAAAAGGAAAAGAAAAAAAGAAAAGAGGTTTAATTGACACACAGTTCCACATGGCTAGGGAAGCCTCAGGAAACTTACAATCATGGCAGAAGGCACCTCTTCACAGGGCAACAGGAGAGAGAACGAGTGCAAGTTGGGGAAATGTCAGATGCTTATAAAACCATCAGATCTCATGAGACTCACTCACTAGCCATGATTCAATGACCTCCGCCTGGTCCCACCCTTGACATGTGGGGATTATAGGGATTGCAATTCAAGGTGAGATTTGGGTGGGGACACAGAGCCAAACCATATGATGAGCTAATCCTACTTGTATTATTATTACTCACAGAAACCAAAAGAAAACGTTGTGGGAAGAAAATCAAAAGGCCTCTAACCACAGATTTTTGGATGCCCATTCTCTCTTCGCCCCCTGCCCACTGCTCGGAAAATGCCCAGGGATCTGCTGACCAACACAGTCCTGCCAGCTACAAAAGAATTTGTGCTTTAGTTCAGAAAGTGAGTCTACCCAGCCGGGAAGAGTCTGATCCATGCCCTCACCCTCTTGGCTTCCCTCCACTCCTCCTGGGAGTAAACCCCGGGGCAAGCCCAGTGTAGCTGAGCAGCTGATAAAGGAAGATCCAGGAAGAGAACAAATGAGCTGTCTGAGGCACCAGGCTTCAAGAGGAGAGAGGTGGCTTTACCATAAGCATTTTTACTATTAGTTACTCACAGTGGCATTAGTTATTCCTATAGAACCTATTATACGTAAAGCAGAACACCATATACTTTAAGTGAAAAAGATTAAAATCACTTTGAGGCCGGGCGGGGTGGCTCACGCCTGTAATCCCAGCACTTTGGGAGGCTGAGGCAGGTGGATCACGAGGCCAGAAGATCAAAACCATCCTGACTAACACGGTGAAACCCCATCTCTACTAAAAATACAAAAAATTAGCCGGGCGTGGTGGCGGGCACCTGTAGTCCCAGCTACTCGGGAGGCTGAGGCAGGAGAATGGCATGAACCCAGGAGGCAGAGCTTGCAGTGAGCCGAGATCACGCCACTGCACTCCAGCCTGGGCGACAGAGCGAGACTCTGTCTCAAAAAAAAAAAAAAAAAAAAATCACTTTGAAGTTCCAGAAGGACTGCTGAGGCAACAGCTAGGTGTATTCAGGGTCAAGCTGCACATGGGGCAGAGCCCTGGCTGCCTGTGTCTCAGGGAGACTGCTGGCTCCTGATCCCAAGACTTCTCATCTCACTCCACTGACTTAATGAAAGTCCTTCTCAAATGTTCATCCACAACACTTTCAGTTCTTCAAACCCAATCTTCATTCTTCTCTTCACTGATCCCTTAAAGAACTCAAGGGGGAAAAACAGATACATTCTACATTCTTTTATGAAATGAATATAGCAATAATTCTGACAGATGGAGGTTATATCAATTATAGATTTCCTGCTGAGACTTGTCAGTAGTTTTCCTAAAATATAGACCTGCTGTCACTCTGCTTTCAAAAGCCTTTGATGTATCCCTTCTGTCAGAAAAATAAAGTGCAAACTCTTTCACTGGACACTCAAGCACTGGGGAGCCACATGGCCCTGAGGGTAACTGAGTCACGGAACAGTGAACACTCTTGGACCCAGTGAAACTGTTGGGCAAAGTGACTGGAATAGTGGTTCATGCAATCTGGGCAGGACGGAGAGGTAAAGCCAGGAGGGAAACTGGGAGAAAACTAAGAAAGGGTCCAGGGAACTGGAAGCTTCAACAAAACTAAATGACAGGAAGAGAGGGGGAGAAAGGGAAGAGGCACTGGTCAGGGCACAGGACACAGGAGTTTGCAACTTGAGATGTAACAATTCTGGGAGATGATGAGGCCCAGGGAGCAGCTATGGGACCAGGCTCCTGGAGAAGTGGAATGACTGAAGGGCCTGTGGAAGGAATTTTGGGTTAGGTGTTCACTTTCCAGGTGGATTCTGAAGTTGCCCAGGATGGTGGCAGGACCGCTGATGAACGGGGAGCAGTGACAGGCGGGGAAGCACGTGACTATGGAGAGGAAGAACACGGTCTGCTGCACAAAACTGAAAGTGAAGTCTCCCCACGTGGAAGTGACTGGTGTGGACGTGCTGTACGCCACCACCACAGTATCCCTCAGCACCCACAGATGCACAGCAAAGACCAACCTGTAATTTTGCAAATGCTTGAACCTGAACCTCCTGCCATGTGGCTGCTGGGAAGCCGAATGTGTAAGCCACTGAGTGGTAGTCACTCACTGATAATTCCTGAGGACACTGGGCTACAGCTTGTCACTAAAAGCCAAGGGTCTTCTTTCTTCCTTGAACAGGAAGTTCTTCAATCACATACAAGTAGGGCCAAGGGGCCAAAGTACAGCACTTGAATGTCAGCTTTTCTTCTTATGCTATCTCTTGACTGCATGTCAAGAGAAAGAAAAGGGGGCAGGAGCAAGCACCTGCCCAGAACAGAAAGCTTTCTTCCTTCACACACAGAGGCAGAAGGGGGGTGGGCACTGAAGAAGACAAGCCACCAATCAGTGGAGAGCCACAGACTCTCAGTGAAGAATTTCCAGGGGTTGCCAACTTTCAACACAACACAGGAACTCCCACAAATTACTGATCCTCTCAAC
This sequence comes from Gorilla gorilla gorilla, assembly GCF_029281585.2. NCBI lineage: Eukaryota > Metazoa > Chordata > Mammalia > Primates > Hominidae > Gorilla > Gorilla gorilla. Next base: position 183,996,339 of record NC_073228.2, read on the forward strand.
TGAGTAGTTCTGTACACAGGTCACCTGGATTTAAGTCTTAGGTCCTCCTTCCTTAAAGTCTAATTTTTTTTTTCTTTTGAGACGGAGTCTCAATCTGTCGCCAGGCTGGAGTGCAGTGGCACAATCTTGACTCACTGCAATCTCTGCCTCCCAGGTTCAAGTGATTCTACTGCCTCAGCCTTCCAAGTAGCTGCGATGGCAGACGCACACCACCAAACCCGGCTAATTTTTTTGTATTTTTAGTAGAGACGGGGTTTCACCATGTCGGCCAGGACGGTCTCAATCACCTGATAGGATGGTCTTGATCACCTGATCTCATGATCTGCCCGCCTCGGCCTCCCAAAGTGCTGGGATTACAGGCGTGAGCCACTGCGCCTGGCCAAAATCTAAATTTCTAAACATCTGTTTGTGGCTCGTGGTTCTCTCCTCCGGAAAAACACCACTGAATAAACCTGTTTTTCATTTACTGATGTATAAAATACCATCAACCACAAGGTACATCATTATGTATCATGAAGAAAAAAATCTGTCAAGCAACTCTAAGATGTCATGGAATACAAGAAACATTCCCACTTTAAGTTGAGCATCCCAGAACCAATGAGAATTCTTCAACATAACAATTCTTAAAATGTGCAAAGACAGCCTCCCTGGGTCCCCACTTCAGTCTTTTTTCCATACTAATTCTAGAGTCCCAAATCATTCATTTAAAAATAATAATAATAATTTTTTAAAGAATCTAAAACTTACAGAAAAATTGGAAATATCATATAAAAACTTTTAAAACCTAGAACCATTCAAGAGTTAAGTTCCTGGCATGATGCCTCATCACCCCCGAATATTTGGTATTTTCCTACAAACAAAATTTATAAACATAATACAACCCCCAAATAAGGAGCTTAACACTGATGTGTCACTGCCATCCAATCCCAAAGTCCATCCAAGCTTCTGCGACTTTCCCAATAACGTCCTTTACAGCAGCCCAGGTCCGAGTCACATGCTGCACTCAGTCGTCACGTCATAGCCATCTCCGTCAGTCTGCAACTGTCTCTCGGTCTTTCTTGGTGTTTGTGACCTTGGCACTTTCGAAGACTACATTCGGCCCAGTTGATCTGTTGAAGGTATTTCCCTGTGGCTAGATTCAGGTCGGGTGCCGCTGGCAGTAACAACACGGAGGTGAGGCTGCGCTCTTTTCAGTGTACACCACCAGGCGGCCGAGAGCTTTTTTTATTTGCCATTACTAGTAAAGTTCACTTTGATAATTTGGTAAAGGTGATGTCCTCCAGGCATGTGCACTGTGAAGTTCCTCTTTTCCCCTTTGTAATTAGTATGTATTCTGTGGGGAGGTGCTTTGAGGCTAGGTAAATATTCCATCCTCATGAAACCTTCAGTTTACTTTTACTTTTTAAATCAGTATAGATTCATGGTTCCTATTTTATTCAATCAGTTGAAACAGCTACTAACGTTATTCATTTTGATGCTGAAATTCTAAATTATGTTTCATAAGACCCTGTGTACAGAGCTTTCCTATCTTATTCTTTTCTGGACATCAGTTTTCCAGTGCCTTCACTTATGTAAATCAGTATCAAGAGTAGCATGACACTAACATCTCCTTACATCTGATTATGTCCACAGGGATACAGCCTAAGATTCCAACATAATGTTTTGAAGCCACGGCACACATCAATGTACACGGAGCTCACGTGACTGAAGGTTCCCAGGCATTCTCCTTCTCCATTTGAACTGTTACTTAAGCCACGTCTCCACTTAAGCCATGTCTCCACAAACCTTTGCTATACTAGTTTTAAACAACCCATGTGCAGGTTGACTTAAGGAATACTCCTCTTATCTATGTTTCAAGATTTCACCTCCCTAGTTTTGTGCCTCTTTCAAGTAAGATGCTTACATTTATGCTTTCTTACAAGCTTTTGATAAAAGAATTTTAAATGGGTGGGAAAAGAAACATTAAGTAGAGAGTTCGGCATTCTAACCAAGGGAGATTCAGGTTGGGAGGAAAGTGGGCTACAGAAGCTTTCACGCCAAGCACCAGAACTCTAAAAGACCTTCAAATCTGTTATTTACATTAAAGAATTTATAAATCTGAGAGTTCAGTGAGCTGAATAATTAAGTAAATAGATGTAGGATGGCAAGAGCCAGGTTTTTCATTTAGGAGTGGGAGTTTAGTGATAAGAAAGGAGAGAGAGCTACAATGATCCATGTGGCAATATATTAGAATTGGAGACATAAGTATGAACTCATTGTTAGCTTATTATCAACGCAGATGATTACAGATAGAAATATTTATAGATATGTAGATATGCAGGAGTTAGGATACACGCATGTATTTCCTTGTTCTGTCAGCTGAGAAGGCCCAGAAGCGACAGGCATCTCGGCAGTAACATCACATCTAATGCCCGGATCTTGGTTTTTAATACCACTCTCCAATAAACAGAAACCAGGGTTCCTTGGAGAAATGGCTGATTCTAGGACTGATGTGTCATTACTGATAAAGTACAATAATGCTCAAGGGGCAGAAAATATATGCAAAAGGAGCCTGGCACATCTTACATCACCAGAAAGTAAGAAAGTGCTCAAAAACGAAACTAAACCAAACCAAAAAAACAAAAATCTAACACCCACAACAATGGAGGCATGTCAAAGGACACAGGAGCCAACATAAAGAATCCCCAGTGGCCAAAGCTGGGATACTTTGAGTAACAGAGTTGTACTGTATTATAATCCAGAGCGTAAAATAAATACCCATGGGTCCATAATGATATAAATAAATGACTGAATAAATTAATAAATGGAGCAGAGGCAAATCACCCATGCAGAAAAATTCCAAATAATTATGTAGATACTCTACCCTAAGGGAGATGGAGCATAAATCCCCACTTATTAAGTGTGGGCTGTGCACAGTGATGTCAAAAGTTATCATATGGCAGGGGGAAAAGAGTTAACTTCACAGTAGAGAACCTGACAGACACTACCTCAGCCAGGTGACCAAAGTCAACATCACCGGTGATACTTCACACTGATAGCACATAAACTTGGTATGACAGGAAGCATGCTAATGGTACTTTACAAATCCCTGTGGTCTTCCTCCCAAAAACCCATATCCCTAGCCTAATTATAAGAAAACTATCAAACATGTCCCAGTTGAAGGACATTCTACAACATGCTGGGCCCGCAGTCCTCAAAGCTGTCGAGGTCATCAAAAACAAGGAAAGTCTGAAAAAGTATCACAGCCAAGAGGAAACTAATGGATCATGATGGCTAAATGTAATGTGGTGTCCTGGGTGGGATCCTAGAACAGAAAAAAAACTAGGTGAAAACTAAGGAAACATGAATAAAGTGATAGACTTTGGTTAATAATTACGTACCAACATTAGTTCACTGTGGTACAACAAATTAACATGTTACAGGGGAAACTGGGTGGAGGGTTTGCAGACATTCTTTGTACTGTCTTCACAATTTTTCCATAAATGTAAAACTGTTCTAAAAAGTAAAGTTTTTTTTAAAGACTCATTATATAAAAGGGAACAACTTCTCATCAGAAAAAAACGTAAGCCAGAAAACAACAAACAACGCCTTTAAAGTGCTGAAAGGAAAATTCTGTCAACACAAAAATTTATACCTGTCTTTGAAAAACGATGGGCAAACAAGACACTTTCAGATAAGTAAATGTTGAAGAGAATTCATCATCGGGAGATCTGTGCTGCATGAACTGATTTAAAAAAAGGGAAATGACACCAAACGGAAACTTGGAAATTCAGAAAGAAATAAAGAACAGCAGAACTGTTAGTATGTAGGCAAACATAAAAGCCTACCATTTTTTCATGAGTTTTGCCATTCCCACTCCCTTCACGAACGAGGGGTCCCTTTTCATTCTTCCTCTAAATGCTCCTCAAACTTAAGCATCTGACAGTGGGTCTCAACAGGGGCAGTAAAGCTCTCCTGGGGGTGTCTGCAAGCCCTGTGGGAGGGGTCTCTATGCTGTCGCAGGCACAGAGGTGTGCCACCAGCATTTAGCAGGCCCATGCCTGGGAGGTGAAACACTCTGCAACACAAAAGACAGACCTGCAGAGCAAAAGGACTGTCCCAAAATACCCCTTGCCTTGTCCTCCACTTCCTGAATCGAGAAGCACTGTAAGCATCAATGCGGGGTAGAGATCCTCACCCAGACCCCTAACACCTACAGCCTAAGGCTGCATGATCCTCCTTAGCAGCTGTGCCAGTGAGACCAACTCTTGAGATCCTAACTCCAACGTCAGGTCCGTCATCATATGAACTGCTATCAGTTAAGAACATCCTCCGTCCTGGAACCTAGGAAACTGATTTCTAAAACAGTATTTCAAACCCATGTAGATCCTTTATATGATTTTACCTTCCTCCTCTTCTGCTGCCAGTGAGGAAAGAGAAGCACAGAAAAGACAAAAAAGTAAATCAAGTGACAACTTCAAACAACCCACTTGGGACACGGAGACTGCAAGGAAGGCTAGAGGACAGTCTCATGTATCTGCTGGTGAAGGCACTCTCCAGTTCCACTTCAGATTTAAAGAAAAAAGAAAATTAAGAGCTTATGGAAGTTTTAAAATGAAACCATTGCATTTATTTTATTAAAGGCTATTTTTATTTTTTAAAAGCTACTGCTTAAGTGTTTCAGTTTTAGATTTTGATAATTATGAATTTTTTTAAAAAAATGTATGAACCAGATGGAAGATACAGTAGAAGCATGTGCAAACTCAGGCAAAAATATAAATGCAATTTAAACCCTTACTTCCTGCCACAGCAGTACAGTTCAACTCCAAGCTCCATCTTTTCTGAGGTAGTTAAATCCATATTCAATTAGAAGCTAAAAAACTTTAAACGGTAAAACAATAGTATACTTATATTACTCATTTTCTTGATAGGCATTTAGAATAAAGAAAATAGATTTACGTTAAGTGGCCCAAATTACTGATATGTAAAGGTATTCTACAATGTGTTTGTGATTTCTTTTTACTTGTTTTCATAAAGTATTTTTTGTATTCACAGTGAATTTTCTATATTTTACAAAGTGTGACATTTTTCTATTCAATGCTAGATAATAAATATAGAGCTAAATATGTTTTTTAGAGAATATGATGAAAAAAAGGTGAAGAGCCATTCAACTAATTTTGTTCAACCATCCAAAAAAAAAACCCCAGTAAGAAGCATCTGATATTGCTGATTGATAAAAAGATTAAAAAGCAACATCATTATTTGGTTACATGTTTATCTAAATTACCTCATCTTCCTTTCAACAATGGAAAGAATGTCCACAAAATTCTTAGAGACATACAGATAAAACTACAGCTAATTCTATCAGACAGTGATTTAACACAACTTAAGATGATTAAACAATAACAGTAAAGTCTATATAAATCTTTAAAAACCAGGAAAATAAATCCATAATTTTCAGACAAGTATGCATTATTGTAAACTATCCAAGAACCCATAACTTCCCCTTCATACTACCACAGATCCGCTAACTACATGACAAAGAACTCATTCTGCTAACCAGAGGTAACAAGTGAAACCACACAATGAGTAGCCTTTCCTGTCAATGACGTCACGGACAGGGCACTGGAACAGACGTCCTTCAGTCACCAGGTGAAGGGCGTGCTTTAGAATAAACAGGACCAAGCTCCTGGTTGACAAGGCAAGAAAACAAAATACTTACACTTGTATTGGTACATACAGTATATAGGGAATACTTATATTCCAATGTGGAATTTCAAAATTAGGTATAAAACATAGCCTTAAATGAAAAGAAAGCTTAACTACCAAACTAAATAACTTAATAAAATCATTTCAGAGCAACCCATATTTATTTTGTTCAGGGCATTTTGCTGACCACTGCAGAGAACCGAAAGACATGATACAAACTTTAACTGCATTAAACTCTGGGCTTTTCCTTACTGCCAGTCCAGTATGCAAAGAATGACCACATGAAAGGAAAAGGACAATACTGTCATGGAGGTACAGAGAGAGCTCTGAAGACTGCAGGAGCCTTGGACTGTAAACTCAGTAAGGGCAATGATCCGGGTTTCTCTCCTTTTGACTTTTACCAGCTCTTACTAGTTCACATCAAAATGCACAGCAAAGAGAGCTGCCAAACCACTGCTTCTGCCCTACGATGAAGGGAGGGCAAAACTGGCACAGCAGCAGGACGGGGTGAAAGCACGGGTCTCTGGGTCCATCCCTTGAGACTGTCTGGGGTGGGGTGGGGGGAGAATCCTGGAATCACTGTCTTTCCAATTAGCTTATGTGATTCTGACACCAGGGTTCTTGAATTTCTGTAGACAGCACTGCCCTACAGGGTGAGAAGGGTTATCTGTGGAGGAAGGGAACTGAGTAACACATTGATGAGCCTGGAAAGCAAGGAATTGCCAGTGTATAATGACTTTCTCTGAGTATAAGCAGAAACAGAAAGGCAGAGAGTTATGACATACAAAAGTCAGAAGAGGATCATAATTCTGGAGATTTACCGTGAATGCCTGGCTGAAAAGACGAGACCCAGAGAAGCTTCTGATGGTGTGTGTGTTCTCTGTGCTACTTAACCTGCACTTCTCACCCCATTCTTAGGACAGGCTTTCAGCTAGTGCAGCTCGCTGGACTGAAACGGGACCTTTCTATAACCACTGTCCCTCTCACCCTGAGCATGGACTCCATTAAGAACCCTAGCAGCCAGGACGCGTGCCTTCCTGCTCCACTCTTCCTCTCCACACGTCACCTGTGGGGCTTCTGTTGCCACCACTGGTTCCCTCCACACTCCCACCCAATGCTTCCTGCTGGTTTTCCAGGTCCCAATCAGATGGCAGAGAAGAAGCTAGGAACCCTGCTAGCTGCTTGAGACAGCTGCCATCATTCAGTGGGGCTCCGGCTGCCCGGCTCTGTGGCTGCTGCTGGTGTGAGACTGCACACCCTAGTGCAGCGCTGGAAAGCACAGCTTAGGCCGCATCAACCTCATCGGGACCACACCTCCCTTCTTTCAAATCCTCCCGTGTTACTAAGCGACAGTCCTTGCTTTAGGCACACTTCTGCTCTGAATTGAATTTACTATTACCCTATCCACCATGTTGAGCTGTGCTGTTTTTTCCCTGTACTTAAAATTACTTTTGTTTTGCTTTTCCCCACCTCAGATCCTTCACTTACGAGGGGCCTTTGGCCTAGAATACTCTTCTCAACTCCGACTCAGATGCTGTTTCCTCAAGGCATTCCTCTCTGACCCCTTGGACCTAAGTCACTTCCCACAGTCATGACTTCGTACTCAGTGTTCATCTTCTCTGCTTGTTATAACTCCATGGAAAGAGGCACCATGTGTGTCTTGTTTATGCTTGGAGCTCTAACAAGAGTTCAAAAAACAATTAGCATATAGAATCCAAGTCCCTCTCTCTACTTGCAGTTACCAGATTTTCTACATTTCCTTCAGACTCCCTCTCCTCTCACCAGATTTTTGATTCATGTGGTCCCTCTACTGAGAGGATTTTCTCTTTCTGGTCAAATCCTAAGTGTAATCCTCATTATGTAGGGCCTAGCCCAATGAATGCCTCCTACATGAAGTCTTCCAGACCTGGGTCAGAACCCCTTTCGGAACAATACTACGGCTGATCCCGCTACGTAGGTATGCAAACTTATGCACTGAGTCGTTCCCCAATTACTTCAGGCATGTGTGTTTCCCTAAGGGAGGAAGTGTTCCTGGCAAACACTCACTCGTACATACTTCTACAAATCCCTACAGTGTCCATCACAGAATGCCTGGCATATAGCAGGTATAAATCGATACCTGTTGATTAACTGTTTTTTTGTACTAGATATATTTTAAACAATTAAGTTATATGGAAAAACACCAGGAGAACGAAGAAAAAGTATACTTAGAAATTTTTTTAAAGTGCCAATCTCAAAATCAAAGAAAACTTGATTTCATAATTTTATAAAAGCTACTGCTTATTCCAGGCATAAGAAAAATTGTACAACTGTTATACATTACAGTTTGTTAGCTCAATAAATTTTGCAATCACCCTCTTTTAGGTAGACGAGGATGCCAGTTTAAGGACTCAGTTACCCGAAATCACAAGGCTGATAATCAACTTGGTCTAAGATTCAAATCCCAATCTTGTGACTGTTTGACATTTATGCCAAACTCTTTTCTCTATTTTAGAGGTACTATATCGTCCAACTAAAACATTTTTTCTTCTATAACTAAAAATGATTGAGAATGTCATAAAAAATTAAAATCTGTGATAAATTATTAAATATGATTTTGGAAGATGAACAACCAGAAGAAACTGAGACAGCTATGGAAACAGTGATCTATAAATTGGATGAAGTATTTCAATAATGTTTTTCTAAGGTGATGAATATGTGACAGGCAGCATCTCCACTGAGAACAGCATGAAACCAAGAATTTATTCTGTCTGAAAAACAGGAGACAATGGGCAACAGCCTAGAAGTTCAAAGGGAAAACAGAAAGTGCTCAAAGAAAAAGGATAAAAGCTCTAACCAAGAACCAAGAATCTTTTCACACACTAAGATGAGTAGTTTGCAGATAATTCACAAATTCCCAAACAAAATGGCATTTTTACTAATCTTAAAAATAAAAGCAATATTATATTGCAGAATTTCTTTAAACAAATGGGTTTACTTCCACTGCTTTTGTGAACAATACAGCCATGTAGTCCAACGTAGCTGGGACTACAGGTGAGTGCTACCACGCCCGGCTCATTTTTGTATTTTTAGTAGAGATGGGGTTTTGTTATGTCTAGAACAGGCTGACCCAGAACTCCTGGACTCAAGCTATACCCTGCTTAGGCCTCCTAAAGTGCTGAGATTACAGGTGTGGGCCACCATGCCTGGCCACTATCCACCTTTTTTTTTTTTTTGAGACAAGGTCTTGCTTTGTTGCCTAGGCTAGAGCGCAGTGGCACAATCTCAGCTCACTGAAACCTCTGCCTCCTGGGTTCAAGGATTCTCCTGCCTCAGCCTCCCAAGTAGCTGGGACTATAGGTGTGTACCACCACGCCCGGCTAATTTTTGTATTTTTGGTAGAGACGAGGTTTCATCATGTTGGCCAGGCTGGTCTTGAACTTCTGACCTCAGGTGATCCACCTACCTCGGCCTCCTGAAGTGTTGGGATTACAGGCGTGATCCACACCCAGCCACTGTCCACTTTTTAATACCATTCTATCCTTATATGCTCTTTTAATTTCTACCTTGAATACTCAAAATACAAATAAAAGCAAAAAAAGATCACCTCATGAATACTTGCTTTGTCTCTCCAAGTAAGAATACTTGAGGACATACAACTGAAACCTGTTTCAGTTTAAGAATCTTGTATTTGTGTTGCTTTTGAACTTCAGTTTGCATTATACTTTTTAAAAACAGCTTTAATGAGGTATAATTTACATCCTACAAGACTCATCTTTGTAACTGTACAATAAGTAAAATTACAGGGATGTGCAACCATCATCACATCCAGTTTTGGGTCATTTCCATCACCGCCCAGAAAATTCACTCACGCCCTTTTTAAAAATACATGTTCCCTTTTTGGTGTTTTATTTTTGTTTTTTAAAAGATGGGGGTTTTGCTGTGTTGTCCAGGCTTAGACTTGACCTCCTGGGGTCAAGGGTGCTCCTGCCTCAGTCTCCGATGTAGCTGGGATTACTGATGCTTGCCAACATGCCAGCTCCCTCACGCTCACTGCAATTAATCTTCATGCCCAGCTCCACCCTACACAGCCACTAATGTGCTTTTTGTCTCTGCATGTTTGACTTTCTTAGACATTTCATATGCTTCTAGGTACTTTGCATTTCCATATAATTTTAGGATCAGCTTATCAATTTCTACAAAACACATGCTGTGATTTGCATAGGTACATACCACAAGGAATTTATATATCCATTTAAGATAACTGCCACCCTGACAATACTGAACAATGGAATCAAAGGATATGAAAGGTCTCTCCATTTATCCAGATTTTTTTTTTTTTTGAGACAGGGTCTTGCTCTGTTGCCCGGCGAGAATGCAGCAGCACCATCTGGGCTCACCACAACCTCTGCCTTCTGGGCTCAAATGATCCTCCCACCTCAGCCTCCCGAGTAGCTGGGACCACAGGTGAATACTGCTACACCCGGCTACTTTTTTTATTTTTTATTTTTTTGTAGAGACAGGGTCCTCCTATGTTGCCCAGGCTGGTTTTAAACTCCTGGGCTCAAGTGATCCTCCCTCCTTGGCCTCCCAAAGTGTTGGGATTACAGGTGTGTGCTACCACACTTGGCTGAGATTTTCTTGAATTTCTCTCAGTAACATTTGTAGGTTCAATGTGCAATTCTTACATTTCTTTTTAACAAGTTTTTGTTGTTAGGCTATTGAGAATGAACTCTTCTGAATTTCATTTTTGGAACATTCATAGCTAGCATATAGAAATACAATGGTTTTTGGGCAGGCCCAGTGGCTCATGCCTGTAATCCCAACACTTTGGAAGGCTGAGGTGGGCGGGTCACTTGAGGTCAGGAGTTCGAGACCAGCCCGGCCAACATGGTGAAACCATGGTGGTGTGCGCCTATAATCCCAGCTGCTCGGGAAGCTGAGGCAGGAGAATCACTTCCACTTGAACCCAGGAGGCAGAGATTGCAGTGAGCCAAGATCGTACCACTGCACTCCAGCCTGGGCAACAGAGCGAGACTCTGCCTTTAAAAAAAAAAAAGAGAGAGAGAGAGAAATACAATTGGTTTTTGTATAATGACTTTGTATTCTACATTCTTTCTAGACTTGTTTATTACATCTAGTGGCTTTTTAATAAATTCTATCTGATTTTCTACATACACAACCTATGAATAATGAATTTTATTTCTGCCTTTCCCAACTGGATGTCTTTTATTTTTTTCTTCCCTGTTTACAATGGTTAAAACCACAAGAAAAATGTTGAGTAAGTATAATGTCGAATACAACTAATGAGAGTGGACATCCTTGGCTTGTTCCTGATCTTAGGGAGAAAGCAGTTAGTCTTTCACTATCAAATATGATGTTAACTGTGGCTTTTCCACAGATGCCCTTTATCAGGCTGAGGATATTTCCTAATGTGTTAAATGCTTTTTTTTTTTTAAATCATGATGGGTACTGAGATTTTGTCAAATGCTTTTTCTGCACCTACCGAAACTGGTTAGTTGGCTTTTTCACTTATTCTATTGATTTTCAGATGTAAAAAAAAAAAAACCATATATCCCATTCCTGGGGTAATGAATCTAATCCATTTTATATGTTACTAGATTCTATTTGCTAATAATTTTAAAAGAATTTTTGTGCCTACATTCGTAAGGGATATTGGTATATAGTTTCCATGGATCTCTTTGTTTGGCTTTGATATGAAAGTAAAAACCAGCTCCACAGAATAAGTTGAGAAATGTTCTCTATTTTCTGAAAGTTTGTGAAGGATTAGAATTATTTTTTCTTTAAATATTTGATAGACTGCACCAGTGAATTTCATGGGAAGATATTTAATCCCCAATTCAATTTCTTACTTATTATAGGTCTACTCAGATATGCTATTTTTTCTTGAGTCAATTCTGACAATCTGTATATTTTTAGGAATTTGTTCATTTCATCTAAGGTGTCTAATTTGTCAGTATACAGAAAAAAGTAAACATAGCAGGTTTGAACTTCTATCCGTCGAAAGGCGTGCTTACAATGTTGGCCCTTGGGTGGCATCTGGGAACGTGGGTTTGGGGAGGATTCCCACCATTACCTAATAAGAGTGACTCACTGTGAGTGTGACTATGTGGTGAGTCCTGGGAGTCCTCCTAGTGAGTCACTGAAGCTGTGGATGGTCATGGGGACCCCAGACATAGTTACCATAAAGTTCTTCACAATATTCCTTTATAATCCTTTAAGTTTCTGTAGAGTCAGTAGTGATGCCCTTTTTTAGTTGTGATTTTGGTAAACTGTCTTCTTTTTTATTGTCGGTCAGTCTATCTAAAGGTTTGTCAATTTTATTGATAGTTCCAAAGAACCAACTTTTGGGTTTCATTGACTTTCTCTATGACTTTTCTGTCTCACTTATTTCTCCTCTAATCTTTATTAACTCCTTTGTTCTACTGGTTTGGGGTTTTGTTTGTTCCTCTTTTTTATAGTTTCCAAAGGCAAAACTTAGTTTAATGATTCTATATCTTTGTTTACTGACCTAGGTATTTAAAGCTATTAACTTTCATCTAAGTACTGCTTTCCCAGCATCCTACAAATTCTGATGTGTTTTCATTTTCATTTGGTTCCAAATGTTTTTAAAATTTCCTTTTGAATTTTTTACTGGGCCCATGTGTTATTTAGATGTGTGTTGCTTAATTTCAAATACTTGGGAATTTCCCAGATTTTCTTTAGTTGTGGTTGAAGAATATACTTCGTACAATTTCAGTCTTTGAAAATATATTCAGACTTGATTTACAGCCAACCATATGGTCTATCCTAGAGAATGCTCCATGTGTGCTTGAAATGAATGTGTATTCTAGTCAGTATGTAGAGTGTGCTACATATGTTGGCTAGGTCAAGTTGGTTAATAGCGTTGGTCAAGTTTTCTATATGCTTGCTAATTTTCTATCTAGCTATTCTATCAATTACTAAGAGTAGGGTGTTAAAATCTCCAACTATAATGGTTGAAATGTCTGTTTCTCCTTCCCATTCTGTCAGTTTTTGCTTTGTGTATCTTAGGTCTCTGATATATGTTGGTGTGTCTCATAGTGTCCCACAGGCATCTGAGGCTCTGTTCATTTTCCTTCAATTGATTCTTCTCTCTACTATTTTGAATCTGCTGTTGAAGGCCTCTAGTGAATTTTCCATTTCCAAAATTGTACTCTCCAATTCCAGCATGTCTGTCTGGCTCGGCTCTTTTATAGAATTTTTATGTTCTTTACTGAGAATCTCTATTTGTTGACTCACTGCTGCCATTCATTATTGTCATACTTTATTTCTTTAAATATAGTTTCCTTTAGTCTTTGGACATATTTATATTAATTGCTTTGAAGTTTGTCTCTGCTAAATCCATCATCTGGGAACACTTACAGACAGTTTCTATAGACTTTTCTTTTCCTGAATATGAGTCAAACATCTCTATATTTTGCATGTCTTATAATCTGTTGAAAAGTGAACATTTTAGACAGTATATTGTAGCAACTCTGGATTCTGATATTTTCCCCCTTAAAGTTGGTGGTGTTGTCTTGTCTGCTTGTTCACTTTTGTTTGGTAACAGACTGGGTTAAACACATGAAATCTATTTTCACTGTGATGTGCAACCATGATGTTTCCACTCAGTTTCTTCTTGTTCTATGTTCTTTTTCCTCCTTCTTTTTAATAAGACTGGTTTCCTAGGAACTGCCCAGTCACTGGCTCTCCTCTGCTAGCCTGCCTCTGTGAAGTCACTTCCACAGACAGTGACACTGGACTCTGGTGTCACTCACCACTGCAAACAGAAACTGCTAGTCCTTGCAGCCTGCTCCACACTGGCAGAAACTCCACACAGCATAGCTTGGGGAGTTTGGGAAGCAGCACCCTGCTAAACCACAAATTTCCACTGCTCTTACCTGAAGTCTAGAAGTTTTTCAAAGCATAAATGTGTCTCAGATTATTGTCCCTTCATTCATATCCAGAACACTGAAATGGTTGTTTTGTCAATTTTGTCCAGTTTTATAGTTGCTTTTTTGGAAGAGGATTTGCTGATCTCTTCACTTGGTCTTAACCGGAAGTGCTACCCCTACTTCTCTATTATTTTTAATCCTACCTTATAAATATTTTACAAAGTTTTTCTCTAATGATTATTTTGAAATACTTCAAATAAGCAAAAATTACAAAGAATATAATGTCTGTCTACCCCCACACTCAGCTTAAGAAATAAAACATTATAGATACATTTACTTCTCTCTGATCCTATTTCCTTTCTTCCCTCTCCAGAGACAACCATTATCCTAAATTTTGTATTTCTTAATCTTATGTATGTTTTTCTTAGTTTATACCTATATACATGCTCTTAAATGACTTAATTAAAAAGTTTTGCATTTTAATTGTATTCAAATGATATCCAACTATAAATATTCTTCCATAACTTACTGTGTTTGGGAGACTTATTCACGTAAATACATGTAGCTTTAATCCACTGACAGCTAACTGCTGCATAAACATGCCACAATTAATCCAGTCTCCTATGACAGATGCAGGTGTTTTCAATAATCTGCTGTTACAATGCTGTAACACTCTCCACGTGTCGTCCATGCACATGTGCGAGAGTAACAAGGGTGGAAAGAAGGACAGAGAGAGGCTATCAGTGCTTGTGTAAGTATATGAAATCTGCCCACTGGCTTCCACATGGTTGGAGGTGAAATGGGAGAGAAGGGGAAACAGCGGTTGTGCTCCACCGCAGGCATCCATGGCCTTCCACAGAGTCGAGATTTAGAGTCACAAGAGGCATTACAGAAGGCCTCTATCCTCCAACCCGCACCCAGGAGGCAGCCTGGCCTATGTCACAGAGCACGTCAGTGGAAAACCTGGGACTAAAACTAGGTTTCCCTTCTTCACTGCCTTCTTTCTCAAAGCAAGATCTGTAGGCCAGCAACATCAGTGTCACCTAGAAACTTGTTAACAATACAGGCTCTTGGGTCATATTCCAGACTTACTGAATCAGAATTTGTATTTTAACAAGATTCTGAGCTACACATTCAAGTTTTAAAGTTTGAAAAGTACTCTAGAGTATGTATCTGGAGTGAAATTAATGATCGCAGTGTGCAGATTCTTTTAACTATACCACATAATGCCAAATTTCTCTCCAAAGTATTGTTCCAATTTACCCAATTTACTTTCCCACATTATGTTTTCTAACTGTCTACGAATCTAATCACAACATAAAGCCGTTTCCTATTGCTCTTATGTACACCTCCACTGTTTGCCTTACAAAGCTTCCACTTCCTAAATATATCCTCAAACTATATCCCTGCATTTCTTTAATTTGTGCTGTTATACACTCATCTGTGATAAAAAGAGTTACATGGTCAAATAGGTTTGGGAAACACTAGATTAATCAAAATAAAACAGGGTTTTTTGTTTAGTTTTGTGTTTGTCTTTGAGACAGCTTCTAACTCTGTTGTCCAGGACGCAGTGCAGTGGTGTGATCATGGCTCACTGTAGTCTCAACTTCCCCAGGTTCAGGAAATCCTCTCACCCAAGCCGCCCAAGCAGCTGGGACTACAGGAATGCACCATCACACCTGCTAATTTTTGTATTTTTTTTGTAGAGATGGGGTCTCCCTATGTTGCCCAGGTTGGTCTCGAACTCCTGGGCTCAAGCAATCCTCCTACCTTGGCTTCCCCAGGCTCAGGGAGCCATGATCGTACCACCGCACTGCATCCTGGGCAACAGAGTTAGACCCTGTCTCGGGGAGAGAAAAAAAAAAAAAAAAAAAAAAAAAAGCCTGTTTTTTTTTTTTTTTATTTTGATTAACCTAGTATTTCCCAAAGTGCTTGGATTATAGGATTATAGGTGTGAGCCACTGCGACCAGCCAAAACAGGTTCTTTAAGACTTCTCAGAGACCCAAAAATGTTAGTAAGTCCTAGGAGCCCCTAAATGTGGACTACATTTCAAGCACTTTCTGAAACTTACTGTTTCCCCATGAGTCCTCTAGGAACATATCTAAACAAACTAACATTTCAAGGAACACAGCTGGGAAATGCTGCACTGATACAGGCTTCCCATCCTTTTTAAATACAAGTAATTTTTTTTTAAGATTTCAACTCCCTCATAATTCCCAGATCATCTCATACTTTTATCAAAAGACTCTCATTCTAGCTACTTCTCTGTGGTTTTGTGTAAGTAAAACAACATTAATAAGAAAGAAAAATACATTTTGCTCAGTTGAATTTCTCCCTATTCATTTTTCTTCATGTTTTAAGTAAAGAAGAAATCAGCATGGAATGAAGATAAGTTACATTAGGCCCACATCTTTAAATAGTTTTTCTTCCCTCTGAGACAACTGAGGAAAGCAAACCGGCACCTGCTCTGAAACCTAGCAGAAAAACTACCCTCGAGTCCTGTGTTTCCACACAGATGTCCAGCTAAATTAAACTGCCCTTTAATTTTCTTTTGCTTTCCCTGAATAAATTAAAAGTTACACAACCCCAGTGATCTCCAGATAGTGAAAAATCACACATTTTATTTTATTCTTTTTGTTTTTCTTTAGTTTCAGTTTTTGTACAATATGCATGTGTTACTTTTGCAATTGGAAAAAATACACCTTACTTCTTTTCTTTTCTTTTTTTTTTGAGATGGAGTCTTGCTCTGTCACCTAGGCTGGAGTGCAGCGGTGTGATCTCAGCTCACTGCAACCTCCACCTCCTGGGCTCAAACAATTTTCCTGTCTCAGCCTCAGTAGCTGGGATTACAGGTGCCCTCCACCATGCCCAGCTAATTTTTTTATTTTTAGTAGAGACAGGGGTTTCAGCATGTCAGCCAGGGTGGTTTCAAACTCCTGACCTCAGGTGATCCTCCCACCTTGGCCTCCTAAAGTATATCTTACTTCTAAAAGGCTTAGTTTGAAAGGAAGAAAACAAGTCAGAGGGCACTAAAGTTGAAATCCATCTGCACCATTCTATCAAGATGTGTGGGGAAGTACCAACGACTCTCAATTAAGGTGGGCAAGTCTTTGCAAGAAACTTGCTAAAAATAATTATGTAAAAATTACACGATGAAAAGTTAGTTCTTTAAATAAGCCAAACTCTAAAATTCTCATGAATGCAAAACTAAATTTTATCTGGATTTCAACTTAAGGAGACAGAGTGGTGAAACTAACAGAACATCAACAAAACTAGGGTGTGAGCCCTCTTCTGTTGGCCCTTACCTCTTTCAGTCCCCTTCCTAGGCTGTAAGATGGCAGAGAACCTACATCATGCATGGTTATTGTAAAGACTGTCTAAAAAATATATTTTAAAAAACTCATCGCACAGCGCCTGGCATTTATATAGTAAGTGCTCAATAAACTGCAACTATTGTTATTAAACAATCAGAAATATCCTAAATGCTTCCAGAAGAAATAAAGCAGCATTGTTACTACTGAAATTATATTAATTACTAAGTCAATTTCAACATTTATCCTGATGAAAACAGAATCCTTCCCAGACAGGCAATCCTTGAGAATCCATGACATAACCTGGGCGAATGATTCCAAATCAAATACATTATTTGTCAAAGCTATTAAGCAAAATGTAGAAATGCAAAACAACTAAGAATTTAATCACAGCCAGTTATTTAATAAGTCCAAGTTTTACAGACTGCTATCACCATTACTTACGAAAAAGAAGAAATTCAACTATGGGGAAAAAACATGCATCCCAACAGACAAATGGCAATACTAATAGGATTATGTTGGAAATTACATGGCTTCAGCAGAGGCAGAATGCTTACCTATAAAGCAATGATTTCTAAGAAGAAAAACAAAATCAACAACCCTCATTTTTGTTTACCTGGATGAGTCATGGTAACTGGCTCCTCTTTGGATTTATTATTGTAGATGACTACAGCAACTGCATTGTGGAAAGCGGCCCGTGATATTTTCTCTTTAAACGTGCAGTTTCCCCTCTGCAGCAAGGCAATCCACTGTTTGATATTAGGAGGGACAAAGAACCGGGTTTGTGGATCACAGCCCAGATGATCAGCAACTGAAAAGAAAAAGAAATACACACATTAAAGATAAATAAAACTGACCAAGTCTTTATCAAAGTGTCAACTGCTTTCTGAATACCACACAGAGCTAAAGCACGTGAAGCAGCTCGCTGCCAGCAGAGCTATGAATACATCCACAAACAGTACAATGAAGCTGAATCAGTATCTATAGGGAGAGATGCTCCATGGGACGGTTACCTATAATGCAAATTAAAACAATGAAAATTTCTTAACTTTACAGACTGATAAAAAATAAAAAAGGACTGATAATATCCAGTACAGGGTGGTAAAGGGAGGAGGAAGAAAAGGCCAACACAGATGAGAAACCCAGGTGACTGATGTAACCCTGACACCCTGACTCTTACTCATTCCTGTTCATGTACTAGCCTCTCCACACACCGCCACCACCGCTATCCCCACGGTGAGAAAACAGGAGCCTGGACTGGGGGCCAGTGAGGAGGCCAAAATAATCCTCGGTTCAGTTACTAAGTGATCCTGTTGAAATTCAACCATGTTTGAGCAAATTTCTTCATAAATGTCTAAGGAAAATTTAAAAGTTTGGTTTTGGCTTATATTTGAAAGTTGAAGTAGTTAAAATAACATCTAAGTAGAATAAATGTATTATTCCTCTAATTTATGTTAGCAAAAGTCACCCCACAACTCCATATCAAGATACACTTACTGTATCCATCTGTCTAACAGGTTACAAGAAGACACTAAGAATGTTGGTACTACAAATTACATGGCCACTGTTCTAGATTTTTTGGTATCGTTTATTTAAAATACTCATAAGTACATTTAAATCTGTCAGAGTAAGTGCCTCAATTTTTCACTCTGCACATATGGCCATCATGGTTCTGGCATCCTCTGCAAATCTTAAGAAGAAGCCCCCGGCTGCTCTTCCCACTCCCACTTTCACATTTATAACAGGTTCAAATGAGAGAGAAGGGCAGCCCAGAAGGGGAGAGAAGTCACCAAAGGCAGAGTCTGCAGAGTGCTGGCGCACAGTGGCGGAGGGTGCCAGCCCTGTGCCCTGAGTCAGCCCTGCCGGTCCTCTGTGTGCCGGGAAGGAAGCAAGGAAAGGGAACACGGCGCATGGATCTAAAAAGGTGACACCAGAAGTAAATAAATCATAAAAACAAGGCGAGGTGTGGTGGCTCACGCCTGTTAATCCCAGCACTTTGGGAAGCCGAGGCAGGTAGATCGCTTGAGCCGAGGAGTTTGAGACCACCCTGGGCGACAAAGTGAAACAAAAAATACAAAAAATTAGCTGGGTGTGGTGGGGCACATCTGAATTCGCAGCTACTGGGGAGGCTGAGGTGGGAAGACTGCTTGAGCCATGATCGCACCACTGAACTCCAGCCTGGGTGATAGAACAAGACCTTGTCTCAAAAAAAATCATAAAAACATTAAGTATTAATTGTAGTAGATAAAGAAATGACGCCAGTGGGAAAATATTGGCTTTCTACACACCTAGAAGCACATGCTTAGCAAAAGAAACTAAATGCTTGCACTACTTAAATTGTAAAATGTAAAGATGTCAGTAACTTCAGAGAACTATTACATCTACCATTCCCACTTAAATATCTTTCCCCAAATTTTCTTTCAATTATTGTGGTGAGAGACTGCACCAAGAGTGTATTTGCTACCAGAGGTCTCCTAATACATGAAATGGAAGATGAATGTTTTCACAATTTTTCATGATTGATATTGTATACGACCATTATCTACCCTTTTCCTTAAAAGGTTTCTGCACTCTGAACCTTTAACCCTTCCTCAATCAAATTAAACGGGGATAGAAGCCTATGTCATGATTTTAGGAGTCAACTATTGAAAGACACAGACGATGCACTATAAAACTTTAAAATCCTGAAACAGATTGTTTACTTTCATCACTATCTGTTTCACCGATAATTATGCTGTAAAATAAAAGCAGCTCAGTGACCTGTTACGATAATCTCCTCTTAGAAAAATGTCTAATACTGTATCCAAACAGGGAATAACCAAAGAACTGGTTTTAGGTGTTCTGTTCGTTATTTTTCAAAACATACTGCTGCACAAACCCTGGAAGAAAACGCAAAATCAAGAATATCTAAAGTGATGTGTATCCTTGCCTTCTGTGCAACACATTTAATCATTTGTCTGTGACTTATCTCTTCTTCCCTGTGGTCTCGCACACATGTACAATGTAGTAAAGAGCAAACAACATAGTTATGGAATCAGCAAGACTGTGCTCCAAGGTCTAGATCAACTGCTTACTAGCTGTGTAACCATCACAGGTGACTGAAATTCTCCCATCTTTAATTTGTACTTATTTATAAAGATTTAGATAGTCTTATCTCACAGAATTTTACACGTGAAAAAGCCAACAGTAATGCTTTCTGGCCAGGCGTGGTGGCACACACCTGTAATCCCAACACTTTGGGAGGCCAAGGTGGGAAGACCACTCAAGGCCAGGAGTTCAAGACTAGCCTGGGCACATAGTAAGACCCTCATCTCTACACAAAATAAAAAACAAAAAAATTAGCTAGGCATGGTGGCACGCACCTGTAGTCCCAGCTACTCAGGAAGCTGAGATGGGAGGATCGCTTGAGCCCAGGAGTTCAAGATTACAGTGAACTATGATCATGTCGCTGCACTCCAGCCTGGGTGACAGAGCAAGACTCTATCTCTAAAAAACAGTAATAATTCCTTCATTCTTCAATGCTTAAAAAACACTCTTTCCTTTTGTTTGTTTCACTGACATTCATCCTATGTTGTCTTGGTGATCCAGTTTGGTCCCCTTGGGAGTTTCTGTGCCAAAATATGTGAGCTACCCCGCGCTCAGCAGCACCCCACACTCCTCTGCTCTTAGTAACCACCACTCACAGATCCCAAGCCCCATCTTTTTTACCTCTTTCCTTTTGACAGTGTCACAGTCCACTCAGAAGACAGCAGTTCAGTAATATTCATAACACTCTAAGAATGAAAAGACACAGCAAGGGGTGCAACCACGGAGCAAAAGTTATCAAACATACTGCAGGAGGACTTTAAAACTCTCCTAAAGGAATCCCGCCCACTGAGAACAGATTCTATGAACAACAGCATGATCAAAACAAATCCAACAACGGCCTGTGTAAGCAAAAGAATGTTCCTGTTTCCCAAAATTCATCTAACCATCATCCATAAAAGGTCTCTGAAAACATTCATATTGGTAGGACAACACAAGATAAGCAAGGATAGGAAGCTTCTGTTCAAAAAAGTGGTACTTATTATTCAGAAGAAAATAAGAGGTTTTCATAAACAGGAACTTAATACTGTAGTATATTCATTCTACCTAGTTATTCCCTCCTGTAATTAAGAAAATATAAATAATGAAAACAACGGTTCTATAACAACTTTTCAAGACTGATGACTACAATTAAGTAGTATTACTCCAAAATTTAATACCAGTTGTTTACACTTGAGCAATTTATTAAGTGAAGACATATTATGGTGTAAAATATCTATATAATTATGAGCCTTTAAAATTTGTCAATAGCAATTCTGTTAAAATTCAGAATAACTGTACTTCCGTTTTTCTCACCTGCCAAATTTTATAAGAGGATACTATCTCTGAATTATTCGCATTTATTAATTATAGAGCCAGGAAAAACCTACCAGAGGTTCTGATAAAAATTTCAAGATAGATAATAGAAAATATTTTACTATAGAACTTAATTTTTTTTTCCTCTAGGGCTTTTCCTGCTGAGTCCAAAAGTATTAAAAGTAATGAGACTTATTTACCTCTTGACAGGCACCAAACAATTATGGGCTCCTCACCTCAATGAATAGTAACTTATGTGCTCAGCTACACGCTAAGTACCAAAGAGAAATACAATGTGGCAAACGCCTTGCTCTTGACTCTTAAAGAGCCTCCACGTGGCCGGGCACGGTGGCTCACGCTTGTAATCCCAGCACTTTGGGAGGCCGAAGTGGACGGATCATGGGGTCCCGAGTTCGAGACCAGCCTGACCAACACAGTGAAACCCCATCTCTACTAAAAATACAAAAATTAGCTGGGCATGGTGGTGGGTGCCTGTAATCCCAGCTACTCAGAAGGCTGAGGCAGGAGAATTGCTTGAATCCAGGAGGCGGAGGTTACGGTGAGCCAAGATTGTGCCACTGGACTCCAGCCTGGGCGATGGAAGTAGACTCCGTCTCAAAAAAAAAAAAAAAAAAAAAAAAGCCTCCACATTCACTGAGGCATCATAATTGGCACCAGCACAGAAGCTGACGTTAGAGGGTGCCAACACGAAGTGCACTTTAGAGACTGAAGGAGGGAGGAGGGCAGGACGATGGTCAAGATTTAGTGTTAGCTGGAGCCCACATGGAACCCCTGAAACTTGCGCAGCCAGGAAGGAGGTGGATACGTAAGTTGCCAGCATAAAAACACAGAACAAAGACTAAACTCTTCTCTTGAACTCTTGCAAAATTAAGTAAGATGATATGTAACAGAGCCTACAACACTATACAAATTTAAGAAGATCAAGTTCAGAAAAGATCTCATTTGCAATGAGAGAAGGGGAAGAATATTCAGGTAAGAATAGTATGTAAATATTTAAAGGGCTGTAGGAATGAAATCTCTCTTCCACACCCCACTGTGTTCGGAATTGGTGGGTTCTTGGTCTTGCTGACTTCAAGAAGGAAGCCACGGACCCTCACGGTGTTACAGTTCTTAAAGATGGTGTGTCCGGAGTTTCTTCTTACTGGTGGGTTCGTGGTCTCACTGACTTCAAGAGTGAAGCTGCAGACCTTCTCAGTGAGTGTTACAGCTCATAAAGACCGCAGGGACCCAAACAGTGAGCAGCAGCAAGATTTATCTCAAACAGGGAAAGAACAAAGCTCCCACAGCGTGGAAGGGGACCTGTGCACGTTGCCGCTGCTGGCTCGGGCAGCCTGCTTTTATTCCCTTATCTGACCCCCACCCACATCCTAATTGGTCAATTTTATAGAGAGCTGATTGGCCCATTTTGACAGGGTGCTGATTGGTGCATTTACAAACCTTGAGTTAGACACAGAGTGCTGATTGGTGCATTTACAAACCTTGAGTTAGACACAGAGTGCTGATTGGTGCATTTACAATCCTCCAGCTAGACACAAAAGTTCTCCAAGTCCCCACCAGATTAGCTAGACACAGAGCACTGACTGGTGCCTTTACAAACCTTGAGCTAGACACAGAGTGCTGATTGGTGCATTTACAATCCTTTAGCTAGACAGAAAAGTTCTCCAAGACCCCACCCAACTCAGGAGCCCAGCTGGCTTCCCCTAGTGGATCCCGTGCGGCGTGCCCACACTCCTCAGCCCCTGGGCGGTGGATGGGACCAAGCCCCGTGGAGCAGGGGGCAGTGCTCGTCAGGGAGGCTCCAGTGGCGTGGACGGAGGGGGGTGGGGCTCGGGCATGGCAGGCCCTGCCCCGTGGGGAGGCATCTGAGGCCCCACAAGAATCTATGCGCGGTGGACCGTGGCACGTGCGGGCCCACAGTGCTGAGGGACCCGGCGCACCCTCCGCAGCTGCTGGCCCAGGTGCTAAGCCCCTCACTGACCGGGGCAGGTGCCGGGCCCGCCAAGCTCGCACCCACGCGGAACTCCAGGGCCAGCCTCAGCCAGCCCAGAGAGGGGCTCCCACAGTGCAGTGGTGGGCTGAAGGGCTCCTCAAGCGTGGCCAGAGCAGACACCAAGGCGAGGAGGCACCGAGAGCTAGCGGGGGCTGCTAGCACGTTGTCACCTCTTACCACCAGTCTGAAACTCTCCTCCTCTTTGATTCATTTGATTTAGTAAAACCTCATTTCTTAGAAATGTAAACACGCCACATAAGAAACACTCACCACGTTGTGTAGGCTAATGGTTTCCTTCCTACCCCTGAGAATTGTCAGTCTGCTGCAGGGGCAGAAGTGATAGCCTCGGACAGTAATTTTCTGCAGTGATGGTCAAAACAGGCGGCCGCACAGCACAGTGGCAAAGATGTGCCTCTCCCTCTCAAAGCCTGTGTGTGTCACTTCATCCTCCTGAAATGCCAGTCCCACCACTCTTGCTCACCACCTTCTGAGCCTCAGGATTCTGCCAAAATGTCTTCTCCAGAACGCTTTCCCAGCCTCCTAAGCCTGAGTTGGGTGCTTTTTTCAAGTTGCCATGGCACCCTTAGGTTACATCCATCTTGGCATTTATCATACTGTATTAGTAACTGGCTGTTTACTTCTGAGGCTTTCCTTCCGGAATGTGAGGTCTAGCATCTCCTGTGAATATGTCTGGCACATAGATGTTTAACATGATCGATGAAGGAAAAGGGGAAAAACGACAGGGAAATTACGCCAAAACTGGCATTAAAAAAAAGTTTGTGGCAAAGAGTTCTCTGTTTCACGTGGTAATATCCTGACTATGGTAATGTTCTATCAGTTGCTTCCTACAAAAGAGGTAAAAATAAAAATGAGACTAATTAGTTACCCCGGATTTAGATTCCTCCATTGTCAGCTATGGTCTGGTTGCTTTCCTACTCCTGAATTAGATTATAATTTCTTTATTCTTTAAATTTCCTGCTTCTACCCTATCTTTCCTTATTTTCCTTTGTCAAATTCTAATTTTATGATTCAAAGAAAAAAATACAATTCATCATTTCTGTTATCAATTTCTTAATTTTATTTTTAACGGCAGCTACTGGACTTAGGTGGAGCTTTCATTCTCTTTATCCACTTCCATGGATATAACTTATTATCTTACTGCTTCTACACTTTCACTGAAACCTAACATTTCTTTTTATTACTTAGCTTCCTTGGGTGTTTAGTCTTACTGAAAATGTTTTTTTCTGGCCCGGCGCGGTGGTTCATGGCTGTCATCCCAGCACTTTGGGAGGCCAAGGCAGGCAGATCACCTGAGGTCGGGAGTTCAAGACCAGCCTGACCAACATGGTGAAACCCTGTCTCTATTAAAAATACAAAATTTAGCTTGGCGTGGTGTGTAGGCCTGTAATCCTAGCTACTCGGGAGGCTGAGGCAGAAGAACTGCTTGAACCTGGGAGGCAGAGGTTGCAGTGAGCCGAGATTGCACCACTCCACTCCAGCCTGGGCGACAGAGTGAGACTCTGTCTAAAAAAATAAATAAAATAAATCTCAGGCCACTCTTTGTTCTCCAAACTGGCTTGCCCCAGCCAAGCGCTCTCCTCTCTTCACTCCCACGTCCCACTTCCTCCAGGCTCTCCTCCTCCACTACCACAGTCATTCCTTGGGTCTTTACTGCCTCTTCTTCCTCCAGTCGAACCTTCAATACTGACGCTCCCGAGTACTCTGCCTTCCCTGGCGTGGGCCCACGACTCTCCAGGGCTCATTTTCACCATGCCAACAGCACACTTTTTTTTTTTTATTGGAACAACAATGCTTACTAACATCTCATGCTGAGCAGCCCTCTTCTGAGAAATTATTTTTCATTTTTACTTACATGAACCCAGTTTCTAATAGACACAGCTAAATCAGGTCAACAGCATGCTAAGAATCGGGAGAGGAAAGTGGAAAATTACACACACAGAAGGGAATTCATTCCCTTCCATTCCAAGCAAAACCTCTGCCTTGATGAGTTAACAGGAGTTCTTCAAGATTTCAACTGGTTTACATGGAAGGGGCATGGAAGGGAGTCTGCAGTCCGGTTTAAGGCAGATCACTCTATATCTAATTTGTCTGTTTCCAGGTGGCTCTGCCCTGCTTCTAGGCTAGAGGATATTATTATTATCAAAGGCTACAGGACTAACCTCCGAATCTAGGCAATTTCTGCTTGACTCACATAGGAAGAACCAGTGTTCCATGTAACAAAATCAATGACTTAGATTGATTAAAAATAATGAGGCCAGGTGCAGTGGCTCATGCTTGTAATCCCAGCCCTTTGGGAGGCTGAGGTGGGAGAATCACTTGAGCCCAGGAGTTGAAAGCTGCAGTGAACCGGGATGGCGCCACTGCACTCCACCCTGGGAGGCAGAGAGAGATGCTATCTCAAAAATGGGAAGAGAGAATTTATCCTGTCTCAGAACAGGGCCGTATTTTGGGGTGAAGAATTCAGCACCTCAGCAGTGTCACCAGGATCTGGTTCCTTTTCATCTCTTCCCTTTGCCATCCATAGCTTCAGCTTCATCCTAAGAGTCCCCTCTTTATCATAAGATGACTGCCAGCAGCAACTGGAGTCACACAGCTCCCTGTTCATATTCAGTCGGAGACAGAAAAAGCCAACCCTCCAGGTATGTAATTTAAGCTCTTCACTTCGTGCAGCTCACCCTAGGTCATTTATCCTTCTGTGCCCCACACCCTCTTCTGGGACTCAAACAGGTGTCACTTAAAGCATGTGGCTGCATGGAAGTGATCACAGATGCCTGAATTACATAAGGTTTCTGTTTTCTGTTTTAAATAAGCAGAGGCTGGTAGGCAATTAACAGCTCACTTCAAACCTCAAGGTAACCTTATAGAGTGGCTCTTAATTCATCAGAATCCACGCTTGGCAATTCAAACCCACCAAAAAGGACAAAACCCAAAAAGAAAGCTTCTTTGGTTTCCAAGCGCTTTGATACAGGGAGACAGCTAAGGTACCAGCCCTCTGCCTCCTTCCCTCACTCGAGGGAAACATGAGCTATTTGGGAGTGGAGAGCCCCACTTGAAGATCAGCAGCTACAGCAAGCGTTCTTGACAAGGCTCTGGGGATAGAATTCAGGGCTGAGTGACATTTGGATGAGGGGAAATCATCTTTATTTCTGCTAAAATCTAACTGAAATCTAGCATTTTCTTTATTTATAAACATAGATAACAAACCATCTGTAACTCTGTAACCAGCGGCAACCACATTACAGTTATTGCAAATACTGCAAAATACTGATAAGGTGATTAGGCCCACCACTCAATCCTGTCCCCAATGTTAACTGTACAAGTATTACCATGTCACAGACATGTTAAGTATTTTAAATACTTTGATACATTGTTTCAGTATACTTGGGTTTCTTTAATCCTATTTACTCCTGCACTTAACACTATTCTGAGAAGCAGCCCACAGGTTAAATCAGACTGCAAAAGGAGTCTCAACTGCCAGGCTTAGTCTATTTGCATATGTATATGATATAGTTGGATTCATCTCTATTATTTTATTGTGTTCTTATTTATTCTACTTTTCTAAGCTTCTTTATACTTTTTTCCCTCTCCTTTCTGCCTTTGAATATATTGACCAAATTTCATTTCCCCCTTTTCCTCATCTATATATTCAAGTTCTATTTTTTTAGTGCCTACCCTTAAAATGTTAACATGCATACCTGATAAAAGGTCTACAGTTAATCAGTACCTCTATTCTCCTCCTGAATACCTCAAGGCTCTTAGTTTCCTAGGGCTGCCAGAACAAAGTACCACAAGCATGGTGGCTTAAACAACAGAAATGTATTCTCCCACAATTCTGAAGGCCAGAAGTCCAAAACCAAGGTGTAGGCAGGGCCACTCTCCCTATGTCTAGCTCTATCTAGTTATTTCTTTATATAGATATGTAGATACAAAGGGATTTATTATAAGGAACTGGCTCTGGCAATTATGGAGACAGACAAATCACAAGCTCTGCAGGGTGAGCTGGCAGGCTGGAGACCCAGCAGAGCCGATGGAGTTCCAGGCCAAAGACCAGCAGGCTCTGCACCCACAAGAGTCAAAGGTCTCAGCCGTAAGGCAGTCAGGCAGGAGGAAACCCCTCTGACTCCAGGGAGGGTCACTTTTTTGTTCTATTCATGCCATCAGTGGAATGGATAAGACCCACCCACATTATGGAGAGCAATCTGCTTTATTCGGTCTACCCATTCAAACGTTAACCTCGTCTAAAACCACCCTGACCGGAACACAAGAATTCTCTCAGGATACTGTCTGACCAAGTATGTGGGCACCTGTGGCCCAGTCAAGGTGACACATAGAATTCACCATCACAGTCCTCCTCACAGCTCACTTTTTTCCTTCTGTGTTCCATTTCCCTCCTCCTTATTCTACATCCTTCAGAAGTTCTTTCAATGTGGATCTGTTAGGTAAACTTGTGTTTTACATCTGAAAACATCTTTCTTTTGTTCTCATTCTTGAGTGACAGGTTAATTAAGTAAAAAATTCCAGACTGTTAATTTTCTCTCAGCACTTCGGGGTTGTTCTTCCACTGTCTTTTTTATTTTTATTTTTGGAGACAGGGTTTCACTCTGTTGCCCAGGGTGGAGTGCAGTGGCACAATCAGAGCTCACTGCTCAACTTCCTGGGCTCAAGTAATCCTCCCACCTCAGCATCCTGAGTAGCTGGGACTACAGGCATGCACCACCATGCCTGGCTAATTTTTGTATTTACCCCAACATGAGGTCTCACTATGTTGCCCAGGATGGTCTCGAACTCCTGAACTCAAACAATCTGCCCACCTCGACCTCCCAAACTGCTGGGATTACAGGCGTAAGCCACCAAACCTGGCCAATTCTAGTACTTTTAAAAAGTAAACTAAATGTGTTTCTTGTTTTTCTCCTAATTGACAATTCTTACAATTACCAATTGTAAATAAAAAGGTGATACATTCTTACAACAAATTGTCACCTTTTTGTATAGAATTTTTTAATATTTATTTATTTATTTATTTATTTTTTTTTTTTTTTTGAGAGAGAGTCTCGATCTGTCACCCAGGCTGGAATGCAGTGGTGCGATCTCAGCTCACTGCAAGCTCTGCCTCCCGGGTTCACACCATTCTCCTGCCTCAGCCTCCCGAGTAGCTGGGACTACAGGTGCCCGCCATCACACCTGGCTAATTTTTTGTATTTTTAGTAGAGACGGGGTTTCACCATGGTCTCGATCTCCTGACCTTGTGATCCGCTCGCCTGGGCCTCCCAAAGTGCTGGGATTACAGGCGTGAGCCACCGCGCCCCGGCCTTTGTATAGAATTTTTAAGAAGGTGGCAGCAAAATACCTTCTGGACACCTAAATGCTGGATGCTGCAGTCAACATGGCAGGAATGTCCTAACAGTGCAACTGCCAGCAGACGCACTTGTCAGCAGCCGTCCATCATTGTTTGTCTGCTGAACTTAGTTACTGTACATCTCAAATGGATTTTGATTATTTTTTACATCCTTAGAACGCAAATATATCTGTTGGATGTTCTCCATGACATAATAAAAAGCATCTTAAGAGTAAGTTTAAATGACGGCTAATACAAATCACTTTGCATGAAAAGTCAATTTCAAAAATAATAATAATAATTTCTATTATAAATGATGCAACAGATACTTCGTGCAAGATGCTACAGATCTAAATAACTGAAAATTAGAGCTTGGTCCTCATACAAAGTTGGTGTCACAGTGCAATATAAGTGTTAATTGTTTATCCACATCACTCTTCGTTCCACAAAGGAATTACAGTACAGAGTACAACTCTTCCCGAGGCTCTCTGTTCTCTTGGCTCCTATCCATCAAGTTTTCCTCCCACCTCTCTAACTATTCTTTCTCATTTTCCACTGCTAGAACCTCGCCAGGGTCTGTCCTAGGCCCTCTTTTCTCAGTGGACAGTATTATCCACTCCCCTGCCTTCGACTACCACCTGTGTACATCACAATCTAAATATAAATCTCCCTCTTGAGCTTTTCTGTTTAATATTCACCTGCCTGCTTGACATTTCTCCACGAATACTGAGCGGTCCAAACTTATTAGCTTCCTCTCACATGTGATGTCTTTCCAGTGTAGAGTTCTGGCTAACAGCATCATCTACTGAAACACAAAGGACGAAAATTCCTGTTGGAAACCAAGTGGCCATATGGAGACTCAACTTCCCCACTGCTGCTGCCACACATAGGGACACAAGGACACCACCCTTGATCCAGAGCAGCACCTGAAGGCATTACTAACTCTTGGGCAGAAAAGAATGTGGGAGCAAGCTTGTTTTATTTCATCACTTCTTTCTTCTAGTATGAGTATTTCCAGTACTAATGACTCGATGCAATGACAGTAATGACAAAGACTGGGCTATCTGGACCATAATTTAAAATGTAATGACAGGCCAGGAGCCATGCAGCTCACACTAACAGGGAAGAAGCCATCTGTCCAGCAACCAAAGGACTTTAAGCTAAATTGGTGAGGAGGGAGGGAGGAAGAGAATACAAGGGAAATCATAAAATCAGTCCCTACGGAGGATTACAGAAAAAGAAAGACTGAGAGAGATTGCTCACCTGAGAAAATAAGAGGTTTAAAGTGTTCATAATCTGAGACGTCCATAAACCAATAAATATGAGTAATAAGAAAAAACCTTAAAGTTCACCTTAAATATAGAAAATAATCAGTGACACTTGTTGAGGAAGGTCTCAAGATTGGCCTATAATGATGGAAAGCACACTATTATTCAGAGGGAAAAAAAGTATTTTATGTCAAGAAAAGTACGTCCTTCAAGGAATCCCAAGTAAACAGAAGCACTCAAGAACACCTCTGAGAGGCAGAAAGCTAAATTAGACTTCGATGCGAGAGCATGCCGAGGTCAACTGGCCAAATGGAGTAAAGATAAAGGTTTTTAACAGATCACAAAACTGGCAGACAGGATAGGGCACGGACAGGGATTGCAACCACCTAGAGCTGCAGAAGAGATCTCACCCGTCCGCTTCCATTCACTTTGCCTCCCACAGGACAGTGGCCAGGCATATCCCGGTGAACAGCTGCCCGAACCCAATGCAGGCCCCGAACAGAAGTGACAAGTCACGTGGAAGAAAGCAACGTATCATTTCAGAGTTTACAAAATCCTGGGCAAACAAAGCTCAGTAACAAATCATCTTGATGAGAAAGAAAATGACACATTTTATGAAGAAAGCAGAAAGAACACACAAGACAAATTAAGCTTTAAGGAGGACTCAAAAAAACCTGAAAAGGCAAACACAAGATGATGGTACAGGCTTACACAGCTTTTCTTTAAAAAGCCCAGAAAGTTGAAGGTTGCCAGTAATGACAGGAACAAGCAAAGCTACTTCTCACAAAAGTTTTATTATTTTTTTAAGTATATTCAGAGCAAGAAGAGTTGGAAAGAAATAGGTTTACTGCCCAGGGCCAACTAAATGATGGATGGAAACATTTCTCAAGACTTTTGCTTTTGCTTTCTCTACCACAGAGAATAACCTGAGAACTGCAACAAGCACGGCTACATGACACTGAAAATGAGTGCAGAAACTGTAAAAAAGCAAATACATTCTTTTTTTTTTTTTTTCCTTTAATTTGAGACGGAGTCTCACTCTGTCGCCCAGGCTGGAGTACAGTGGCACGATCTCAGCTCACTGCAACCTCTGCCTCCCAGGTTCAAGCGATTCTCCTGCTTTAGCCTCCCGAGTAGCTGGGACTACTACACCCAGCTAATTTTTATATTTTTAGTAGAGATGGGGTTTCACTATGTTGGCCAGGATGGGCTCCATCTCTTGACCTCGTGATCCGCCCGCCTCGGCCTCCCAAAGTGCTGGATTACAGGTGTGAGCCCCTGCGCCCGGTCAGCAAATACATTCTTAGAATAGGTTTCTCTGTTACCTATTTTTACTTCATTTCAGTAGAACAGCTGTTTATATCTTATGCATTCATGCTGGTTTCTTCAATTAATCACTCATATTGTTCCTTGAGATGATTTGTAACGACCCAGCTTTCTTTGTCCTAGGATTTGCAAACTTAAAAAATGATACAATTGCTTTCTTCCCAATTTCTAGGCACTTTGCACTATATCACCAAATGCAAAGAATTCCTTCCACCCCGTGGCATGTCACCCTCCAGGCCAGGGTCAGATGCAGATGCCCACTTAGCTTTTGAGACAATGCACATTCCTTTCGCATCCTCCCTCTCCCTCTAACTTCTCCGATATCCAGTTGTCCCCGCACCCTTTACTGAAAAGACTATTCTTTCCCTCTATTGAATTGTCTGAGCACCCTTGTCAAAAATCAAGTGACAAAAGGGTTTCTTTCTGGTTCTCAGTTCTACTCCACTGATCTACCATGTCTCTATCAGTACCACACTGTCTTGTAGTAAGTTTTCAAATTGAGAAATGTGAATTCTCTTAATTTTATTATTTGTTTTCAAGATTGTTTTGACTACTGTGAGTCCCTTTTACTTCCATATGAAGTTCTAGTATTTTCATAGGATGGTCTGAATGTGTAGGTCAATTTGGAGGGCACAGGTATTTTAACAAAACAAGTCTTTGGACCCATGAACATGAAAAGTCTGTTTATTTACATCTTGAATTCCTTGCAACAGTGCTTTGCAGTTTTCAGTGCCAATATTACTTTAAATGATATTGTGAAATTTTTATTTTCTAATTGTTTGTTACTGGCACATAGAACTACAATTGACTTAATTTTTGTTTTATTGATCTTTTATCTATGGGTGTTCCTAAATGTACTTGAGTTTTTAAAAAATTACTCTGCTGGTTACTGGTAATAAGAAATAAATTTTGGCCGGGAGTGGTGGCTCACACCTGTAATCCCAGCACTTTGGGTGGCCGAGGCGGGCAGATCTCATGAGGCCAGGAGTTTGAGGCCAACATGGTGAAAACCCATCTCTACTAAAAATACAAAAATTAGCCAGGCCCCGAGATCGAGCCACTACACTCCAGCCTGGGCAACAGAGTGAGGTTCTGTCTCAAAAAAAAAAAAAAAAAAAAAACCAGCAAACAAACAAAAAATGCAATTTTTTTTTTCTTTGAGAAGGAGTCACTCTGAGCCACCATGCCCAGCTAGAAGTAAGTTAAGTTTTACTGGCATTTAATTAAGGATTAACACTGGCTGCTTTCCTCAACCTGAATGTCAGATGACTTTTGTGTGTGTGTGTGTGTGTGTGTGTGTGTGTGTGTGCGCACGCGTATGTGTGTGTGTGTGTGTCTGTCTGTCTCATGTGGTATACCAGTTGTCCTGAATAAAGAGAGGGATTTCTGAAATGCAAAAGGGATGGTAGTGACTCTCTCATTCATCCATTTGTTTTCAGATAATACTGCGAACAGTATACTAGCCATAGACTACTCAGTTACAGGATTTACAGACGAAATGATCCACTTTTTACTAAATTGTCCCTCATCAAATGGACAAATGCCTTTTTTTAAAAACCCCAGCAAAAATAAACTGGTAGAGCTGATACTTCTCTCTTTTTAGCTACTATAAAGGGTTAAAAAACAACCATCACCATTACAACTGGTGCGGTGGCTCACGGCTGTAATCCTAGCACTTTGGGAGGCTGAGGTGGGTGGATCATCTGAGGTCAGGAGTTCAAGACCACCCTGGCCAACAGGGTGAAACCCTGTCTCTACTAAAAATACAAAAATTAGCCAGGCATGGTGGTGGGCACCTTTAATCCCAGGTACTCGGGAGGCTGAGGCAGGAGAATTGCTTGAACCCGGGAGGCAGAGGTTGCAGTGAGCTGAGATGGTGCCACCGTACTCTGGCCTGGGTGACAGAGCGAAACTGGGTCTTAAAAAAAAAACAAAAACAAAAACAAAAAACCAAACAAACCATCACCGCCAATCAGATTTGGAAAAGAAAGTCAAAAAACTAGAAAATAACATGAAGACTATCACAAATATAGACTTATTCCCGCTGTTACTATTAGCCTAAGTGTTGAGCCTTAAGATAGTATCTGTGTGAGAAAAAAAAAACAACCCTAACACGTATGACATTTATGAGTTTAATGCATACCCTGGGGCTACATGTAGATGTGCAACAGAGAAAGTCTGTGTCCTGTTACTATAGAGAATGGGCTAGAAGGGAGCCACAGACCAGAGGAGGTTGCAACAGGTGTGGAGAGAAACAGACCACATTTCAGAGGTAGTTAGGAGTTTGGATCAACAGGACCCAGTCATTACTTAGACATGGGAGTGGAGGTCTAAAGAGGGAAACGCCTCAGTTTCTGGCAGAACACACTGGGCAGAGGTGGTGGTACTGACAGACAGCAAACACTAGAGGAGGAACAGATTAGGAAAGACGAACTACGCTGGACACGTTGGGCTTGAAAGAAGACTCAGAGAAAGAAGACAATTCTTCCCCTCTTAAGAGTGTCTTATGGACACTCAAATGTATTCCCAATAAAATGTGTATATATGTGTACAAAAGACACATACAATGCTCATGACTGGACTGCATTGTTCTTAACCACCAAAAAGCAGGAAACCCACAGGCCCATGGACAGCAGAATGCATAACTACCACATATTCATAAAGCAGATCACCGACAAAACCACTGCTACATGCAGTAACATGAATTCATCTCACTAACATGATGTGAGCAACAGAAACTAGTCACAAGAAGGCATACCATGATTCCATGTATATTGTGATATAATAAGAAATATATATTTAGTCTTCATCCCTGGTTTCTGTCATAGAGTTCCTAACACGTTAGTAATTTCCTGAGTGACAGGGGTGAGAGGAGCATGTTTTGTTATTCACAATAAGCCCCTTTCAACCATACCAGAGTCTGTGCTAATAAGGTGACTCTTGGAAGATGGGGTCTGGTTGCAAGAGGAACCAATCATGTAATTAGAGGACTGAAACTTTCAGCCCAACTCCCAGCCCCTCAAACCTCTGGGGAGGGGCAAGGGGCTAAAGGTTGAGCTAATCCAATGGCCAATGACTTAAATCAATCATGTCTGTGTAGGGGTGGGCACAGTGGCTCATGCCTGTAATCCCAGCACTTTGAGAGGCTGAGGTGGGTGGGTCACCCGAGGTCAGGAGTTTGAGACCAGCCTGGCCAACATGGTGAAACCCCATCTCTACTAAAAATACAAAAACTATCCGGGCGTGGTGGTGCATGCCTGTAATTCCAGCTACTAGGGAGGCTGAGGCAGGAAATTGCTGGAACCTAGGAGGTGGAGGCTGCACTGAGCCAAGACCGTACCACTGCGCTCCAGCCTGGGCGACAGAGTGAAACTCAGTCTCAAAAAAAAAAATCATGTGTAATGTGTAATGGAGCCTCCCTAAAAACTTCAAACAACAGGATTCAGATAGCTTTGGGCTAGGCGTATGCCAAGAGGATTATTACACCCCCGCAACACAGCGATAGAAGCTCCTGGTCATGGGACCCTTCCAGACCTTACCCTATGTACCTCTCCATCCGGCTCTTAATTTGTATCTTACATAACACCCTTTATAATAACAGGGACAGTAAGTAAAGTGTTTTCCTGAGTTCTATGAGCTGTTATATAGCAAATTATCAAACTGAGTAGGGAGTTACGGGAACCTCCTGAATTGTAGCCAAGTCAAGACAGATGTGTGGGTACCCTTTGACCCCCTACCTACAACCGGTGTCTGAAGTAGGGGGCGTTTTTGTGGGACTAGGCCCTTTACCTGTGGGGTCTGCGCTAGCTTTACCAGGTAGTTAGTGTCAGAATTGAATTAAACTGTAGGACATCCAATTGATGTTGAAAACCCACACATTTGGTGTCAGAGTGCTGCAGGTAAAAAGCTGTCCTTTACACATAAGTTAAGGAACAGGTACAAACTACGGTGTCAAAGCGAGGACAGAAGTTACTGCTGGGGAGCGAGGAGGGAAGGAGCCGTGACTGGAAGGGACCTGAGGTGGTCTGCAAAGCTGGCCACACTCAACTTCTCCACTAGGTTCATGGCTACATCAGCGTGTTCATTCTGTGGGAAGTCGTCAGGCTGCAGACTTACGGTTGTGTATTTTTCAGTGTATGTTACAGCTAGTAAAAATGTGTGCTAATTTTTAAAAATCTGGTCACTTTATTCCCCAGGTTAAAATTCTTCAACAGTATTTTAACACACGCTACAACACAGATGAACCTGAGGACATATGCTAAGTGAAATAATCCAGTTACAAATTATGAGGAACTAACCTAGTCGAATTCATAGAGACAGAAAGTAGACTGGTGTTCGCAGGGGCTGGGGCAGAGGGGGTAATGGAGTCTTGTCATTTAATGGGTATGTTTTTATTTTTTATTTTTGAGATGGAGTCTTGCTGTGTCGCCCAAGCTGGAGTGTAGTAGTGTGATCTCGGCTCACTACAACCTCTGCCTCCCGGGTTCAAGAGAGTCTCCTGCCTCAGCCTCCTGAGTAGCTGAGACTACAGGTGCACACCACCACGCCTGGCTAACGCTAATTTTTGTATTTTTAGTGGAGATGGGGTTTCACCATGTTAGCCAGGCTGGTCTCGAACTCGTGACCTCAAGTGATCTGCCCACCTCAGCCTCCCAAAGTGCTGGGATTACAGGCTGAGCCACTGCACCCAGCTGGTATAATAGGTATAGAGTTTCCATTTTGCAAGACAAAGAGTTCTGTAGATGGGTCGCACAACAGTGGAAATGTACTTACCATGACTTAACAGTTAGATGGTCAATTTTATACGTTATTTTACCACAATTAAAAAATCTTAAAACACCAACAAAAATCCCTCCAATATTTTCCATTCCTCTTATATAAAGTCCGAAATCCTAACAAGGCCTGGAAAACACTGACTTTTTCAACTCTACTGTGCCCCACTCTCCCCCTTACTCTCTAACTCCTTTCAAATTCCACAAGTACATCATGGTTTTTGCACCTTTTAGTCTTTGTGTCTATTTCCTTGGACTGAAACATCCTCCTTTCTGCCCCCTCTCAGTGTAATATCTGCTCATGCTGCCGTCTCAGCTGAAACATCATTTCTTCTGGGACGCCTTGACCACCCTAGACTGAGTCTCTTCTGCCATTTATGCTCTCAGCATCCCGATGCTTTCCCAAGACTATGATTAAATAATCGTGTTATGACCTGTGTAACGGTCTGCTTTCCCCAGATAGGACACAAGAGCTGACTCCTTTTACTTCCCCCCACCAGACAGCAACAGCATGCAGGAACTTCCTGTCCTGTCTGGAACTCAGTAGGTGCTTAATAATTATTTGATGAATGAATACTTGAGGCAACTGTCCCACAGGAATTTAGGATTTTTCTGATCCAGATGAATTAGTCTGCTGATAACATGCAAATGAGAAGGTGCATCACTGACCTTTAAGGAGTCATAGAAAAGAAATGTTGGAAAACTAACCCGTGTACAGAGCACTGATACGAAACAATGAAGGTGAGCCGTGAAAACAACTGACCCATTAGGGTCCTGCTAAGCCTTAGAAAAATTTCACAAATGATTACTGAAGGAATAATCTGCAGACAGTGTGAAGAGAAAGCTGTAATGGTGGGGTGCCAGCACAGGCCTGCTACGTGAGAGAGGCAGAACGACGGCTCCCTCAAAGATGTCCATCTCCCAATCCCCAGGACCTGTCAGTGAACACATCAGGTTACAGGGCAAGGGGGAACTAGGTTGCAGATGAAACATGGTTGATCATCGGCTGACTTTACAATAAAGAGATTCTCCTGGACTGTCTGGGTGGGCCCAATGTAATCACAAGGGCCTTTTAAATGTGGGTGACAGACGGAGAAAGTCAAAGTCAGAGATTTGAAGATGGGGGAAGGGGCCATGGGCCAGGGAACACAGGCAGCTTCTACAAGCTGAAAAAGGCAAGGAAATGATTCCCCCTGAGAGCTCCAAAGCCACGCAGTCTTGCCAACACCTTGGTCCCACTCAGGCCAGTAAAACTCATTTCAGAATTCTGACCCCCAGAACTGTAAGAGGAGTAAATTGGTGTTGCTGTGAGCCACCTAGTTTTTGGTGATTTGTTACTGTGGCAATAAGAAACTAACACACCAAGGCTAAGCCATGAAAGATTCACTTCTTTTCCTTCCGTGCAGTGGCTCCTGGCCTAGCCAATCAGGAACAAAGTACATAAAGTATCCTTGTTTTTTCCAGCAAAGCATCTGATTATGTCTTTTATGATATCATAAGCTGAAGAAACACATGCTAAATGCAAAGTCAATAAAATGAATTAGAAAACTCTGTGAAATGTCCATCCTTGAAGAGTGCTGATTAATGGAATAACATCAGCCATCCTAGATTTTTAGCAACACACCGCAAGGGCCTGTTCATTCACTTGCCAGCACTTCTACCCATAACTTAGAGTAGAGATTCTTAACTTGGGGCTTCAAGAGGCAACTGGCCTCCTAAACGTTATTAAAAGTTTTGTGTATATCTACATAAATATGTAGTTTTCTGGAGAAAGGTACACAGCTTTCATGACTTATTAAAGGGGATCTATAAAGCAAAAGGCTAAGAACCACTAACTTAGATGAAGATACAGAAAGCTATGTTCGGCCGGGCGCCTGTAATCCCAGCACTTTGGGAGGCCAAGGCGGGCGGATCACGAGGTCAGGATATCGAGACCATCCTGGCTAACACGGTGAAACCCCGTCTCTACTAAAAATACAAAAAATTAGCTGGGCGAGGTGGTGGGCGCCTGTAGTCCCAGCTACGCGGGAGGCTGAGGCAGGAGAATGGCGTGAACCCCGGGAGGCGGAGCCTGCAGTGAGCCGAGATCGCGCCACTGCACTCTAGCCTGGGCGACAGCGAGACTCCGTCTCAAAAAAAAAAGCTATGTTCATGCATTCACTAGTGACACAAGCTGCTAGAAAGAGTAAAGACTGTGGGTGACACATCAGGATTCAGAAAGTATCCTGAAAGGCTGAATGAAATGGCTGATGGCTTAGGAGCAGACTCTGTGAAAAACACTGAAAGTTTAATCAACAGGGAGCTCAGGATGGTTTTTTGGAAATACCACAACAACTGACGTGACTTCAGGCACATCCAGAAGGATGAAGAAAGTATAGCTCTACTCTCTCCTGTGCTGGCAAAGCTAACCCTGCACGCCTGTGTTCAACGCTGGGATCCTCTTTGTATTAGTTTCCTGTGGCAGCCGCAAGACATCACAAACTTGGTGGCTTCAAACAACATAGTCTCATTGTCTCACAGTTCTGGGGCCCCAAAGTCTGGTGTTAGCAGGGTTGATTCCTACTGGAGGCTCAAGGGAAAAACCACCTCCAGCCCCTCTCCCAGCGTCTGATGGCTGCTAGCCATCCTTTGCACCCGCCGGTTTGTGGCAGAATGATGCCATCTCTGTAACCTCCTTCTTCCCATGGCCGCCTTCTCTGTGTGTCTTTCTGTATCTTTTCCTCTTCTTATAAGGACATTAGTCGTTGGATTTAGGGCCCACACTAAACTGGAATGATTTTATCCTGATCCTCAACTAATTACATCTGCAGAGATCCTATTTCCAAATAAGGGCACATTCTGAGGTTCTAGGGGGACATGAATTTTTGTGGACACTATTTAACTCATCTCTTAGTCTTTTTAGGCTGCTGTAACAAAATACCTTAGACTGGGTAATTTATAAACAGCACAAATTTGTTTCACATAGTTCTGTAGGCTGGGAAGTCCAAGTTCAAGGCACCAGCAGATGTGGCGTCAGGGCCCGCTGTCTGCTTCATCAATGGAGACTTCTTTGTGTCCTCACATGGCAGAAAAGGGCAAACATGCTTCCCCCTCCCCCAGCCTCTTTTTTTTTTTTTTTTAGACGGAGTCTCACTCTGTGACCCAGGCTGGAGTGCAGTGGCACGACCTTGGCTCACTGCAACCTCTGCCTCCCAGGTTCAAGCAATTCTCCTACCTCAGCCTCCTGAGTAGCTGGGACTACAGGCACGCACAACCACGCCTAGATAATTTTTGTTATTTTTTTTTTTTTACTAGAGATGGGGTTTCACCATGTTGATCAGGATGGTCTCGATCTCCTGACCTCGTGATCCACCTGCCTCGGCCTCCCAAAGTGCTGGGATTACAGGTGTGAGCCACTGCGCCCGGT
Organism: Gorilla gorilla gorilla; assembly: GCF_029281585.2. Classification (NCBI taxonomy): domain Eukaryota; kingdom Metazoa; phylum Chordata; class Mammalia; order Primates; family Hominidae; genus Gorilla; species Gorilla gorilla. The sequence goes on from NC_073228.2 coordinate 184,035,753, forward strand.
CCCCCCAGCCTCTTTTATAAGGGCACTAATCCCATTCATGAGAGCTCTGCCCTCATGACCTAATCACCACCAAAGGCCCCACCTCTTAACACTATCACACTGGAAATGGAGCTTCAACATATGAATTTGGGTGGGACACCAACATTGAGACTACAGCACCTACTACACCCTTTAAGTGGAATATTAATAGACAAATGCATTCTTAGGTTTAAGATACCATATTCCCAAGAATGGTCAAAATAAATAGGGATATGAAGCCTAAAGGTTAGAGGACTTGAGTCAGACAAGGAAAGTGTCTATAAATATCTGAACCACTTTTTTCCAGATGAAAAAGACTTTCCAACATTGGGTTTGCCAGAGATGAATGTGGTAGACTTCTGTCACATTTGTTCAGTCTTAACCTGTACAAGTATCTGACTGGAATGCTGAAGCCTCAGATGGGGGACTTGACTTGTTGACTACTAACGGCCATTACATTCTAAGATTCTCAATCTGTCCCGTTAACTGGCCATTTTACAGAACCCAAGAATTTTTGTAAAGTTCCACAAATATAGCAAACACTGTGGGATGCCAACCAGAGGGCACACACTGTAAAGAAGACATAGAAGCCCTGGGAACTGAAAGAATATCAGAATGGTTTCAGAAGGTGAGTAAGGGTGAAACGACCTGGGGGTGGGGAGGAGGAAGGGGCTGGAGCTAGACCAGGTAGTGAACACCTCATACTGCACAGAGACTTCTGATGTCCGTTCTAAGGATGATGACGAGCCACTGCAGGGGTTTAAGCAAGCAGTAACATGACTGGGTGAACCTTTAAGATTATTTTGGCTACTATAGAAGAAAAGATTGAAAGAAGTTAAGAAAAAAGGCAGAGAGACCAAGAAAAAGAGAGTAGGAAATGATAGCTGCCTGAACTAAGGCGGCAGCCGTGAAAATGTCAAACAGATACGTATGATCCATATTCTAGAGGTAAATCTCGAAGGATGGATTAGATGTGGAATGTGAGCCAAAGAAGCAAGGATGGTCCTAATTTGTGTAAATAACAAGGGTGGATGGCGATGTCATTTACTGAGATGGGAAAGACTGGAGAGCAGTGGTAGCAGATAGGGAGGTGAAAAAATGAATCAAAGCTCCATCCGGAGCTTATCAATTTGGAGATGTCTTTGTGACACTGAAGTAAAGATACCAATAGGCAGCCAAGCACATGAACCTAGAGAGGCCTAGGCTAAAAATCAAGATACGGGGAGGAGGTAACAGGAGGCACGTGGCGAGAAAACAATTCCTGTCTCAGTGTTGTCTTATTTCATTACAAGAAAATATTTTTGGATTACTGGACACTGTTAAGTGCTCATTTGGTTTTTCTTAACATGTCTGATCTCAAACCTAAGACTTTTCCCAGCAACACTCAGCTGTTGAGCTGTAGGAAGCATGAGAAAGACCAACGGTACATGGTTCACCCACAATGGAAATTTTGTGTTTACAAAAGACTTCTGTAAATATAAAATTATTTTTGGAAGACAGAGGAAAAAGAGGTGATTTCATGGAATTACATCAAAAAAGAAGAGAAGTGAGAAGCCAGGAGGGGGCTGAAAGATAACTCATTCTATCCAATGGGGACAAAGGACACAATCACACTGTGCTCAATTCCATTACCGCTGAGAGCTTGCCACAATGGACTGGGGAAGGAGGGAAGTGCCAGAGAAAATGGAAACACTATGAGCTAGGCAACGTAGGACCTATTATAATAAATTATTTTATGTCCATGGATTTAAGCCTATTTATGGAATAAAATCAATTTAACAGTAGCTTTCCCTGATTTCAGAGTCTCCTGAAATACTGTTTAGTTTGTGCACAATCTCAAATTCCACAGCATGTCACTGGAGTTGGAGAAGATGCTGGGAAAATAACGAGCTTCTCAAATGAGAAAAAATAAAAATAGGGAGCAGATTCATTTGCAGCGAGCAAAGGGAAAAGAGTGGGAATCTTAACTGCATGCATCTATGAAAAAAGCAAATTCATTCAATGGCTTGCAATGACACACACCTGCCCCAGTCACCCTACCTGCCCATAGTCCCCAGAGGCAACCACTTCCAACAGTTTTTAGTTCTTCTGGTGGTCTACTCCACCGTTCCAAACAGGTCTCTAGCCATCATTTCTTGGTTTGCCAACTTTGGAAATTGTGTGCAGATATATGATGTCACTAATTAGGATTGTGTGTTCACTTACTCTTCATCTCCCCTTCTTCCCAATTTTATTGTTATGTTCATTTTCCTCTGTTTTTAAACCTTTCTAGCTTCGCAACTAGAAACTATCTCTTGAATCCCCATCCTGTGAGATGAATACACTGACTCCCTCGCCCTCCCTAACTTTTCTCTCTTCCATTTCTCCACCTTTGTCATCTGTGTTTGTAGAGTCTCAAGCTTTCTGCTCTGTAACTAGAATTAAGTCAGTTCTAAGCAGTGAAAACCACAAAACCAGTAAGAGCATTAGTATCATCAGCATATAAATATTACACTAAAAGCCAAGTCCTGTACTAGGATTCCACTTACTTCTCTAGGATTCACAAACTGCTCAAAATTATGACATATTTTAGCTTGCTTCATATTTGGACCAAGTTGTCTTGGTCCTAGAGTGCCTCTTTTCTTACTAGAGAAAAAACACGCCTTTTTCAACATTTCCTAGTATCTTCCAGTTCCTTAATAATCCTAACCAATGCTTGGAATTCATTTTGTTCTTGGAGCTACAGAATGAATTAAAAAAAAAAAAAATCTTGCAAAGACCTACTCGTTCCTGGTTGTCCCCTTCAGAAAGTACGACTTTTCCCCCTGTCCTTTCATGGAAAATTTTCCCCTTTCATAGTAAAAATTAACAATAATTTTTAAGAGAAATGTCACCCATTATCTAATCGATATAACACAACCATTTTTATGTCTGCATCCTATCTGGAGTCCTCACCCACTGTAAATAAATTTAACACAATCGTAGTTCACAATGTTCCCGTTTTATGGCTGTGTAACACTCCACTGAGTGGATATATCATAATTTATTAAACCCACTTGGGAAGCTGTACAGAGAAGTGGTTAAAGTACAGGCACTAGGCCGGTCACGGTGGCTCACACTTGTAATCCCAGCACTTTGGGAGGCCGAGACAGGCAGATCATGAGGTCAGGAGACCAAGACCATCCTGGCTAACATGGTGAAACCCCGTCTCTACTAAAAATACAAAAAATTAGCTGGGTGTGGTGGTGGGCACCTGTAATCCCAGCTACTCAGGAGGCTGAGGCAGGAGAATTACTTGAACCCAGGAGACAGAGGTTGCAGTGTGCCGAGATCATGCCACCGCATTCTAGCCTGGGTGACAGAGTGAGACTCCGTCTCAAAAAAAAAACAACTATGTAAAGAAAGAGTTCACAAACACAGAAAAAAATAAGTTTCCTTCCTTTATAGTTTCTCTTTTTTTTAATAAAACTTTCATTACCTTGCTTAAGCAGGTATCTTATTCACAACTGCCTCTGAATAACTTTCAATTATTGTCCAAATTCAAATCTATCAAGAAAAGATAAAAATTTTACATATTGCAGACTTTATAAAATTATTCAATCAAAAAGGTAATATCACAAACATTAAACAGTGTCATCCTAATAATGTTTAATGTTTTCACTGCTGCATAATATGTGCATATATGTGTACACATACACACGCCCTCTGATATGGTTTGGCTCTGTGTCCCCACCCAAATCTCATTTTGAATTGTACTCCCATAATTCCCACGTGCTGTGGGAGGGACCCGGTGGGAGATAACTGGAATCTATGGAGGCGGTTTCCCCCATACTATTCTCGTGACAGTGAATAAGTCTCACCAGATCTGATGGTTTTTATCAGGGGTTTCCACTTTTGCATCTTCCTAATTTTCTCTTGCTGCCGCCACGTAAGAAGTACCTTCTGCCACCCACCATGATTCTGAGGCCTCCTCAGCCATGTGAAACTGTATATCCAATTAAACCTCTTTTTCTTCCCAGTCTCAGGTATGTCTTTATCAGCAGCATGAAAACAGACTAATATACCTTCCCAATATGACTAATATACTCCCCAACATGAGGGACAAGAACAACACTGTCCCTCATGGGTATAGTCTAGCAAGTTTGTTTAAAAAGATTTGTCTTAGCCTGGGCAATACAGCGAGACCCTGTCTCTATAAAAAATCTATAAAATTAGCCAGGTTATCGGGCAGATCACCTGAGGTTGGGAGTTCGAGACGAGCCTGATGAACATGGAGAAACCCCATCTCTACTAAAAATACAAAAAATTAGCCGTGAGCGGTGGCACATGCCTGTGATCCCAGCTACTAGGGAGGCTGAGGCAGGAAGGCAGAACCTGGGAGGTGGAGGTTGCGGTGAGCCGAGATCGCGCCAGTGCACTCTGCCTGGGCAACAAGAGCAAAACTCTGTCTCAAAAAAATAAAATAAAATAAAAATAAAAAATAAAAAAATTAGCCAGGTATAATGGCGTGCACCTGCAGTCTCAGCTGCTTGGGAGACTGAGGCAAGAGGATCAATCACTCGACTCCCCGAGGTCAAGGCTACAGTGAGCTATGACCACACCACTGCATTCCAGCCTGGGCAACAGAGCAAGACCCTGTCCTTAAAATAGAATAAAAGACATGTCTTACTAATTTACAGTCACACCTTGTTCAAGGCGGGAGGGATCTTAGAAGTTATTTAGTCTTGAGGCCCAAATGCAGCGCAAGATTAACAGGGCAAGGTGGGGTGAGGTCAGTGAGGGCTCACAAGCTTTGTCATCTGACAGGTAGCTAAGCCTTAGCTCCCTTCTGCTCCCCTCCAGGAAGGTGATTTTTTTTTAACCCAAATCTATGTCTTCATTCCTGTTAATTATTTTAAAGCTATATAGCCCATCATTCTACACATTAAGATCTTTGCAATTCTGACCGTGCTATCCAATATATGTTACATATGCCACGTCTTCATCAAAATCACTGGCATGGCAATAGAAGACCTTCACAAAGAGAAGAGCAGCAGGAGGAAAAATCAGAGGCAGTAAATGTAGATAACGTTTAGAGGTTCGCTGTAAGAGAGAAATAGGGTGGTAGCAAGATAGGGATTTGGTGGAGAGATCAAGTGGTGTTTTAAAAAATTCAAATATTTATAGGCTAATGGAAATCATCATTCAAATGTGAAGGAAAAACATGGTATGTAAAAACATGTCATAAGCTGTAAAGTTCAACATAAATATAATTTATTATATATATCCCCTTTTCTCTTGCCAGCCTATTTATGTTAAAATTTGATTTTTAGAGCCTCCAGCTCTTTCTGAATTCTCTTTCTGAATGTTCAGAGACCCTGCTCCCATGATCATATATCCTTTTTCTCTGAATATTTTGAAATCTGTGTCCAATAGCCCCTGCCTTTGCTGTTATGAATTCAAACATTACATGACCCCTTTCACCCAAATCCTGTTTTCACATCAATCTCCTCCACTGTTCATGAGAATTTCTAAAAACCGATTTCAGATTCATTAAAGGAACCATTAAAGGCTTCGTCTAACAGGATTACATTTTTAAACATAAAAACCTAAGATTCACTTTTTTGAGTTTTATTGTATCCCTAAGCAAGTTAGCAAAAAAAGATTTATTATTTGGTAAAATTATTCTCTAAGGCTGTAACATCCAATCCTGAAAATTTCTATGCAAAGCAAGAAGTGGCAGATACTAAACTCTTCCCCACCAGCACATCTGCATACATAATCACATCATCAACACAGGGCTTTCTCCTCTCCCAACCCCCACTCTGGGGCCAAACAAAAAGTTAGTGTGCACACACATAAAGCACATTTACAATGTTTGCTCCACAGCAGACCCTAGCTAGGCTGCTCCGCAAAGGTACTAAATATTTTGCTCCTAGTTCTAAGCTCACCACTTGAGTAAGTAATAAGAAAGCAACCGTGATCTGTGCATAAATACAAGACATGTTCCTTCAAAACTCCGTTTCTAAACACGAATTCTTTACCAGTTAAAATGTAAAATGTGTTAGCCCCAGGCAAATGATTCTACACCCACCAATGCATTGGAGTTAATGACAAAGACATATTTTTAAAGTACACTTGTTTATAAAATATCTCATAAAGTATACTAAAGTATAGCACTTGCCAAAATATACTTTTAAAATACCAAAGTGCCTAAGAAAAAAACTGACTATTTGCTCTTTAAAGGGATAGGACAAATAAATCTTATTCAGAAATTCACACGTGCCAAACTGATAGTAGCACTGCAAAGCCAACAGGAAGGTTTCTAGTTTCATAAATCAATCCACAGCTTCAAAATGAGCCATCAGGTTCAACTCTAGGAAAACTATAAAGTTCTTTTGTCTTTATGTTCATTTCTATCAAACACCCTCAAAACAAATTTTCATGAATTTCACGTATTGGCCACAGCTGTTTTTCGACCAGGACCTGTCTGATAACTTTGTGTGTAATCTGAGCATTACTTTGCTTAGTGTCAACGTGCAGTAAGTCCTCAATAAACATGTCAAGAATTCTCCTCAATTCAAAATTATAAGAGCATCAAGGTCATAAAGATGCATTATTTTTTCTAAAACTAAAAAATTGTGAAACTCATTAAATCAAGATTATAATGTAAAATACCCAAGTATTCCAATTTTAAATCATTTTCTTAAACACGAATAATTTTAACAGATTTATATCACCATTTCTGTTTCTAAAATAAATTCCTAAGTTCCTACTGCAACAGCAGAAGATTTAGATTTCACGTAAACCCATAGGTTTAGAAACTACTGACAGGTAGGTTAACTTACAAAGATCCCAGCAGAAGCTATGCTTCATAGAGACGGATTTTTTAAAATCTGTTTTGTTCACTGCTGTTGCCTCTCCTTCACCAATGCCTTGACTGAGACTGGGCACACAGGATTTCAGTTAATATTTGCTGGACTGAAAAACTGCATATGTGCGAAGACCCTTGGTACAAAGCCAGACTTAAACCACCTGTAGGATCCCCA